>NC_054373.1:69015284-69322284 GCF_017654675.1 Xenopus laevis
AGCAGAACCAATAACCAGAAGAAAGATAGGGTTATAGGGGCCGTACAGGGTATGTTTCATTATGTTAAAATATTTATGTCTATTGTCCTTTGTACATTAAGAATTTACTTCTCTATTTTCTGTATCCCTTTTTAACCCAGAAAAGCTTTTGTTAAATTAAAAAAAAAAAAAAAGTGGAGTGGCCTTATCTATTACTTGTCTGCATTGTATTTGTTTACTCTGTTAGTAGGATATAAATATTCCATATTAGCTATGAACCCTCAGGCATATGCACATATGATACTCTTGTAAGGTACATTAGCACTTTTCATTTACCACTGACTGTCCATTACTTAGATGTGTCATGTTCTTAAAATTGCACAGATTGGGAGGATGGTCACTCTGAAAATGCCTTACGTTTACCACACATGGTTCTAGTGAATGCAGGCTGAAGTGACATTTACTTTGTGGACTGAGGTCTCCATGAATCTGATTGAAGATGGATGAAAATAGCTGAGACATTTTAGGGTTATCAATGAAATCTATTCAAAATATTTACAGTAACAGGGCACTACCCTTTAAGAGTAGTCTCTGATTTACTTCATCTATATTTTGTCCACTGTAACTGCACATATTGTCCACTGAAGAAGTTATGTTTCCCACATAGGCAATTCCACCCAATCTAGTACATGTATGTATATTTTCATATAGTGCTACTGAATATGAAGAATTGTACATGTTTACAATACAGTACTATTAACCCTTTAACCACCAAGCACGTACAGCATATGTGCTGGCGGTTCAGGGCTCAGGCTGCCAAGAATGTACACTGTACGTTCTCCTGCAGCTGAGCCCTTCTCTCTGCTTTGGCTCTGCAGAGAGTCAGGAGGGTAGACAGCCCCCTGGGCAACGTGGCTGTCAAGTCGGATCTGCGATGCGATTGTCCCAGATCCGACTTCAAAGTAGCAGAAGCGCAATGGAAGCGCTGCTGCTACTTCCTTAGCTGCTCCACGTCGCACAACCCGCCCACTCACTTCCTGCTGCGCATTAACTCTGCTGACACGCTGCCACGAGTCCTCCTTCGGTTCCAGCGATCCTCCTGCTACAAAACCGGTAAGTGCACTTTTTTTTTTTACACACTTACCTGCACATACACATACTTACAGTACATTTATACACTTACACATACATTTTAGTAAAGATTGGAATTTTTTATTTTAGCACACTTGGTCTCTTTTGTACACTTATTTACATGTATTTGCACACTCAGACAACTTTTATTAGTGCACAAATATGTATACACAAAAACTCACAAACTGGTGTTTCTTTTTTTTTACTTATTCATTGTACCGTTTGTTTTGCCTAAAAACATGTTATTTTGACAGCGTGACTATTGGATAATCGATTTCGGCCACTAATTACACTGTCGGATCAATTATTTTGTTATTTCATTGATTTACGCTATTTTTGTGCATTATTGTTCCTTATGTATCTTTAGTATAGTTTTGCTGTTTGGTGCTTTGGTATAGAAAGATTTTTTCAAACTTAGTTTGATTCACCAGAATATATGCTTTCCAAAAATATATTGTTTTCTTTTTACATGTCTTACGGCACATAACGCACAGTTGGAGCTCTCTTTTCTGCAGCTTAGTTGGCTAGCGTGAAAATTCATATGCATGTTTTTCATTTGGGGTCCGTGCATGCCATATACTTTGGTAAATCTATGCATATTGGGCATCAAACTATTCAGTAGACCTCTGACGTCCATATTTAGGGTGATTTTTCTTTATACGTAAAACATTGTGTGCAATAAATGCGGCAAACTGCAACAATTTTAGGCGATTTTCAGAAATTTTGTAAAAACCTCTACGTTTAGAAAAGCTTTGCAGTTTGGTAGTTTGGTGTAGAAAGGCGTCTTTATCTTTGTTGGATTTGTAAGAATGTGTACTTTCCAAAAATATATGGTTTTGGGGGGTCTTTGCTGTTAGGAGGGTCTTGAGGCACATAATATGAAGTCAAGGGTCTATGTTCACAGAAGGCAAATCGGCAGCAGAGAAAAATCATATGCACTATTTTTATTTGGGGTCCGCACATGCCAGCTGCCTTGGTATATCAATGCATATTGGGCATCAAACTGTTCTGTAGTCCCTTGGCATCAGTATTTATGGTGTTTTAAGAAATTGGGTGAGATAAATGCAGCCAATTGCAATATTTTTAGGCAATTTTCAAAAATGTAAAAACTATTGCTTTTATCGCCAAATTTAGGAAAGGCTTGCGACTTGGTACTTTGGAGTATCAAGACATGCATACCCAATTTGGATTCGCGGGAATGTGTACTTTCTGAAAATATATGGTTTTCTGGGGTGAATGTACCTTTGCCCCTCCCAAAAACAATGTAAATGTGTTGATTTTGCAGTACCTGAAATGACAGACCATATGGGGGTCTTCCTTTTGGGGCCCTATATGCCACGTGCTTGGGTACACCTATACATATTGGGCATCAAACTGTTCAGAGGACCATAGGCTTTCATATTTGGGGTGATTTCTCTTGATTCCTAAAAGTATGTGGGTAATGCTGCAGGGTAGAAATTTTGAAGTCTTTTTTGGAAATGTCACCAAAATCACCAAATTTAGAAATGGTTTGCGGCTTGGTACTTTGGAGTATAAAGACATGCATACCCAATTTAGATTCGTGGGAATGTGTACTTTCCAAAAATATATGGTTTTCTGGGGTGAACTTAGTTTTTTTTCTACATTTGCCCCCCTCAAAAACAATGTAAATGTGTTGATTTTGCAGTATCTGAAATGACAGACCATATGGGGGTCTTAGTTTTGGGGCCCCTATATGCCACGTGCTTGGGTACATGTCTTGCTACAAGTTCCCTTGGCAGACTTATCAAATATAGGGGTGGAAATAAAACACACACACATTGATCATCATTAAAGAAGAATAATATATTGTAAGAAAAAGAATACAATACCGATTGAAGACAACACAACGTCTAGCCGAGCTTCCCTTGGCAGACTTCTGAGAGGAACATCAGCTGGGGGACCCCGGGCCCAAATCAAATACATCGACTCCCAGAGCACATCAATCGGCCAATGGTCCTTACAAGACCAACTATTCTACACAACACGTCTGCTTGTAGGTGAAGTCCCGAAGCCCCCCCAGCTGAGCTCCTTTTTATATTGGTACAATAACAAAGTAATAGATCATTACACATAGACATATATAATAATAATAATAATAATAATAATAATAATAATAATAATAATAATGGCTACATGCCCAGGACATGGCCATGAGAATGACCATGAAAATGGAAATAACCATGTGAATGAAAATAATTGCTGTGTATAATTGCTGTGTATTTTGATTATAACTATGTGAATAAGATATGAGCTTCCTCCTTAATAAACATATTTATATGTTTATGAGTCTATTACCTTAACCCCTACTATTCCCTGTTCTCCTGCTAATGACTGAATAACTCAACTCCAGCTGTTCCTTGGTCTTCTGCTAATATCAGTACATCCATTTTACAACTAAGGAACCATATTGAATGTACTTGATCACACTCACATTCATACATGGCCTGCCATGTCACATTTGTATCACAGTACACCTATACATATTGGGCATCAAACTGTTCAGAGAACCCTAGGCTTTCATATTTGGGGTGATTTCTCTTGATACCTAAAAGTATGTGGGAAATACAATGCTGCATGCTGGAAATTTTGAGGTGATTTTTGGAAACGTCACCAAAATCACCAAATTTAGGAATGGTTTGCGGCTTGGTACTTTGGAGTACAAAGACATGCATACCCAATTTAGATTCGTGGCAATGTGTACTTTCTGAAAATATATGGTTTTCTGGGGTGAACTTGTTTTTCTACCTTTGCCCCCCCCCAAAATCTATGTAAATGTGTTGATTTTGCAGTCCTTGAAATGACAGACCATATGGGGGTCTTCTTTTTGGGGCCCCTATATGCCACGTGCTTGGGAACACCTATACATATTGGGCATCAAACTGTTCAGAGGACCCTGGGCTTTCATATTTGGGATGATTTCTCTTGATACCTAAAAGTATGTGGGTAATATGATGCTGCAGGGTAGAAATTTTTAGGTGATTTTTGGAAATGTCACCAAAATCACCAAATTTAGGAATGGTTTGCCGCTTGGTACTTTGGTGTAGAAAGACATGCATACCCAATTTGGATTCAGGGGAATTTGTACTTTCCGAAAATATATGGTTTTCTGGGGTGAACGTACTTTTTTCTACCTTTGCCGCCCCCCAAAACGATGTAAATGTGTTGATTTTGCAGTATCTGAAATGACATAACAAACGGAGGGTCTTCCTTTTGGGGCCCCCTATGCCACGTGCTTTTGTACACCTATACATATTGGGCATCAAACTGTTCAGTTGACCCCAGGCTTTCATATTTGGGGTGGGAGATATGTTGCTGTAGAGTGGAAGCTTTGAGGTCATTTTTCAAAAAATTCACCAATTTCTATAAAACATTATAACTTTAGGAAACAAATACAAAGATATTTTTACCCATTTTTGATTCACCAGAATCTGTTCTTTCTAGTAATGGGTAGTTTTCTAGGGTAAACCTACTGTTAGCGGAATGTTTGGCCTTGAAATCAAAAGTATGCCGTTTGGGGAGCGGTGCTTTGGAGATTTGGTTGTGTACTGCTTGTAGATTTTGAGCTATACAAGTGAGAAATCTCCATAAAAATATATATATTTGGTATTGCCGTGTTCAGGAGACATAGACCTTTCTAAATTGGCTGTGTTCGCATACATAAAATAAATGATGTTTCTGATATATGTGATTGTTCTTCGTGAAACATGATTTTTTTTCATTTTATTTCCCTTAGAAGCCTATATTTTTTTTACAGAAGTAGAATTACACCAAAATTCTTGCATATTGTGAAAGTTCAGCTTGTCCTGAAAAAAACAAACAAAAAAAATATTGTTTTCCTGGGTAAACTAAAAGACCACCCCGGGAAAGGCCCTTAAAGTGCCCAAAAACTGCTTGGCAGTAGATGTTCGCATCTAGGACAAAACTGCTTGCAGGGAAAGGGTTAAGACAGGTACAAACCTTTTTCTAATTAAAATTAAATACACAGTAACAAATATGTGGCATAGCAGGAAGGAGATCCCTGCCTCTAAAGGTTAGTAAGTAACAAAATACTTAATAAAATTGTGTCCAAAACTATTTCTGGAATTCCCCTTTTTTGGAACCGACCCACAGGTGAAGCTCATTCTCCTCGAGCGTAGTATTCAAGCGAAAAGTAAGTTGATGAGGGTCAGCACTAAAAATAGCTAGGAGAAAAAAAGAATATGGTAAATAGAGAACTTATAGTGTAGTAATTCGTTATGAGTGTTGTAGTTCAACACCTCCACCTCAGAGACACTAATCTTCGATGTGTACTTATTTTACTTTTTACACACCACGTGTTCAATAATATGTGGGTACAGATAGAGCCACCCTGGTTTGTGTGTCTGGTGCGCTGTAACTAAATGGGATACACGCGCTATGCGCGCTGTATGCAGTTCCCCATGTTGCCTTGACGAACAACAAAAAGTTTCATTCAACTGCATTACTGAAAATGAACACCAGGTGGCGCATGGTACACTTTGCCCTTAATAGGAAGAACTTGACATCTGCAAACTGCTTCGTATGCAGAAAAGTAAATCACATAAATGTATTGATTTTAGTCTGGGAAACTTGCCAAAACATTCCTTCAACTTCAGTTACTATTCTGTGCCACAGTCTGGATGATTTGAAAAATCGTTTTGTCACTTAGGTTGTGTTCAACTCTGAGATGGTTATGGAGTGCTAATTCCAGCATTCTTTATTGTTGGACTCTGTAGCCTAATGGTTTAGTTATTCATTTTTGAAACAGAGGATCATGAGTTCAAGACCTATAGCTGACTTTATGCAAAATGATTTACATTCCCTAAAATTTCAAATTCAATATTATATGCCATTGAATATTAAACACTAAAGACTGTTTTATAGCATATAATATTGAATTTGAAATTTTAGGGAATGTAAATCATTTTGCATAAAGTCAGCTATAGGTCTTGAACTCATGACCCTCTGTTTCAAAAACCAATACCTAATTCATTAGGCTACAAAGCCCAATGGCAAAGAACACAGGAATTAGCACTCCATAACCATAAGAATGTTATAGAATGGCCAATTCTAAGCAACTTTTCAATTGGTCTTCATTATTTTGTTTATATTTTTTTTTAATTGTTTGCTTTCATCGTCTGACTCTTTCCAGCTTTCAAATGGGGATCACTGACCCCATCTAAAAACAAATGCTCTGTAAGGCTACAAATGTATTGTTATCGCTACTTTTTATTACTCGTCTTTCTATTCATACAACAGTCTCATATTCAAATCAATGCATGGTTGCTAGGGGAATTTGGACCCTAGCAACCAGATTGCTGAAACTGCAAACTGGAGAGCTGCTGAATAAAAAGCTAAATAACTCAAAAACCACAAATAATAAAAAATGAAAACCAATTGCAAATTTTCTCAGAATATCCCTCTCTACATCATACTAACAGTTATCTCAAAGGCGAACAACCCCTTTAATGCATTTGGACAAAATAGTCATGCGTATAAAAATTGTAGCTCGGGTCAAAATTGTTCTGCATCAAAATTATTTTTACGCCCATTTACATCAAATCATTTGAGAATTTTTTGCTGTTTTGCATTTTTTACTCCGTTTCGTGAATTTTGCAGCAAAGCAAATCAAGATAGATTCGCCCATCACTATTCTCTACCCTTTCCTACAACAAATGTCCTAGGTGTGAACCTTTTTAAATTATTAGGGCAGAGACACACGCTCAAATTCAGGGAGATTAGTCGTCCAGCGTCAAATCTCCTGTTCTTTGGTCAACTAGTCTCCCAGAACTGCTTTCCCCTGCCTTCCCGCCAGCTATGTAAATTGCCGGCGGGATGGCACTCGGAGCGCTTTGTTTTCCGTGGAAACTTTGGGCGACTTCGAAAAACGAAGCGATCCAAGTGCCGTGCGACTAAATCTCCCCCCCAATTCTGAAGGTGGCCATAGACACACAGATCCTATCGTACGAATCGAGGATTCGTATGATTTTCGGATCATGTGTGGCGTTTGCAGACATCTTTCGTCCGGCGGAGATCGTCATTTGGTCGATCGGTCAGGTTTGATTTTGACCCGACCGATCCCGCCGGAGCCCACGGCACATCGTAAGCGGATCGCTCGGCCATACAGCCAAACAATCAGATTACCACCGATATAGCCATGTTTGTTAATGGCATATCGGGGAAAGATCCGCTCGTTTGGCGATGTGGCCAAACGAGCGGATCTTTGCATCTATGGCCAGCATAAGAGTGTGTCTCTGCCATTAAACCCTTGTTCTTTCAAATGCAAATGAGCTGGCTTTGGCAACCAAGGTCAGATGTACTTAGAACAATGCTATCCAACTGACCCCTTGTATGGCTCCCATTAAAGTCTGGCTGCTGTGTCTGTACCTTGTGTAGATTTTACATTGTGCTGGTACTGAGATTAACTGGCCCCTGCATTGTTCCACCTCAGATTCAGGCTGTAAATCCCCGTTTTGTTCACACCTGTAAATCCCAGTTTTGTACACAGTGAGACTCAGACTCTACATTGTTCACCTCTTCATACCCACAGTACCACAGAGAGAAGAGGCAAATGGATTTAGGGTTAGACAGACAGATTATCATTCGGGGGGGGGGGTTAGTCGTCCGGCGACAAATCTCCTCTTCTTCGGTGGTAACTAATCTTCCCTGAACTGCCTTCTGCTGCCTTCCACCTGCTAGAAATAAAAAAGCCTGGGGGAAGGCACTCGGATTACTTCATTTTCCGAATCGCCCAAAGTTTCCTCGTGAGGCACTTTCCCAATTTAGCACATGGTAAACTCCAGCACACAACCCCCACTGCTGTTCTTATATGTACCAGGCAGCTGTTAGGGAGCTGCTATCTCGTTACCTTCCCATTGTTCTGTTGTTTGGCTGCTGGGGGGGGGGAGGGGGGTGATATCACTCCAACTGGCAGTACAGCAGTAAAGAGTGAAGTTTATCAGAGCACAAGTCACATGACTGGGGACACATGTCTAGCCCTATGTGAGATTTCAAAATGAAATATAAAAAAATCCATTTGCTCTTTTGACAAATGGATTTCAGTGCAGAATTCTGCTGGTGCAGCACTATTAACTGATGTGTTTTGAAAAAAAACATGTTTTCCCATGACAGTGTCCGTTTAATCACCTTAAATGTTTATTCCTGGGATGAATTACTGGGGCAAAATGAAGTCATTACTGGGATTTGAGTTTAGGACATCTGTATATTTTATATTTAAGCAGTAACAATGAGCATTGTTGTTGTTTACATGCCAGTGGTGCAACTATTTTTTACTTTGCCCTATTAACCCATCCCAGGAATACACATTTAAGGTGATTAAGGTACGGCCAAAAGAAGGAAGGATTGTTTGGAGACTGACTACTGCTGACTAGTGATGGGTGAATAAATACGTCAGGCATGGATTCAAGGCAAATTTCCAAGTTTCACCACCCGCAAACAAATTTGTGAAACTGCGGCAAAAATTTGCCAGTGAAAAATCTGCTGCAACAAAAAAATTTGACGCACGTCAAAATTGATGCACGTCAAAATTTTTTTCAATAATTTGCATGTGACTGAGCACATGCGCCGGAGTACTGGGGATTATGTGTACAGGAATATGCATCCCCAGTGTCGGAACCAGGGGGGCCCGACGCTCATGGGCCCCCGTCGGGCCAGAACCCCTCTCTAGATAATTAGATTTGAGCGAGCTGGCACGTCACACTAAGGGGCCAGGAGGGGCTGTGCATCCCTAGTGCTTCTTAGATTCCAACTGGGCTGTATGCTGCCCCTTAAATCTTGCTGCCGTAGGACCATGTCTTTGTGGCCGTACCACAAATCCAGGCATGAAGGCAAGTAAGGCCATTGCTTTGTGCCCAAGGTCTTAGAAACCCGGCCAGATACAAGGCCAAAGCATTCTACAGACCAAATTCTACATCTGGGGATCTCTCCAATAGTCTTATGTTATGTGACAAGGCAGGATTGAGGGTCTAGGGTGGCAGCTTTAGGAGGACAACCACAAGGCAACTCTATATACAGGCAGGGCTGTTCCTGCCATGAGGCAAGGTGAGCACCTTGCCTCAGGCGGCAGTGAGCAGTCAGTTACAAGGGGCAGCAAAAAAAGCATCTCCTGTAACTTTAAGAGCCAAATTTTTGGTTTTCCGAAATGCTGTAGCACTCATTGCGCTAACTTTTAAGCATGGAGCAGGAGAGAGGGCGGGATCGGGGTTGCTGCCTTAGGAGGCAGCAGCCCGTGGATCGCCCCTGTATACAGGTATGGGACCTGTTATCCAGAATGCTCGGGACCTGGAGTTTTCTGAATAATGAATCTTTCCGTAATTTGAATCTCCATACTTTAAATCTACTAAAAAATAATTAAACCAAATAGGATTGTTTTGCTTCTAATAAGGATTCATTATATCTTAGTTGGGATCAAGTACAAGCTACTGTTTTATTATTACACAGAAAACGGAAATAATTTTTTTAAATCTGGATTATTTGGAAAAAATGGAGTCTATGGGAGGTGGTCTTCATGTAATTCTGGCTAACAGGTTTCCATATAACAGATCCTATACCAGTATTAAAAAAAAAACCATTAACCTCTTTAAAAAAAATCATAATGGGTGAATTTGATCACGATCTGCATGATTGTACTGTGCATACTCCAGTCTTGGAGGTAAAGGGGGCTGCCAGATGGCCTGTGCCTAGGCCAGGCAGCGCCGGATTTCACCAGTGGGCGCCCCCTAGGCCACGCGGTCCTAGCACCCTCCTCCCGCACTGCTCTATGGATCACAGGTGCACTGGAGCTTCGCATCCCCAGTGCTCTTCAGCAAGTAGCTGGGCATCTTGTGGCCCCTAACAACTTGCCGCCCTAAGCCCAGGCCTTTGTGTCCTCACCACAAATCCGGGCCTGAGGCCAAGCCTGTACTGAAATAAAGTTCTGGGAAAGGGGCATAGCCAAAAAGAGAAGCAGAGCCTTTATAATTTCATTTGCAAATTTTTTTAGAAGGGTGTTAAAACATATTGCTAGACAGCTACCCCTCCATGTGTAAAAGATTGAATTAATTGCCTAATTAATTTTGTGTCACTGACAACATATACATTGCTTAGCATGCCCGCAAGTCATTAATAAATATTAATGCAGTAACAAAATATGGGGAGGTGGGCCCAGGTGCAGGCTGTGCCCAGCCCCCTCCAAAATCACACCCCCCCACCCAAAAAAATCACCCTTATCCACATTTTTTTAGCTTACTCGAACTACCAGTGGACTTGCAGGGGGTGTGGGCCCTGGTACAATTGCACCCCTGCTCCCTCGGTAGTTCTGCCACTGACATTAAGGTAAGCAAAAGTGAACACAGGCTAGGTGAGCTTGTGCACTCAATTTTTCATTTTACAATCGCAGTGGCATTCAAAAAGGCACTGTAATTTTATTAATGCATATTCTTCATAGCACAATTTTTGCGTAAACTGTTACAAATAAAATAAAACTGAGATAAATAATGTAAAAATGTAATTTTTTTAATGATATTGAGTTAAGTATAAACTAAAAAAAAAAAAAAAATATTGAATATTATCAGGACTTGAACAAATACCCTTTGGTATTAAAGCTCCTTACTCTAACCACTTTGCTACAAGGCAAGTCTGCTTTATTTGGTTTCCCAATTAATAGTACCTTAACAAGTACTCAATAATATTTTATCTGTGGAACACTGTAATCTCAAATAGTTATTGAATATTAATAATTAATATGTAAATCGAGATTACATTATAATATTATAATAGCTGATGTGAGATCAGCTTGTATTGTGTAACCTGCACTGCTTAATATGTGCTAATATAAAGCTGTCCCTACATAAAACTTCTTAGAACTACAGCTCTCCATCAGAACTTGTGTTCCATACATATTTAAATAATTTTTCATGCTGTCCACCACAATAACCATAATGATCTGCTGGTATTGCACATATTTAAATAAAGGAAAATGCGATAAATGCGCCGAGGCAACTCTAGATAACTCGCTTGCTGCTAATTAGCTAGCGTTACAGCGCGTTAAACCCACCAAAAAAAGTGGCTGCATCTGTATATAGTCAGCATATAGCTCAAAAATCACGAGGTGTAGCTTCCAAATAAAGTTCTTTACTGTAAAAAGATGTGGGGCAGCAATAGTGTAAAACCGTTTTTTTTTTTACCGATAAAAATACTTAAAACTGTGCACTCACAGATTAGTAGATAAATACAGGCATATCGGGTCATCAAAATTTCCTCGCCATACTGTATCAAGTACCCCAATGTTTGTGGTTAAACTCTGACCAGCGTTGTTGCCACGTCCGTGTATGGGTTGCCTGGCGCTTAGAGACAACGTCCACAGTCTTCACCTGATGCGTTTCCTCAGAGGCTCAAATTTTAAAGTATACGGTTCTCTCCTTTTACAGATCCCGGGTGACGCGTCCCTGCACTTCCTTTCTATCGTTGCGGTGCGTCACCATGGCAAATTTACTCTAATGACCGATCCGTTTCCCACATCGCAAACCCATTAATACTTTCCCACTAGCATATTTTGAATGTCCCCAACATCGAATCACACAGCACTGTGCTGTGTGATTCGATGTTGGGGACATTCAAAATATGCTAGTGGGAAAGTTTGTGAGTACCCAACTATTATTGAACACGTGGTGTGTAAAAAGTAAAAAAGGTACACATTGAAGTTTAGTGTCTCTGAGGTGGAAGTGTTGAACTACAAGACTCATAACGAATTACTAAACTATAAGGTCTCTATTTGCCATATTTTTTTTTCTCCTAGCATTTTGTAGAAAACATCAAAAGGCAGAAGGCGCACACTCCCTAGTTATAAATCAAAAAATACAAAAAGCAAATATATGCGAGGTGCTAATCCTAAAGGAGGCTACCCATCTGTAGTTTCCAATAAATCATGCATGAAACAAAAAAATAAGGAAAGCACACTCTGTTAAATCAAATAAAGAAAAATGTATTACATGCTAGTTACCCCACATGGCAACAGCATGTCGCCCTATGCGTTTCGACCTGCTAGGGTCTTCATCAGGGGCACAAAAAAAATCATAAAAAAGGCAGAAAGAATTATACAAGCATGTCAGTTAAATACCTTGTGGCATGTAAAGCAAATCAATAGCAAACAAGCACGCATCAGCGTGTGTGACGTCACTTCCGTTTTCCAAAGTGATCAACCCGCACAACATGCATTATGGGAACACTTCCGGAACGCAAATGCGTTCCAAAAACCGGAAGTGGACGTTATATGCGTTTCAAAAAACGGAAGTGGACGTTACTGAAGCGATTGTAAAGCAGGGGAGCAAAGAGACCTAATGGATGTGATACTACAATGTTACAAATGCGCTGGAATGGTCATATGACTATTGCTTGATGTCACTAGCGCTCCTAAAACAATTTTTGTGAAACAAATAGCATTGTGGGATACCCTCTGGAACGCAAATGCGTTCCACAATGCGGAAGTCTCAAACCAATTGGAGCTACAGGGCCATAATAGGACATTCAATAAGTGTAAAACATGAAAAGCATGAAAAAAAACATGACACACAATATATGTATGTTATCCACACTGAAAGACTATGAATAATGCTTCCCTTTGGTCCATCATCTTGAATAGACATCGAACATATCTAGCATATAGCGGGGAAAAAAATATATTAACCCCTAAAACAAAAAGAAAAATATATTACTGGATGGAATATCATACATTATTCATCACAACCATTATCTATACAAGGGCAGTCATACATACCAGGGGCGTATATGTATTAGGAGTCTTAGAGCATTTCCAAAAGATGAGCATAGGCACTGTATCAGGATTATCTTGTCTGTAAAAAGCAAGATAAATTCAATGCATCATTTAAACCCATAGGAGTTACGGTATCAAGGCGGAAAATCCATTCCGCCTCTCTCCTCAAAAGTAAGGTATTTTTATCAATACCTCCCCCAGAGGAGATTATTTGATCAATTCCCATTAAACGTAAGGATGATATATTATGGTTGTATTCTTTACAATGTGTCACCAAAGGAGTAGTATCTGTCAGGACTTACCCCGGTGGTCTAGTGGGCAGCGGGGTCCACCGCCGCTCCTTCGGCGTGGACGCCCGCTGCGCAGCTCCTGCGGCTCCGGCTCACTTCCTGGTGCCGGTTTCCCCTAAGGCGCGCGCGCCGCGCACGCTCGGTTCATAAAGGCGCAGTGACGCTGGCGTGTGACGTCAGCGCGCAATGGCGTCAAATTCAAATGTATTTAAGGGGAATTTAGGTTTTAGCAAGTTGCCCGTTGTTAGGTTCAAATTAGCTTGTTCCTGGGTGCTATTACATTATCCCTGATATCTCTGCCGTGTTTGACCCTTGCCTGCCTGATTTACTACGCTGATCTCTCTAATCCTGACCCTGCTAGCCTGTGACTATTCTGATATCTCCAATCCTGACCTTGCCTGCTTTCCGACTATTCTACGATCTCTAATCCTGATTCCGGCCTGTCTGACTATTCTAACTGCTTGTGCTGGCCCGGCCTGCCTGTTCCTGGTGGCTTCCTATCTTCCAGTATCCTTGTAAACAGTCATGCCCCATTGCCTGCCAGAACTTATGCCTTGCACCTCTCGTTAAGTCCAGGTGGCATCTGAGTACGCCGAGGGCTCCTCCCGAGGCCAAAGGCGGTCACTTAACTGGTGAAGTCGAGCTTGGCATCTGTTCTGGTGTAGGGTGCCGACCGTGACAGTACAACGGGCCCATGAGACGGAAGAAAATGGAAGAAGCTCCTGCTATTCCGCAAACCACTGAACTGCTGTATTCGACCCTCCTCCAGCGCCTCGATGAACAAGAGGGGAAGCAGAATTTCATTATTCAAGGTCTGCGGTCTCTCTCTGAGAGGTTGGATGCACAGCAATCTGAGATTCCTGAGGGGTCTACTTCGTCAGTAACTCCCGGTAATAGAGATTTTTCCCATGACCCAAAAATCCCCTTTCCTGATAAGTTTAGTGGGGATAGGGGTACATTTTTTGTTTTTCAAGAGGCTTGTAAGTTATACCTCAGTTTTTTCCCTCACAACTTCCCTACTGGTGAGGATGAAGTAAGGTTCGTTATGACCTTACTACAAGGTGACCCACAAGTCTGGGCACTAAGATTACCCTCCTCTGACCCTGCCCGTTTATCCCTAGAAGCATTTTTTGCTACCATGGCCATGTTATACGATGACCCGGATCGTGCTAGTTCTGCCGACTCCGCTATTCGTAAACCCCGTCAAGGGAAAAGAGTTATTGAGGAGTATTGTACTGAATTCCGCCGCTGGTCAGTTGAGACGGGGTGGAATGATACAGCTCTTCGTAGTCAATTCCGGGTGGGTCTTTCTAGCCCTGTCAAAAATAGTCTGGTTAATTACCCTCCTTCTTCCACGTTGGATGACCTCATGTGGTTAGCCATTCAAATTGATAGGAGGCAAAGGGAAAGACGAGCTGAGGAGGATATAGTTTTCCCTACTACATGTATTGACGAGTCTCCAACTCCCTCGTTTCCTAACCCTCAGGGGGAACCCATGCAATTGGGGGCTACACGCCTGTCTTCCGAGGAAAGGGCCCGTAGGCGATCCCTGGGTCTATGCATGTATTGTGGGGATAAGGGGCATTTCCTTAAAAATTGTCCCAAGAGGCCTGGAAATTCTCAAAACCTTTGTGGAGAAGGGAAGCTCCATTTGGGTAGAGAGATTCCCTCTTCCCAATTCGCCTCAAAAAACTTAGTACCTGTAGTTTTATCCTGGCCTGGGGGTTCTGTTACAGTTTCGGCCTTAGTGGATTCGGGGGCTATTTTTAGATGCTGCCTTCGCAGAAAGGTATAATATTCCCCTTAATCCCCTCACACCTCCTATGAGGATTTCTGCTATTGATAAAAGCCCACTGGGGTCAGGTTTGGTAACCCAAAGATCCAAAGCATTATCCATGTGTGTGAACAATATGCATTATGAAAAATTAGCTTTTCACATTCTTGATGGTTCCTCGTCCCCATTAATTCTGGGGTTACCATGGCTACAGGTGCACAACCCCCACATTGATTGGGTAACTGGGGAGGTTATTCAGTGGGGTTCCAAGTGCCAAGATTCATGTCTAGCTTCCACTCTGATGGTAGCTGGTACTTCCTTAGAGAAACTCCCTTCTGTTGAGCATAGCTCTAAGTCTTGTTCGGGGGTACGTAGTTCCCTATCGGCAGTTCCATCCGCTCAAAAAAGAGCAGTAGTTAAGTCCCATAGGGAGGTACCCAAATTTCAGGTTGGGGACTTGGTTTGGTTATCCACAGGGAATATTAAGCTTAAAATTCCAGCTCTTAAGCAGGGACCCAAAGTTATTGGTCCATACCCTATTGTGGAAATTGTGAACCCAACCTCTGTCCACCTTGAGTTACCTGAGATATTTCTGTTATCTAACCTGTTTCATGTTTCTATGTTAAAACCAGCCATACAGGTCCACCAACAATCATGTCCTACTCCAGTGTTGGTGAAAAGTCTGGTCAAGTCTGATGCCAGGGTAGACCACCTTAGGAGACAGTCCTATTCCAGGTCTCCTGGTAAGCTTGAGGGTCCAGTGGCCCCTCCTAGAGGGGGGGTAATGTCAGGACTTACCCCGGTGGTCTAGTGGGCAGCGGGGTCCACCGCCGCTCCTTCGGCGTGGACGCCCGCTGCGCAGCTCCTGCGGCTCCGGCTCACTTCCTGGTGCCGGATTCCGCTCGGTTCTTAAAGGCGCAGTGACGCTGGCGTGTGACGTCAGCGCGCAATGGCGCCAAATTCAAATGTATTTAAGGGGAATTTAGGTTTTAGCAAGTTGCCCGTTGTTAGGTTCAAATTAGCTTGTTCCTGGGTGCTATTACTTTATCCCTGATATCTCTGCCGTGTTTGACCCTTGCCTGCCTGATTTACTACGCTGATCTCTCTAATCCTGACCCTGCTAGCCTGTGACTATTCTGATATCTCCAATCCTGACCTTGCCTGCTTTCCGACTATTCTACGATCTCTAATCCTGATTCCGGCCTGTTTGACTATTCTAACTGCTTGTGCTGGCCCGGCCTGCCTGTTCCTGGTGGCTTCCTATCTTCCAGTATCCTTGTAAACAGTCATGCCCCATTGCCTGCCAGAACTTATGCCTTGCACCTCTCTTTAAGTCCATGTGGCATCTGAGTACGCCGAGGGCTCCTCCCGAGGCCAAAGGCGGTCACTTAACTGGTGAAGTCGAGCCGAGACCAGGGTGCTTGGCATCTGTTCTGGTGTAGGGTGCCGACCGTGACAGTATCTTTCCCAATTTTTATGACACTTTTTGTGTTTCAAGAATCTGTCTTGCATCTCTTGATTTAATGATACTTGTTATAGAACATACAAGTAATAATTTATCTAAAGTTAGGACGGAAATACTTAAAACTAAATTAGAATTTGATAAAGTTTCAAACCAAGAGGAGAGAAATACTTTTTCTACCGAATTGGCCAACAAATTGGAGGTATTCAGAAAAGACTTGCTAACATTTAAAAAGAAAAAAACTTCTGCAGGTGGTTCAGGACTATTAAGACCGAAAATGTGTACAGGTGGTTGAGGGGTGATACCTCATTTCGGTGACCACGTAAATTTAGATTTCATCCACAAGGAATAAGATCCTCTTCCTCTGGAAGCGGAGCTGATCCAGATGATAGTGATTCCCCTGGAGAACTACATAAGTCTGGTTTTTTATCCAAGGCCAAAAAAAATCATTCAAGAAAAAAAACAGGAGAGGAAAGTCAAAGGGAAAACAGTCATACATTACAGGAGGGATCTCAAGGGACCAATTTGAGTCCTGTCAAAACTCGCAGCAAGAGAGACAAATAATATTCAACTTATCGTCTAAAACATTGACAGATACACAGGTTTGTGTACTGAGTAGGGGTTTAAGTTTTGTCAGTACTACGAACTTCAACCCTTTCAACTTTGAGGTTGAACTTTTCAAATTTTGTCGCCAACTGAATCTTAATTCTTTTTTTCTCTCTAGATCCACTGAGGAGCAAGCTGATCCAGAAGCTGAGCAACAGGCCTCCACAATGTCAAGGCAACTTAAATTAAAGTCCACTTATATGCCACCCACTTATATGCCACCCATGCCCCCAGGATTGTAAAACCGGCAGATAAGGGTGGAGGCATAGTTATAATGGATTATGTGAATTATAAAGCAGAGGCTTTGTGACAGTTAGCTGATGTTTAGTGTTATAAGAAGTTGTCGTTAGACCTCACAGTCGAATATTTGGGAAAAATCAAGGATATGGTGAGGGTTGCTCAGGAAACACACCTTATCGATGCAAAAACTAGTGAGTTTCTCATTATGAACTATCCTCGTCGCCCTTGCCTATATCTTCTCCCAAAGATCCATAAGTCTTTGGTCAACCCTCCTGGGAGACCGATTATATCAGCCTCAGGCTCAATCAGTCAGCCCATTGCACAATTTGTGGATTTGTTTCTTCAATCATATGTGACAAAGATTCCGTCTTTTATTAAAGACTCTTTTGATTTTCTGTCTAAATTGCATTCTATTGAAATTGATCAAACTAAACTGACAAATATTATATTAGTTACTATGGACATCTCCAGCCTTTATACTAATATACCTCATGATCTAGGCAAATCCACAATTTTTGCATTATTAATGAATGGGCAGATAGAAAATACTTTGGCCCTTTTCATTTACCAATTGCTTTGTTTTATACTAGATCACAATTATTTTAGGTTTGAAAACTTGACATTGTGGAGGCCTGTTGCTCAGCTTCTGGATCAGCTTGCTCCTCAGTGGATCTAGAGAGAAAAAAAGAAGATTCAGTTGGCGACAAAATTTGAAAAGTTCAACCTCAAAGTTGAAAGGGTTGAAATTAGTAGTAGGGACAAAACTTAAACCCCTACACAGTACACAAACCAGTGTATCTGTCAATGTTTTAGACGATAAGTTGAATATTATTTGTCTCTCTTGCTGTGAGTTTTGACAGGACTCAAATTGGTCCCTTGAGATCCCTCCTGTAATGTATGACTGGTTTCCCTTTGACTTTCCTCTCCTGGTTTTTTTCTTAAACAATTTTTTTTGGCCTTGGATAAAAAACCAGACTTATGTAGTTCTCCAGGGGAATCAATATCATCTGGATCAGCTCCGCTTCCAGAGGAAGAGGATCTTATTCCTTGTGGATGAAATCTAAATTTACGTGGTCACCGAAATGAGGTATCACCCCTCAACCACCTGTACACATTTTCGGTCTTAATAGTCCTGAACCACCTGCAGAAGTTTTTTTCTTTTAAATGCTAGCAAGTCTTTTCTGAATACCTCCAATTTGTTGGCCAATTGGGTAGAAAAAGTATTTCTCTCCTCTTGGTTTGAAACTTTATCAAATTCTAATTCAGTTTTAAGTATTTCCGTCCTAACTTTAGATAAATTATTACTTGTATGTTCTATAACAAGTATCATTAAATCAAAAGATGCTTTTGTTTTCTGCCAGAGATGGTGTGCTATTTTAAACAAAGCATCTCTTGATTTAATGATACTGGTTATAGAACATACAAGTAATCATTTATCTAAAGTTAGGATGGAAATACTTAAAACTGATAAAGTTTCAAACCAAGAGGAGAGAAATACTTTGAGCAGATAGAAAATACTTTGGCCCTTTTCATTTACCAATTGCTTTGTTTTATACTAGATAACAATCATTTTAGGTTTGAAAACATATTCTACAGACAAAAGCAAGGCACAGCGATCGGAAGTAATGTGGCCCCATCTTATGCCAATCTTTTTATGGCACAGTATGAAGATCAGTATATCTATAGGTCTGAATTTTGGCAGTATATTTTGGGATATTATCGCTATATAGACAATCTCTTTTTTCTCTGGCAGGGAGATGAATCTTCTTTGGTCTCCTTCATTGATTACTTTAACAACATTCCATCAACAATTTGCTTTACGGCATCTTGGAGTGTGACTGCAGTTTCATTCCTAGATATAATGATTACCTATCAATCAGGTAAATTTAAAACAAGTATTTTCCGTAAATCCACAGATCACAATAATCTTTTACATGCCACAAGTTTCCATGCACCGGCATTAATCAAAGCCTTACCATATTCACAAATGCTTAGGGTCAAACGCATCACATCTGAAACAGAGGAATTGGGGAATTCATTACCAGTAATGGCTGATAGTTTCGTGAGCGAGGATACACGCAAGAAGTGGTGGATCAAGCTATAGTCAAGGTAAATACAGAGAGGCAGAGAAGAGATACCACTAAAGAAAAGAAGGGTTTTGTTACATTTAAAGGGGACCCGTCACCCAAAAAAATTATTTGAAATCCTATTTTATCATGTTAGTCAAGCAAAATGAACTTTAATGACACTGTATAAATTATTTGAATCTTGTTTCCATCAGTCTGGAAATTCATAATTACAGCAAGCAGGCAGGAGCCATTTTGTGGACACTGTTATTAAGACAAGCCTTTCATCATCTTAGAATCATGTTTGTGCACCAGAATGGGGGACCTGATGTCCATCCCCATGCCCTGGCTACACAATTAAATGGTTAAGAGAATGGGGGAATGTAGAGAGAGCAGTGACATCTAGGAAGTGCCTAATGGAGAGTGAAAGTAAGTGCTTGCCCCTCGTCTATGCCTAGGCATAGAGGAGGGGCAGGCAATATTTGATTGACAGCTGATATTTTCAAATGAGTTTACAACAGCTATGAATGCTTTAATAAAAAAAAAAGATTGGATTTCATATTTAATTTGAAAAGGACTTTTATTATACAGATTTTTATGCCTGGGTGACGGGTCCACTTTAACATATTGTGCGTACACATTGGCATCATTTACAAACAGATGCAATTTTGGGACCTGTCTGTCATGATACCCCGATGTTTGCTTACAAACAGGGTAAAAATTTAAAGCACATTACTCGACACAACATTTTTTGGCCAATCCACAACCCGGTAACTATATATGTTATAATTGCTCGGTATGCAATAGCATGTTACAAGGGACATCTTTCACACATCCATGGACATCACAGAGATTTCAGATCAAACATTGAATTACTTGTCAATCCACATATGTGGTTTATATGACTGTTTGCCCATGTGGTCTTTACTACATAGGCAAAACAATACAGAAACTCAAAGACAGATTCTTGAAACACAAAAGTGTCATAAAAATTGGGAAAGATACTAATCCTTGTGGTGACACATTGTAAAGAATACAACCATAATATATCATCCTTAATCTCCTCTGGGGGAGGTATTGATAAGAATACCTTACTTTTGAGGAGAGAGGGCGGAATGGATTTTCCGCCTTGATACCGTAACTCCTATGGGTTTAAATGATGCATTGAATTTATCTTGCTTTTTACAGACAAGATAATCCTGATACAGTGGCCTATGCTCAGCTTTTGGAAATGCTCTAAGACTCCTAATACATATACCCCCCTGGTATGTATGACTGCCCTTGTATAGATAATGGTTGTGATGAATAATGTATGATATTCCATCCAGTAATATATTTTTCTTTTTGTTTTAGGGGTTAATATATTTTTTTCCCCGCAATATGCTAGATATGTTCGATGTCTATTCAAGATGATGGACCAAAGGGAAGCATTATTCATAGTGTTTCAGTGTGGATAACATACATATATTAAAACCAATAAAAACACTTTAAAAAAAAAACACATACATATATTGTGTGTCATGCTTTTTTCATGCTTTTCATATTTTACAATAATTGAATGTCCTATTATGGCCCTGTAGCTCAAATTGGTTTGAGACTTCCGCATTGTGGAACGCATTTGCGTTCCAGAGGGTATCCCACAATGTTATTTGTTTCACAAAAATTGTTTTAGGAGCGCTAGTGACATCAAGCAATAGTCATATGACCATTCCAGCGCATTTGTAACATTGTAGTATCACATCCATTATGTCTCTTTCCTTCCCTGCTTTACAAACGCTTCAGTAACGTCCACTTCCGGTTTTTGGAACGCATTTAACGTCCACTTCCGTTTTTTGGAACGCATTTGCGTTCCGGAAGTGTTCCCATAATGTATGGGGTGCGGGTTGATCACTTTGGAAAACGGAAGTGAGGTCACATGCGCTGATGCGCGCTTGTTTGCTATTGATTTGCTTTACATGCCACAAGGTATTTAACTGACATGCTTGTATAATTCTGCATTTTTTATGATTTTTTTTGTGCCCCTGATGAAGACCTTTGCAGGTCGAAACGCGTAGGGCGACATGCTGTTGCCATGTGGGGTAACTAGCATGTAATAATTTTTTCTTTATTTGATTTAACAGAGTGTGCTTTCCTTATTTTTTTGTTTATAGCTATTTTTAGCGCTGACCCTCATCAACTTACTTTTCGCTTTAGTAAGTTACAAACCCAAAAAACAAGGTTGACAAAGCTGTACCAGAGGAATCACAAAATAGTTCCAAGACAAGGTAGTGACATTGTGAAGTTTCCTTATCTGCACAGCTAGGGGCATATTTATCATATTTATTTGAAAAACTTCGAAATTCCAATTTAAAAAGACCAACTGAAATTAAGTCAAAGTTTTATTTGGCCGAATAGTCCGTTTTCGATCGAATAGGTCTGTATTTGGCCAAATTCGAAACGTATGAATCGAAGTAATAGAGCATTTGATCGCATTCGAATCAAAGTTTTTCAAAGTCGACCAATGGACTCCAAATAGGTTCTAGGAAGTCCCCCATAGGTTAAAACAGTAATTCGGCAGGTTTTAAATGACGAATGGTCAAAGTCGAATTTTTAAAGAGAAAGAACATGATAAATTTCAATATTCAAATTGTTTAATTTTTTTCATATTCAAAACAAATTTGGACTATTCCCTAGTCGAAGTACACAGGAAATAGCTTAAAATTCAATTTTTTTGAATTTGAAAATTCCCCTCGATCTTTGATAAGTCTGCCCCCTAATGCCCAGTTCTTTTCCCACCTCAATGACATTTGCAGTTCAATTTCACTCAAAAGCCTGTCATTATAAATGCCTCTGAATAAAATGCACCACTACTTATACTGTTGCTGGTGTTGTTGCTATCACCATTAAAAGTAAAAAGTAACGTAAAGCTCCAAAACATTCACTTACCAGATAATAGACAAGATTCAGTTCAATGAGAAAGAAATATCTACTAACTGAATACCAGAAATTCCTATGGACTGTAATGAAGTCTTCTTAAAGGGATACTGTCATGGGAAAAAAATTTTTTTTCAAAATGAATCAGTTAATAGTGCTGCTCCAGCAGAATTCTGCACTGAAATCCATTTCTCAAAAGAGCAAACAGATTTTTTTATATTCAATTTTGAAATCTGACATGGAGCTAGACATATTGTCAATTTCCCAGCTGCCCCAAGTCATGTGACTTGTGCTCTGATAAACTTCAGTCACTCTTTACTGCAAGTTGGAGTGATATCACCCCCCTCCCTTTCCCCCCCAGCAGCCAAACAAAAGAACAATGGAAAGGTAACCAGATAGCAGCTCCCTAACACAAGATAACAGCCGCCTGGTAGATCTAAGAACAGCACTCAATAGTAAAAACCCATGTCCCACTGAGACACATTCAGTTACATTGTGAAGGAAAAACAGCAGCCTGCCAGAAAGCATTTCTCTCCTAAAGTGCAGGCACAAGTCACATGACCGGTGGCAGCTGGGAAATTGACAAAATGTCTAGCCCCATGTCAGATTTCAAAATTGAATATAAAAAAATCTGTTTGCTCTTTTGAGAAATGGATTTCAGTACAGAATTCTGCTGGAGTAGCACAATTAACCATGTGTGGGGGCTCCCGACTGGTTGTCCCAATCAATATCAGGCCAAAAATTAGCCAGATATCGATCGGTCAATTTGATTTTTTGTATGATCCAGGACTGCATCGGCTAGTTGATGCGGTCCTGCGACCCATTGGAGCTCATTCGTAGTATTGTAATCCGATCGTTCAGCCCCAGGGCCGAACATTTAGATTCATCCGATATTGCCTAGCCATTAGTGGGCATATCGGGTTAAGATCCACTCATTTGGCAACCTTGCCAAATGAGCGGAACTTATAGTGTATGGCCACCTTAAGATTTACATCCCTCTCGAGTCTATCCAATAAGTATTTGTAGGGAGAGTGGGGTTTTTATGGGTGATCTTAGGCAAACAAACCTAACATCACGATGTACAATGCCAAGAGGCAGTTGAAGTTGTGTAAAGGTAATCACCACTGTACTCTGGAACAGCTGAAATACTTCCTCATACATAATGGTCTGGACCAGTTGTCCACTGTATGGGTAAGGGACCCTGGTTCCATTCAAAGCAATCCTCAAGGCTACAGCATCAAAATGCATTACTGACAACTCCTGTGACAATAGTTTGGGTACAGCTCTTTCCTATTCCAACACAATAATTGCCAGTGCATATATAATATGATGCCGACAGACATTATAGAACTTCATGTATCACTTCTCTGCATACATGTAGTATTGGTCTGAGGCTCTGGAATTTGAGTTAGATGGACATGATGCATCTCAAGCTCTTGGAACTGGCTGTAGATTTCATGGACAGAGGACACAGTTTAGTGAGAGCCTAACCATAATTTTTAATTTAGTCCTTCAGGTGAACATTATTTATTTTGTGGATTTTCTTGTCCATTAACCTCATTTTTGTAGGGCAATACAGGTACATCAGGTAGTGTGTGTACAGTTATGGTTCAATTTACATAATTATGACAAGGTTGATGATGATGCCGTTAGGAGTAATTATGCACAGCTGAAAGTTCAAAGGTTATGTAGATTATAAAGGTTAAGTATCTTTAGAAAAATTGATAGCGGTTATAATTAATCATTAACTAGGTTATCAAGAAACTGGATGGAACCTGATCAATTTTTAACCCTGCATTTGTAGCAACTTGAATTAAAAATGCCTATAACATATTTTTAGCCTGTAATGTTTAGGTGTGCTTTCTAATTGCTTCTCGTCTCCTGCCAATATATGTATATGTTCTTCCCGCACTAATGGGTATCTGTTCCTTCTCTAAAAATATCTCCATAAATAATATTTTCCCTAAAAACATTTCTGTATGTATATTGTATTCTATATTGTGTTCTAAAAGTGCCCATAGTAATTATGCATGGGGGAAAAAAAATTAAATCAAAAATTATTTCTCTGTACGTGGAAAAACAGAGAAAACAACAATTACAAAAACATCTTCCTAAATTGTGTGGCCTAAGCTGTGAATGAGGGTCAAAAAAGATGATATGTAGGCGTATTTGCCATCCTATCCTATATCAGGCTCAATGTTAAGACAATTCCTTTCCAAGGAGTTTTTATATTCTCACCAGGCTGTGGTTGGTTTTTCTCCAGATAATCTGGTTTTCTCCTACACTCTAAAAATATACAAGAAAATACTGCAGAAGGATAAAAATAGTAATAATCATCATACTGCATCTGTAACATTGTAATGAGCTATGTTGTCTGTATGTTCACCTCATGTTTATGTGGGTCAACTTAAGGTGCTTTGCTTCCTACCAGAATACAAACTGGTAAGATTGGTGGCTTCAAATTGCCTCTAAAATACATGTGTGTTTGAGAAGGTGAGAGAGCAGGGATTGATTTAAATAATTGAACATTCCCAGTAAAACACTAGAAAAATAGAAAAGAGACTTGAATGTAACTGGAAAGATTTACATTGCTCTATGATGAATCAGTGATGAACAAATATAACAATACAACAATATTATCTTATCTTAACTGCATAACAGTGTCTAAAGGGGTTATCTTTTATCTTATCAATGAAATTATGTATAATAATGTACACCCTGTTGTAAAATATAAGGATACCAAAAGCCACCTTGTTCCACAAGCTGTCTTTGTTATGGAACTCCAAGTGACTCATATTCTTATATTTTATGACAAGGCTAAATTATTGCCTATGTAATACACCAATGGTAAGTTGTGTTATAGTGAGTCAAGTGTGTGTCACAAATTTCTGATAGTTATGAATTAATAAAAATAATCTACCCTCCTTATGAGGATATTAGAGCATGTCAAATTTCTATGACAGTCCAAAAAAGACCCCTTCCAAAGTACAGCCCCTCATCAAGAAGGTGCTCAAAAGTTTATTTGGAAGAAGTCATGCCAAATAAAGTAAAAAAAAACAAAAACACACACAACAGGTAAGGCCTTTATGTGTAAAATAGATTTCCCTTGAGTCAAAAAGCTTCATTTACAAACAAGCATTTTTCTTATGCTTTTTGTTGGAGACATAGCAATCAATCAGTTCTTTGCTTTTGTTTTCCAACTTGTAGGTGACTGCTGAGATGCCAATGTTTTACACAGCAATGATAAATAGGCCCCTAAGTGTGTACAAATTATAGGAACAAACTGCCATGTTTTTTGTATCTCAATAAAATCTCCTTGATCTTGGCATTAAACCAATTTTTCTAGCAGCAAATATCTATATACAATCTTATGGTATTTGATAACAGTCAGCAAAATAATCTATTTTAGATAATGAACATAGAGCTGTTTAGCAGGATTCTTACTAATGAGTTCTTGAGCATTTGCTTATTAAAGCCCTCCAGCCAAATAATTTTGTCCATACTCAATGAAAATGTAATTTAAAAAAAATATACAAACAGTTTTGAATAAGACAAAAATATTTTCAAATGTAACTGCAGTTCTTCTCAAGGTCTTTTAATCAGGTTTAACCCTTTACCCGCCAAGCACGTACGACG
The DNA here is from genome assembly GCF_017654675.1 of Xenopus laevis. NCBI lineage: Eukaryota > Metazoa > Chordata > Amphibia > Anura > Pipidae > Xenopus > Xenopus laevis. Next base: position 69,041,170 of record NC_054373.1, read on the forward strand.
GCAATATACCTTGTACGTTTTTGCCGGCGGGCATGCTTCCTGCTCTTCCGGGGCTGCTGCTGTGGGCGGAACGCCACAGAACACCCCCCCTAGGCAATTAGCTGTGGGGCCAGATCTTACTCCCAGGTGCCAGATGACCCCCAAAACAACAGGTACATCAGCAAGGTTTTGGGGGGTCATCTGTCGGTGCCACATGTTCTGCGGTGGCTGTGGAAAGCCGCAGATCAGCAGCCACCCCCCCTAGGCAATGAGCAGTGGGTCTGTTTAGCCAGCCAGGTGCCCAATGACTCCCATGGCGACCCCAAAACAGGAAATGTCAGCAAAGCCGTGGGGGTCATCAATAGGCACCTCATGTTCTGCAGTGGTTGCTGCTGGCTGCAGAAAGCCGCAGATCAGCAGCCACCCCCCCCAAGCAACGAGCAGTGGGGTCAAATGAACCCGTCGGGTGCCCGATGACCCCCACTGTGACCCCAAATAGCGGGATCATCAGCTAGAGGTGGGGGGGGTCATCGTGGGTGGCTCCTCTTCCCTGTTTGATCTGCAGCCAAGTCCCTTAGGCAAATAGAAGTGGGGCTGGATTCTTCTAACATGTGACCCCCATGGCGACCCCCACCGTTCTAGAAAGTTACAGGGAGTTTGAGAGTTCAGGGGGTTGGGCTTGTAGTAGTTGTTTTTTTTTATTTTCTTTGTCTGATATGTTTATCTTATCTTCAGTTTCTTTTCTAAAGTCTCTGCCTTGCCTGTGTTGCAGTAGTTTTGCATAGTGTGATCCAGTTAACTTTTTTCTGGCAGTGAAATCACTTATTACTTGATTTTCTGTGTGTCACTGTCCCTGAGTGTTCTTTCGATTAGGGGATCTTTTTTGTTGGCAACATGGCAAAAAGGGATTTTACTGTTGAAGAGGCTGCTGCCCTATGCATGACCTCTAGCTCAGAGGAGTTTAGTGACTCTGATTAGGAGTATGTGCTCCCTGAATCAGAAAGTGACTCTTCTACTGAGTCACCGGGTAGTAGTAGCACGGTTACTGCCCTTGAGGAGCCCATGGAGTTGGTGCAAAATGTAGAAGAGGACGTTGATGATCAGGAAGAGGGCAGCCTGCGTGGGGGCCTTCTAGTAATTTTACCCCTGACATCCCTCCATTTACTGCAGTCTATGGTGTTAAAGGACCAGTAACATCAAAAATTTTTACAAAAAAAAATTCGTTAGAATACAACTAAATAAAAACACCAAGACAAATTTAAAATTTAAAATAGCAAAGCCTTTATTAAGAAATAACTTACAGAAACTCCACTTCCTGTCCTCTTCAGAAAAGGCGATATGGCGACCATCCATCCTGTGGCGCTTGATTTCTCCTCCCTGGCTATTCATTGACAGTGTGTAGATCTCCTTCTCCAGCCCTTCTTCATCCCTCATCCCCCCTCCCAGAATCAGCAGTAGGACGGCGATGTTCGGTGGGCTCAATCTCCCTCAGTGCGGGGAAGAAGCTCTCAGCAACTTCTGTGTTGTATTGATATTCTGGGTTATGTTTCAAACCATGCTTTGAAATATACCACACTCGGCTGCAGTACTGAAAAAGTTGTATATTGGTGTATAGATTGTGGTGTACTGATTGACTTATTATAAGAATTGGCATCCCGCTTTGTGCAAAATTTATTTTCAGAGCATTTTTTGTTGTGGTTAATTTGGTATTTTCTTTTACCTAACCTGTTCCTATAGTTAGAGGTAGCACTAGGGGGTGTAGCCAAGTGAGGTGTTAGTTGAAGGACAAGCAAGCCTAAAAATTTGTGGAGCGCGATGACAGATAATTTCTGTCATCGGATGATATAATCTCTCTGATGCCACAAAACATTTTTTTTTTTACCGACACCTCATAAGCTCCCCTCTGAGTGCGGTTCACCAGTATATCGGTATTTTGGGGCAACATTGTGTTAGTTCTCACTAGAAATTTTGATTAGTATGGGCTTCGGCTTTTTTTTTTGTAAAGTTTCCTTGTGAGGTGACAATCTCCCTGAATCTCCACGTGCGTTTCTGCCCTTATTGTTGGCATCTCAAACGCTCACCTTTCAGTGCAGTTACAGGTGCCTGTGTTTCTGACAGTATGAATATGTAGTGGCAATTTATTTATTTTTTTATAATTGTGCAGATTTTCTAGTTCTAGTTTCCTAGGTGTTCTAAAAGTAAAAAATAAAATAAAATAAAGATAAAAGCAGCCTTGCCAAAGGACATTGAAGAGTACATATGAAACAGAAGATGCTTCACTAAACAGATAAAGTAGAATATTCATTAATATTAATTAGATTTTTGTTACTTGTCATTGAGGTTTTGGAGAGAAATATAATTGAGTGTTTATAAAGAACTGCGTCCAATTCTGCAAGAAGGAAAGCATGGATGGTGCCCGCTAAATAGCTGCAAGTGTGCACGTTCAAGGAATATTCACAGGTAAGGGGGGTATTTAGACTAAAAAACTGCAAGGTGGGCACTTAGAGCACAGCCTAAATTTAGCTGTTGGCCCCTGTTTTAGGGTGTGTGGTGGCTGTGTCTTTAGGTGCATCCGTACATGTAGGGTATTGTTTTGTTCAGGAGAAGTTGCACATTGATACGTAGCAGGTTTTTTTTAGTTGTCATGGTACTTTTGTGGAGAAATCCAACCTTGGAACTTTTTTTTCAGACCAAACCACAAATTTCTATGGAGAACTGCGTCCACAAATCTGCATGTAGGAAAGGAAGGATGGTGCCACTGAATAGTTGCAGGTGTGCACTTTCAAGGAATATATAGTTTGTGGGGGGTATTTCACAGGTAAGGGGGTGTTTAGACTGAAAAACTGCAAGGTGTGCACATAGAGCATAGCCCCAAACATTCAAGTTAAAAATTTCCCTTGGGGTGTTTGGAGGCAAAGTCTTTAGGTGCACCCATACATGCAGGTTATCGTTTTACTCAGTAGAACCTTTTCTTTCATATTTGGGTTCATTTGAATATTTTTAGTGGAGTCATTTTGTCAAATTCAGTTCTGACTGTAATGGTGTTTCAGAAAAAAAAATCCCCAAAAATATTGCTGCGTTTAAGGGTGATCTGTTTGACGGAAGCTACATTTAGAGCAAAAACTACACCACAGCTAAAAACCTAGAGAAACGCGGTTTCTAAAAATAATAACTTATGGCGGTACATCACTTATATCGTTAGATATGCCACGTTAACCTATAGATGCTCTTATCTGTTGTGTTCCAATGTAAAATTGTTCAAAATGCTGTTTTTTATTGGGGTGTGTTGTGGACAAGAAAAACGGGATACCAATACATATATGGTATCGTTGAATTCAGCAGAATCAGGGCTTTTACAAACAGTAAAAATTTGTCAGTAAACATAATTCTCCCTTGAAATAAATATGTATAAATTATTTCACTTTATTTTTTTTTATTTTATTTTATTTTTTACATATTTCTGTTATATCTCCAGAAAAAGTACAAAATTTCGTTTCAGTGTTCAAGCCTAATTCATTACAAAAATAAACCCTATTTAATGTGTCTTATTTCACATAGGTTTTCTTGTCAAAAATCCTCAGTAAAAGTAAAGAGTGCAAAATGTCTAAAAACTGCTTGGCAGTAGATGTTCGCATTTAGGACAAATCGGCTGGCTAGCACCATTATTTTTCGAAGGCAAGAGTATAAGTGCAGAAAATGTAAAGAGTTCCTATGGTGCTTTCACTTGCAATTATATTTACAAATAAATTTAAAAACAATGAATGTATTGAAAAGTTAGATAGAATGACATTTTCTTTCACCAAACTAAACATAGATTTTGGACAGTATATTAATTCACTCACTATTGATCACAGTTATAGAAGGGCATTTTTTTCACCAGTGCCACTATTTTCTGCCAGGTGTTGGCGGTGCACAAAACCCATAAATATATTGTACTTCTATATTAGCATATTAATATGATCAATGTGCCATTACCACCTGGATGATAATTTGTCACCCTTAATATAATCAATGTGCCATTACCACCTGGATGATAATTTGTCACCTGAATAATTCATTTGTCAATTTTATCAGGCAAGATATGTGTATATGGACATTCCAAGCCCCACAAATTGTGTATCCACTTAGAAAACCTAAGGCAGGTAAGAATGGAGCTTGGAAATAATACAGAACTGTCAAACTATTATGGTAACTATTATGGGTAAATGCATAAAGGCATACAGAACAAAAGAGGACCAAGCTTAATCATTCTTATCTCTCTGCATTTTAGCAGTTATACCATAATGTAAACACTATCCACACAGAACATTTTGGATGGATTTGTTTAAAAGCACTATATTTCTGCATCTCATATGAACTCTGAATGTTATCTAAAATGTAAACAAGTAGTCTATAAAAACTGTGTCTTGCACAGCTTTATTTTAATGTTTTGTAATACAGCTATTGGTATGTGTTACTTAAAAGCTTCCAGCAAGATTCTGTATTTCTAACATACAGAAAATGCATCTGTTTATGTGAAGAATCATTAGAGAGAGATATCAAACAGCATAAGGCCGTAATTTTAAACTGCAGTGTGGGTTTATTTGAAGCAGTGGTTACCAAGTGTTATCAAGTGTGATACAGGAGGAGTGATCATTGAGCTTTATACCCTTGTGACCTAAAACAACTTCCCCGTAAACCTCTGAAAGTGACAGTGATTCATTGTTCATAGTCTGTCGAAATCCAATAATGGTATCCTTCAGGAGTAAGCAGTGTCCAAAGTCCCACACCAATAAGTCATATCAAATTATCCATAAAAGTCCTTGCGGTATGCAAATATACATATAACATAATGAAACTGCATCAAGCCTATCATTTTTTATAATCAACTAGGTATTGCTTTATCAGCCTACCATAGGGTCGCGCAGAACATGTATAGGGTGTACAGATAAATAGCAACATTTTAGCCAACAATTATCTCCTGTACTATGTGAACTGTTACATTTAAAGTAATCTTACAAGTTGCAACTATTAAAGTTGTCATAAACAAGCTACATTTTATTATACTTGCCAGCATTTATTAGAAGTCCCCTGTACACTGTTATGTTTATATTTACTTTACACAGCAGGAGCTTCATGATGTAGCATTGAATTCTAGCTGTCCAATTAATAACTAAAAGATAAATTACTGGGGGGCGTGGCCAGCAGCCGATGTGAGTAGTTGCACTAGCTAAACGCTCTGTTGCCCAGGCCTATTACCCTGAATTTAATGTGCCATACCAGCGCAACCATGGAACATCAAAGCAACCACTGGGACCCGCTTCCACAGAGATTGATAATAGGGCAGAACAGATTGCAGAAACGGCAAATTGCCTTGACAAATACACAAGGGATAACAGAAATCCAAGCCTGCAACATCTACACAGCGTGGTGCAGCATCCCGCCTGCATCACTAGCTCCTGCAGAGCCAACAATGCAGGACCTGCTCCAAGAGATACGAGCATCAAAAGAGGCATGTACAACACGAATTACCTCCAAAATGGAAGAGATAAAGATTGATCTGTCCATAATAAAGCAGGAAATGCAGAAACTACGGGAGCGCACTGGTGGAGGTGGAGGCCAGGGCGAGCACTGTGGAGGAGATAGTGAGACCTATGTCCGACTCGGTCCTGGAACTGCGCAAAGCCCTCACACACACACAAGGCGGATGACCTGGAGAAAAGGTTGAGAAGGAACAAACCCAGGTTTGTGGGGTTCCTGGAGCACGAGGAGGGCACCACCCCGGAGCATTTCCTCAAGCAGTGGCTGAAAGCAGTACTTGGTGAGCCCAATTTATCTACCACATTTACAATAGAAAGGGCCCATAGAATACCATCCAGGCCCGTGCCTCCCTGAGGCCCCGCTAGGCCTCTAATTGCAAAACTGCCAAATGCCAAAAGCAAAGGGCAAAGTTCTTTGAACCCTAAAGAAGACTCTGGGAGGCCAAACGTAAATACGCCATGATGTACCCAGCCCGACTGAGAGTTATAGCGGATGGCAGAACCCTCTTCTTCATCAACCCACAACTGGCTGGAAGGCAGACAGTAATGGAGGGAAAGAAACGCACCCCTGGATCCACCCCAAGATGTACACCTACAAGAACTGTAAACAACGGTCGCTGCCTAGAAGGACACAGGTGAGTACAACAAAACAACTACCAGACTCATTGGGACAGCCATTGTTCACATGCAACAGCACAGAACCTGTATACAGAACATTGGACAATAACAGAAAGCAGATACCATTTGGACTTATACAATGAGACTTGGGGGAGAAGGCCAAATCCCGAGACAACCCATCAGAAACAGAGGGTGTAAAAAAAAAAAAAAGGATAGAGATAGATATATATATATATACACACACACACACACACAAATACAAGATTCCTCTGCACTCAACCCATTATCAATATTTTTAAGACAGAGACATTTTGTGCATGCTGCTACTGAAAAATGCCTTACCCTTTAAACAAAACAGGGATTGTTTGTCCATATATTGCAATATATTTAAACTGGCCAACTAAGTCATCCCATATCTGGCCAGTCCTATGCTTAATTTTCATCTGATTCATTAAGAATTCTATTGCTTCATTATACATTTTACAAAGGGACTAAACATTATTATACATTAACCAAGGGACTTTCCCTTTTTGTTATAGTTATACAGGAGCAGTGACCAGCTCCATGTAGTAGCTGCCACCCTTCCCAGCTATAGAAAAGGGCAGCCAAGTTTGGGAGTTTTACTTTGAAAGCAGCAAGTAAGTTGCATGTAAAACTTAGTCCCTTTGTAAAATGTATAATATACATTTATATATAGATATAGATATATATAATCCTCCAATGAAGAAGCCGCACTCACAGGTCTTGTCCAAATGTATAAACTGTTTATTTAAGGAACTAACGTTTCGGCTGCATCTCAGCCTTTGTCAAAGTCACTTGGTGGCACGCACCCAGGCAAGAATATCCGCATTGTCGGGAGTGCTGTGATTTTGGGGGATTGAGATTTACATGTTGATTGTCAATATCAGGCAAGGCAATGTTGTTAAACACTCCACAGCTGCAAAACCATTATACTGTACCTCTAAAGCCACTGTATAAATACATAGGTCGTATAAGATATTAAGTTGGAATGTCAGGGTGCTAAATGACCCGATCAAAAGGCGGTTGGTAATGTATTAAAAGGGAAAATGCTAAGCTGGTATGCCTCCAAGAAACAAACTTTGTAGGGAGCAAGATTTTATCCATAAAAAAAACCGTGGGTCGGCTGGCAATATCATGCCACACACAACTCACTCCTCAGGGGTAGCAATACCTTTTGCAAAAACAATTCAATTGCAAGAGATATGCACAGACCCATTGGGAAGTTTTATATTTGTGCACGGGTACATTGCTAAGCAAGAGGTAATAATTGCATCTGTATACATACAAGGATAAAATAGTGACTCAACTAGCAGAATTTCAAAGGTCCCATCCCAGAGCATAATTGATTGCAATGGGAGACTATAATAGAGTGCTGAACCCCGAACTAGACAGATGGCACAAAACAGGAAAAAACAACCAGAGAAAAACCCACATATTTTAAAAACTTGGCGAGCTCCCTGGAAATGGTAGAAGCATGGAGGCACACATGGAAGCAACCCAACAGTACTCCTGTTTTTCAACCTCACACTTAACCATGTCAAGAATAGACATGGCCTTAGTGACCCACAAAACCCTACCCTTAATAAGCCACATTTCCTACAGAGCAAGGAGGGGTATCTGATCACTCGCCACTAGTACTAAACCTTGGTTTATCCAAGACACCACAACCACCGAGATGGTCACTAAATCCCATATGGGTAAATATGTTGGATAACCAAACTAAGCTAGATCAGATAACAACAACATCATCATCATCATCAGTAGAGCAGCTGAAAACTATACAAGAACAGTATGCAAAGCTAATGCATGACAAAGCGCAAAATAAGCATCTTTTTTCCCCAAAGCCAGGGTGTTTGTGCAGGGGGAAAGGGCAGGGGAAACTACTTGTATATGTGGCCTCTTCACAAAACCCATCTACAACAATTACGGCCTTAACAAATGCACAAGGTACATTAACTACAGACCCAGATGAGATCAAACAGATACTTAAGCAGTTTTATTCCTACTATACTTCTCTTGCAGGGAGCAAGTTTTATAGATACCTTTTTGGATAGTATAACGCTCCCAGCACTCCCATGTAAAACAGGATTTATACCTAACAAAACAACAGCCCACAACATCAGAAGATTATTCGTTAACTTATCCCTAAAAACCGATGGCCCGAAAATGAGAGCAGTGCCTGCATTAGACAATATGAAGGCCTCTGATATAGTTGAATGGCCGTATCCCGGAATAGATTCAACATACAGTAGGCCCCCACTTTGCTGCACTTGTCCGCCTATTATACACAGCTACCTCTGCATCCATTAGAATAAATGATGGAATACTTCCCCTTTCAATCTACACAGGAGCACCTGCCAGGGCTGTCCCCAGACCCCACTCCTGTTTGCTCTCACTATAGAACCATTTGCCCAGGCCATAAGAGAAAATGCACAGATACAGGGCTTCCAAGTGGGTAGTATACATGAAAAAGTACAATTGTATGCGGATGACACATTAATATACTTGAGAGACAGGGGAACACCTCTCAGATTGCCCATTCGAGGTGGTGGACAGATTTAAATATCTAGAGATAACTTTAACACTACCAATACATAGATACTTGGATTTAAAGGTTACTCCTCTACTTAAAGGTTATTCCTCTACTTAAAATGGTTACAGAAAAGTGCAAAGCATAGGATAATCTAATGGGAGGACCAGCTGGAACGATATACCTGATAAAAATGATTTTAGTCCCGAAAATACTCTACATCCTCTGGCAAGCCCCAGTATGGATGGACAATACTTTCTTTGTAAAATTAGAATCAATCTTCAAAAAATTCATATGGGGCAAAAGCAGAGCCAGATTATCCCTGTCAACACTAATAAGAAGGCAAGGTAAAAGGGGATGGCTCTTCCAGATATGCAAACATACTATCTGGCTGCCCCATACCTCACAATGCTAGATGACCGAATAGATCAACCGCTATATAAGCTGTGGAGGGCCCTCACCCCAGAGCATTGGCTTTGCCACATTACAAGCTCTAATAGATGGGATGCTGGTAAAAGTCCCACTTAAGTGCAAGGCCAGCTGGGAAACTGATCTAGAACAGCTTACAGAATACCAATGGACTCGTGCACCTGTATATGGTACATAGAGACTACTACATGAGGCACAGACTGCACAAGATGTACCCGCAGACCTCACCAGAATGTAGATGTAGTGTCAATGTGGGAACATTAATACATACAGTATGGGAATGTCCGGTGTTAACAGAGTTTTGGAGAAGGTACTAGCAAAACTGTCAAGATAAGTTACTCATTAATGTGCTTGAATCATAGAAAGCTGTTTAAACTATTCTGATCATTTATTTCAGTTTAAAGGAAAACTATACCCCCAAAATGAATACTTAAGCAACAGATAGTTTATATCAAATTGAATGACATATTAAAAGAATCTTACCAAACTGGAATATATATTTACATAAATATTGCCCTTTTACATCTCTTGCCTTGAACCACCATTTCATGACTCTATCTGTGCTGCCTCAGAGATCACCTGACCAGAAATACTACAACACTAACTGTAACAGGAAGAAGTGAGGAAGCAAAAGGCAGAACTCTGTCTGTTAATTGGCTCATGTGACCTTACATGTTGTTTGTATGTGTGCACAGTGAATCGTACGATCTCAGGGGGCGGCCCTTATTTTTTAAAATGGCAATTTTCTATTTATGATTACCCAATGGCACATACTACTAAAAAAGTATATTATTATGATAATGGTTCATTTACATGAAGCAGGGTTTTACACATGAGCTGTTTTACTCAGTATCTTTTAATAGAGACCTACATTGTTTGGGGGGTATAGTTTTCCTTTAATGCATTCTACTTGACTAATCCATCTACCTTCTTTTTGAGGCAACAATTTATAGTACTGTATTAGCAACATAATATAAATTGCCCACCTAATACTAAGTGAATGAATATATAATTACCCAAGGTTTTGGGTACCAGGCAACAGGGCCTAACACAGCGTTAGAAAGCTAAAAAGCAGAAGTTGGGAGTGACATCCACTCACTACAACCTTTATAGATTACAATTTCGGCTAACTAACTATATAAGAAACATTTTTATTTTGCTTAGTCTATTTAGCCAGTTTTGATTTTTACACTGAACTGTTCCTTTAAGGTAAAGGAAGAATTAAATGCTAAACATTATTAACAGGGTCGGACTGGGCCAGCAGGAAGAAACCTGGTGGGCCCCTGCTGGCCCAGCCCTCTCGCCTTATCAGATAAGCCCCCCCAAAAATATATGTGGGCAATGCGCGCCGGCCTTAGTGCTGCCAATGCGCACTGGCGTTCGCACATGGGTCATAACTGTTCAGTGAGTTTGCAATTGATCCTCAGCATTCAGCTCAGATTCAAAAGCAACAGTTATGACTCATATGGCCCCCTCAAGTCACTGATTGGTTGCAGCCTGGTAACCAATCAGTGGAAATCAAGAATTCAGACCTTGGTCAGCAAGGCCCACAAAAGGCTGGGGCCCATCATTTTTTAAGCCTCAAACTTGAAAAGTTTACGTAAATGAGCTGCTGTGTAACCACTGGATATTATATGATCAATTGCAATGAAACTCAGACATCATCATCATCTAATCCAGGAGAAAAGTTAAAAACTACTTTTTTGGGCAAAACCAGTAGGTACTTGCAAGCAAGGGACAGTGACATTTCATGTTCCTATATACACACACACACATTTGGACAAGCAATGCAATATAACTTTTCATCTGGGAGGAAATATTGTTCCCCTGCAATGGTCCTCTAATCTTGCGGTCCTATCAGATTTTAGCATTCCATAGGGGCATTTGTTTTTTGCATACCATCAGGTATTACTTTTAACAAAAGCAACACCCAACTCAACGGCAAAAACCTATGGTATGGGCAGTCATTTTTTTTTTACTTGGAAAATATTCCTATATCTTGCTGTGCTTTTAGCACAGAACAGACTGTGTATGCATTATTATGTTGTTATATATATATAAAGCTTACTGGCTTGAGGGAGTTCATAACCCTTATTTCATGGTGCAGTGGGGGCCCAGCAATTAGGTCTTTGCCACTGGTACCTTAAAGCAGCCGTAGCATAGGGCACAAGCAAATGCAACAATGGATGTACCTAGGGGTGCAGATAATCTGTCATCTGTTGACCAATTAGACCATTCCATAGTGTCAAAGAATTACTTAGCAGTGCATTGTAGCAAATGACAAAACATGTATCTAGTGATTCCTATCAGTTCAAATGGCTTAGCTTCAAACTACCATCCTTTTAAGCAAAATCTTAGGACTGTCCACCTGACCAATGAGGCTGCAAGATTCCAAAGTATTCAGCAATGCATTTATTGAAGACAACATGTACTTTGACTATGTGATCTATATCCCCATAAACCTGCTTGGTTTCCTGGGTGATTCTCCGTATAAGCCTGCCGATTTACCCGACCAATGGCATTCCATAGTCCTGAAGAACTCCTCAGCAGCTAAATGTTTTACAATCTAATATACAGATTAATGAATTGTCTGGGGACTACACTAGATATTTATTGGTGATGGAATAATATGATTTGTGGGATTTTGGTTTTATCTCCGCTTTTCTAGTAGGTTCTATTGGTTATGTCTAAGATTTCTTTTATAAGAAAAGATATCTCTAATGAAATGAATATAAAAGGTAGAATAGTATTGCTGTATTAACATGAACAACAATGTATTCAACAGGACTAAGTGCAAGAGTAACAGAAGGCAGATGAGCAGGAACACAGTGCATGGGGAAGGAGGAGGAATGAAATTGGCACAGTACATTAGTACAGGTGTGGTAGGTAGGGGTGGGGGAGCTAATTTGCCTGGGCAAAGGACAGAGGGAGTGTCTCTTAGAAGATACTCAGATCTCATTTACAAAGAGTTCCTGAATCCAAAGACAGCTAGCTGTCTTGGCTTTACAATTCTAGCATTTATTTATATATTAAACATATCGGACCAAAACATCAGGTTTAGTGGATGGACTTCTGACATTCCAGGGTGCCATTTTTAGACCAGGTAAGAAACATGTTATCACACGTACTATACTTTATTAAGGAAGTATTTTACTTTAAAGGGAAACTATTTTAATATAGAAAGCTTGAGACATTAAACCTAGGTAAAGAATATCGTGAATAAGTATTTATATAAATCTGCTCTCAGTGACCATTGCAAGCTTCTCTTATTTAAAACGAGTCATCTAACTTCATATATTTAAAATATGCATGCTTTTAATAGGCACGTATTTATAATTTCTCAAGTTACAGTAAGACAACACCAAATTACACGTTCTGGTAACTCTGATTTAATGGCAAATTGTCATCATAAGTGATAAGTGCTTTACTATGTAAGTCACCTGAAATCTCCATTCAGAATGGATGCCATTACAGTGGAAATTTACCCCCCTTTTTTTTTTAAAGGGGTGGTTCACCTTTGAGTTGACTTAGTATGGCTAATTCTAAGCAACTTGTTGGTCTTTTTTATAGTTTTTCTTCCAACTCCTCCCAGCTTCCAAATGGGGTTACTAACCCCATATAAAAGTGTTCTGTAAAGCTGCAAAAACATTGTTATTGCACTTTTTATTACTCATCTTTCTATTCAGGCCCTCTCCTAGTCATATTCTAGTCTCTTATTCGAATCAATGCAATGTTGCTAGAGTAATTTGGAACCTAGCAAACAGATTGCTGAAATCAAAATCTGGAGAGCTGTTGCATAAAAAGCTAAATAATTCAGAAATTAGAAATTGTCTCAAAATATCACTATACATCATACTAAAATTTAATTTAAAGGTAAACAACCCCTTTAATTTAACGTATTCAGTCAGGCTTATGTAGAAAAGTTGTAAAAACATTATCTGAAATTCCAAAAATAAATGGTCTTAAAATGTTTTTACACAGATTTACAGAAAGTCATGATACTCTTAAGAATAACTTTACAACCCTCCATATCATAACAGTGGTGCAACCCCTCCCTCACCTTGTTCCACTGTGAAGTGATGGATTCTGGGACTTGATGTTCCTTTGTTTTCCATAGTGAGTAGTGTACAAAAAGCATTGCGAATCCCAGACATCACGTCACAATGTCACAATGTGAGGAAGGGATTGGCTCACTCTGTAAGTCTAAGGGAGGTGAGGAACTGGCACTTGCAGCATGGCATTTTATCCTTTTAATATGTGGCTTACAACGAGCTTTTGAAACTATTGGAGAAAATTTGCTTGTAAGCATAAGGGCAGTGGAACATGTGATATTGTGTGCTCCTTGGGTGTGAAGTTTTGGGGGAACACAGCAGGGCTCCACCACAACTGCAGGCCACTCAGACTTGCAGGAAAAACAATCTGTTTATTTTTTAACTAAAAAGTTTCCACCAGCGGTGAAATGGCAACGGAAAAATAACTTGTGTTCAGCAACAAAAGTCCAAAAAAACTGATTTTACTTACTTTAGTAGTTACAGCATCCATTACACAAGGAGACTAAACAGGCACAGGGAATTCAGCACGTGAATAGAAAGCAGCTCCTGCTCACCTTCACTTGCTGCTCACTTCCTTAAAACACCCCTTGGATTGGATGTCCAGCCCATCAATCTGGTTGGTTAACCCTGTGGTGGCTCTTTAAAGGGTGAATCTGTCCCTTCAGACTTGTACAACAAAAGCACCCAAAATATATAAAGATAAAGATATGGCAGAACATGGTAATGCCAAAGGGAAAATGCCTTCTAATTAATGTTTACATTCTTCAAATAGCTTTACCTCTGGCAAATCCAGTGAGCTCAAATTTAAAAGCATTTTAAGCAGTCTTTTGCAGACAGAGTGAATTTTCAGTGGGAAAATTAAAATACTGTTGGCAAGATAAAAGAATAAAATACTGAGGTTCATTTATAAGGACTGGGCAAAATTTGCTCCTAGCCCATAACCCATAGCAAAAAATCAGTGATTAACTTTTTTTCAGCCAGCTGCAGGTTAAGCAGGTTAAACATTGAAAGAAATCTTTCTGAATTCCTACCATTGCATAATGACTGCCACATACAATACTTTCCATTCCCCAGGTCACTGTTTTACAGTCCATAGAGTTTGTGGATAAACATTTTCTTTTTTCCATTACATTAAGAAGATAAGTTAGGATGCTTCTCTTCCTTTTTTACTTTGTGTTTGTATTTCATTTCATACACCGTGAATTGAAGTACAATTCTTTATGTTTGTATTTCATTTCATACACCATGAATTGAAGTAGAATATAATAATAATAATAATAGTTATAATAATAATAATAATAATAATAATGGGTATATCTCAGATATTGATTAGTAATCTCCAATAGTAAATTTCAAACATGATTAGTTTTTTATTTTGTTCCTGTTAAATTGGCATTAGCTCTTTATCCAAAAAATCTTGCCATAATGGGACTTCACAAGACTACAAAAAGTGTATAGTATCCCTTATCCAGAAACCCATTATCCAGAAAGTTCTCAATTAGGCCAATTCCCATAGAGTCCATTATAAACAAAAAAATTGTTTTTAAAAATAATTTCCTTTTTATCTCTCTAATAATGAAACAGTACCTTGTACCTTATTGCAATTAAACAGCATGAATCCATATCAGTGGCAAAATAGTCCTATTGGCTTTATTTGATATTAAAATGTTTTTTTTAGCAGACTATGGTGATTCAAATTATGAAAACATCTTTTACCTTGTAAATCCCAGGTCCCAAGCATTTTAGATAATGAAATAATAGATCCTGTATTATGCATGAAATGTGTATACAAGCCCGGATTTGAGTGCCCCTAGCCTCAGGGTCCTAGCAACCGGCGTCTTCTTGTGCTCCCCACCTGCACGAGCACACGTGTACAAGCGCTGGGATTTAGCACTTCTACAATCTTGCCACCCTAGGCCCGGGCCTTTGTGGCCTCGCCACAAATCAGGGCCTGAGTGTTATCCAGCTCACACTCTATTTATAAGGCTGGAAGGGGTATTCACAGCACTTGAAGAATGCAGTATTTATTATAACATTTTTTGATGAAAACAAAGATCCAGTTTTGATTCTATACATACAGTAAGGGGACTTATTTATAAATGTGAAGTGCAAAGTGCAATTAATGGATGCAAATCACCATGTTTTTTTTTACCCACTATGCAGCATTTTGACCAAAACTTCAGAAAAATAGCAGAAATCTGCTTAGTAGTGTACTGCAAAAGTTGTTATGTGACAATATGGGTACAAGCTAGAATTCTTTTTTAAAAAGATGTTCACGTTTTGCCAAAAGCAATCAATTAATGTTGTGAAAATGTAACAGGTGGATGGGTCAGGGGCTGCCCTAACCTTCCTTGGGTTACTATACACTGGTTCCAGGACCCGGGCAATAGGTCCTACTCCCAGCAACTACCAGTAGGCACAATATAATTAGACTCTTCATCTTCAGGTGGGGCCCCTGCTTACAGTATGGAGGAAGGGATACCACTCTGGTATAAGCACACATTATTCACTCTTGATGAAATAGCATTGGGAGCCAGTGGTTCTTTAAAACAGCCAAATATTTATTGAATTGGTGGTACACTTTTCAACGGTCATTTACATATTCAAGGTGAATGCTCGGATGATACACTCCACGAACAAGTAGTG
Source organism: Xenopus laevis (assembly GCF_017654675.1). Taxonomy (NCBI): domain Eukaryota; kingdom Metazoa; phylum Chordata; class Amphibia; order Anura; family Pipidae; genus Xenopus; species Xenopus laevis. Next base: position 69,056,964 of record NC_054373.1, read on the forward strand.
GCAGCAGGTAATTTACACTATTACAAAGAACAAGTAGAAGGTGGAATGCAAAACCAATATATTAAAAGTACAATTTATTATATAATAATTAAAACACTGGCCAGCCAGGAAACACAGTGAATAAATTATGAATAAATAATTCTAAAATCAGTAATAAATACAATCCAGGTGGGCAATCACTTTTCCTGTATAGAAGATGCAAATGACTGTTCCTTGGTGTTGGTATATGCTTGTAATTTAAAAAAGAGGATGGTTGTGACTTGTAGTTCAACAAGACAGAAAAGTTATTTCTCAGAAGTTAGAGCTGGAATTTTGAAGCAGTGGAGTGTGCAGAGTATTTAGTTAGATATATCAAACAGGCCAGCCGGTAGATAGCTGAATTTAGAGGGCAGATTATAAAAAGGGGTATATTGGGGCGTCCCCCACTCCCTCCTCCTCCTTGCCAGCTGCACAGGCCCCCCAAAAGAAGTTGGAATAATCTCACCAGATACACAGTTCCAGAATTTCTCAAGGGCACAGCCGGATTTGAACTCTCAGCAGCCTTAAGCTGCTTAAGCTCCACAGTGAAACGCAATCTCTGATTTCTTTTCACGATCTCCCACTGCTTCACCGATTTCATGATCTATTGGATCACGAAGAACCAACAACTTGTAACTTTTCACGATTTTTTCGTGATTTTGATTAAAAGCATAAAAAACCAAGGACCAAGGAATGATCCCACCTGTGCAGTTTTGACCAATATAATACCCTTTCCCCATCCGTCACAAGAACTTCTTTGCATAATTTACATTATTACTCACCAATTCCCTCTGATCCTTTGTTTAATCAGCTTTTTCACTGGGTCGCCTTGTCTGCCTTTGGTGCACAATCCCCATGGAAGGCAAATCTCACAGCTGGTCTCACACTCCAAGGATCTCTCTATCTCTCTACAGTCTGTATTAAACACTGCTGCAAGAATTATCCTCCTCTCATCCAAAAGGGTATAGGCCCCTCTGCTACTGAAGTCCTTATCATGGCTTCCTATAAAACAAAGAATAACTTATAAACGCCTCCTCATAACCTTCAAAGCCCTTCATTCCTCTGCACCTAAATACATCTCATCTCTTGTCTCTCTATATGTTCCTGCCCGAAACCTCCGCTCCTCTCAGAGCAACCGCTTGGTTGTACCCCCCACTACTACTGCTGTTTCCCGTATCAAACCCTTCTCTCTTGCGACTCCTTATATTTGGAATGCCATTCCTGAATCTCTCAGGAGAGAATCCTCCTTCAATGTTTTTAAAACAAAACTCAAAGACTACCTCTGGGAGCACCTGGATAACACCTGAACTGGCACTTATATAACAGTGTAACAAACTGTAACCCACAGCACCTTATTACCCCTCTGAATTGTGTCTGTATGTTACCCTTCCATTTAGACTGTAAGCCCTACGGGGTAGGTTCCTCTAGCATTTTGTTTCCTTGACACTGAGCACTTAATCTGCATTGTAATTATATTTTATATTTTTGTGAATTGTATTCTAATAATGAACTTATTGTTACTTTTTATTCCAATGACCCCTTGTTTGTTACTACTAATTTATTGTTTTGTTGTACAGTGCTTTGCCCTCAAGGAGCGCTTTACAAATAAAAATATACATACATACATACATCCCTGAGCCTAACCATTTCAGTCCCTAACCTGGTGGCCTTGTAAACGCTGGGAGCTAACCCTTCACTAAACATCTCGTTGGAGCCTTAGCTGCTCACTAACTTTCCTGAACCTATCTGTCACTCCTATAGTGACCTATTACAGTTGCTGACCTGACACTTGCTTGCTCCTATACTGAGGTCTACCTCCCCCTCAGGCCCTCTCAGCCACACACCACCTCCTCCAGCGAGCGGGTGCACCAGAAAGAGGCAGAACACATGTGGCATACCTTTTTATAACCTCTGGAACATCCGGGAAAAAGGACCCACCCTAGCTGGCTTACTTAAATCCCTGGGGCATAGAAAGACCTTACCCTTTTATAGTTTTTATCAAAGTTAATGTGTGTTCTCATAGGGCTCTTAAAGACGAGCATTTTTACCTGTGCTCCCCTGCGTTCTGTTTTTCTGCGTTCAGCCGCAGGGGAGCGCAGGAATAGACGCATTACATTTTTTCCAATGGGGCTGTACTCAGGCAAGCAATTAATAGCTACATAGAACCAGAAATTCAATTAAGTGAATTAAAATACAATTAAATCACCAAACTACAATAAAAACACTAAAATAAACTAAAAATGGTTTACACAAGATGGTTAGCGCTCACACTAGATACAATAGTCACCCTGGACAACAAAACAATTTTAGAGCGAATAAGAAAAAAAAAAGGTTTGTGTGTGTGTGTGTTTAATAAAGTGCTACCTGGCCAGACAGCACAGAAACTAGTGCAACTACCATCAGAATTTAATAATCAGCCTTGTAGCATCGACTTATATGACAGGCCAACTTAATTTTCTGCTTGATAATCTGCAACAACCCCTAACATTAGCTTTTCAACAGATGCTCAAAGTACACTGAGCATGTGAGTGTCAGCAGAAACTTTCCAAGATGGTGACACCACTGTGTCAAGTTTGAAGTCCTGGATCATTGCTGATATTGAGAAGTTGAAACTTTAGATTGGTACAATAAGTTCATTATATAAAATATAGCAGGTTTAGCCATATTAATTTTTAGGCTTTAGTTCTCCTTTAAGCATGCAGGCAGATTCCAATGGCAGTGTATTAGTGGGCCACTTCTGGGTAGCAGGAGGGTTTCACAAGGGCTGTATTTGAGTGGGGAACAGCAGGCACGTCTCTGTCTCATCTCTGTCATCATAATCTGCCTACTGCTCCTAATGAGACTATCAGGTCCCACGGGCCCATATTCAGACATCCACGCTCACTAACTAAAGGGTTCAAAAGGCTTTGAAGGGGTGAGTCACCTTTAAATTACCTTTTAGTATGTTATAGAATGGACAAATCTAAGCAACTTTTTAATTGGCCTTCAATATTTTTTATTTTTTGAATTATTTGCCTTCATCTCCTGACTCTTTCCAGCTTTCTAATGGGGTCACTGACCCCATCTAAAATCAACTGCTTTGTAGGGCTACAAATGTATAGTTATTGCTACTTTTTATTACTCATCTTTCTATTCAGGCCTCTTCTATTCATATTCCAGTCTCTTATTCAAATCAATGCATGGTTGCTAGGGTAAATTGGATCCTTGCAACCAGATTGCTGAAATTGCAAAATGAAGAGCTGCTGAATAAAAAGCTAAATCACTCAAAAACCAATTGCAGATTGTCTCAGAATATCACTTCCTAAGGGGTCAATTTATCATGCTGTGTATAAAGTAGAGTGAAACAATAGCAGTGATGTTGCTCATAGCAACCAATCAGATCTTTTTTTCTTTTTGCCTTCTTTTTGCCTTCATTTTCTTTTTTTTTCTTTTTTTCTTTTTGCCTTCATCTCCTGACTCTTTCCAGCTTTCTAATGGGGTCACTGACCCCATCTAAAATCAACTGCTTTGTAGGGCTACAAATGTATAGTTATTGCTACTTTTTATTACTCATCTTTCTATTCAGGCCTCTCCTATTCATATTCCAGTCTCTTATTCAAATCAATGCATGGTTGCTAGGGTAAATTGGATCCTTGCAACCAGATTGCTGAAATCTCCACGTTATGCCTTACCACCGGCTAGAATCTAATTCGCCGACAGGATGGCACTCGGAGCTCTTCGTTTTCTGAAGTTCCTCGTGAGGCAACTTCGGGTGACTTCGGAAAGCAAAGCGCTCCCAGTGCCATCCTGCCCTCATATTCTAGCCTCATATTCTAGCCAACGGGAAATCAGTTCCTGAAGAAGAGCCGATTATCAAGCGACATATAATTATAATATCGTCTATGTAGCGCCGCCCTATGGCTCTATGACAATATTATAATTATATGGAAGGGACCAGAACAAAAACTCTTAGATATGGAGATTAATGTAAAGACTTTTTTAAGAGAGTGGATTCAAACAATTATGTACTTCCGATAAGTAACCACCATCCACAGTGGGTAAGGAATATCCCTTTCGGACAGATGTGTAGGATAAAAAAGAATTGCACAGAAGAGGCAGAATTTTCAAAACAAATATATTTTATTAGTAACCATTTCAAAGCTAGGGGCTATAGGGAAGAGTTAATAAAAAAGTCACAAGAACAGGTCCAAAAAAATAGAAAGACGAGAACTGTTAGAACCGGAAAAAAGGAACCCAGAAACAAATGACACAATAGTGTTCTCTACAACATACAACCCCTTAGCAAAAGAGGTGAAGAAAATAATAAATAAAATTTGGGAAGTTCTATTTTGTGATGACGATTTAAAACAAACAATACCCCAACACCCAACAATAGTGTTTAAACGAGCCAACAACCATAAACAAATAACTCATTAACTCAAACAGAGAGAATAAAAAAAAGCCAGTAAAAGATTGGGCAGGTTTTCATCCTTGTGCCTGCTGTAGGGCATGTAGATACGGACAAAAAATAAATCATTTTTGTCAACAGTAACAAAAGAAGAACACAAGATAAAGGAAAGTATCAAATGCACAACTGAAAATGTAATTTATTGCATACAATGTCCTTGTAACCTACAGTACATAGGAAAAACAAATAGAAAACAGCGGGACAGGATTAGAGAACACCTGTTAAATATAGAAAAAGGTGTAGAATCCCATAGAATCAAGGTGATACACGGCAGTAACCCTAAGGGCTTTTTGTTTTGGGGAATAGAAACCCTAAGTAAGAAATGGAGAGGGGGAAACATTATAGAGGTAGATGTGAGAGTAGATGGAGATTTTAACTTGAGGTATTTTCTATAAGAAACTTTTTATTGACAGTATCTGACCAATTAATATGTTTTTTAGGATGAGATTTTTTGAATTCATGTATGTGGGAAGTAAATAATTTTTAAAAACTGTGAATATTGTCATAAGAAAAATCTGATGGATTCATATACGTAATAAAAATTTAATTTTAAAACATAAAAATATTAATGAAAAAACAAACAAGTATTTGAAGTTGATTTCAGTGTTTCCCCCAAAAAACTTTTCAACTAAGATAAAAAATCCGTATTGCTGTGCATATTCCCCATCAGATTTTCCAAAATATGTATATTTGTGTGAAATGACAGAAGATTTTAAATATTGGGATGTGGAACACTTTTAGCGAAGCGCATGGTTACCATGGCAATGGGACGCATGAAAGAAAGAATAAATGCAAATTATATAGGAGATGCATCACCTAGACAACCAGGACTGGTAATAAGGAAGTGGAACTTGTACAAACACAATCTGCACCTCTGTGGAAGTCGGTAAGTGACATTATCCCCAAGCGCTGAGGAACCTACACGCGGAGGGAAGGACACTGCGGCTCAGAGTCAAACCACCAGCGTCTCGTTCTGCTAAAAAGCATAGGCGAGCAACTGAAGGGATGATTTGATATGCCTAATTCTTACTACAAAATTATGAGTGCATTTTTATTAAGATTTTTTAAGTAATAAAAGATTTAACACTATCAGTGTGTTCCACATCTGTCTGCAGCAAGGATCGCACCTGGAGGATATCCCATCTACATTTGTGATAGGCTGGCTTTATATTGAAATGTTTGTGAGTACCCACCTATCACCTGCACGTGGTGTTCAATTAATGAATAGGAAAGCAGTACTCTTAATACACAAGTGGGTGAAGGTGTTGATTTACAACTCTCAAAAAACTTACTACACTATACTGTATATTCCCTATTTGCTATATATTTTTTTTCCCTAGCTTTTCAGTGCTGACCTCTACAGTCTGTTGTGCCTTTTCTGGTTGAAAAAAGACAAAGTCCATCAAGTTCAACCCCTCCAAACGAAAACCCAATATCCATACACACACCCCTCCATACTTTCACATAAATAATATATATATATACCCATATCTATACTAACTATAGAGTTTAGTATCACAATAGCATTTGATATTATTAATGTCCAAGAAATCATCCAAGCCACTCTTAAAGACATGGGCTAGGTATGATGTACTCATAATATAACAAAATACATAGAAAATAATTGCACACAAAAAACCAGGAACACATTTTTTTGGTTGGAGGGTAGGCCGCAGCACTGTTTTTATTAGCATTTTAACACTACAAACAAAAGTTTAAAAAACAAAAGTTTAAAACAAAAGTTATAATTTTTTGATATCATAAAAAAAAACGGCCAGCCTCTGCTCATGCCCAGCAGGCCACCATGAGACTATTCAAAACTTATCAAATTATAATATCCATGCCATATTTATTTGTTATGGCCACCATGTCAAGCGCGTTCAAAACCTCTAACTGCGTTTGACAACCCTCCAATAAAAAGTGCCTTCTCCAGTGCAGTCTGTAAACCATTGTTAAAGATATCGTTCCCTATGTCGGACAGGTGAACACCATCAGTTCTATAAAGACCCAATTCAACTGGTTCCAAATCAAAGTGTCTAAATACAATAATACTGAGAGTTTTTGAAAATTTGCTCACACAATGGTTTACTTTCTTTCTGCATTTTTCAAGCAGTTTCTTTTCTGGTGAAAACCAAACCCATTGCGGCACAATTTCTGACCAAATAATGATCACATCTTCCATCATTGCCCGAATTTGCAAAAGATCTCTTTTAATTTGGCTCATTAAATCAACTGTTCTACTCTTCCCAATGTCATTCCCACCAAGATGAATGAGTATTATGTCTGGGTAACCCCATTTAACAAGCATCTGTAATAACACTGAGATTAAACCTCTGATACCCATGCATAATATCTTGCATTTTTGTCTGTCCAAGCTCAAATTGACTCCATATGATCTGATGCGTGCTCTCCTCCTTTTTTACCAAAAAATATAGGAGTGTCCTAGCATACAGATCTTTATCGTAGGGCCTAAAGCCTAAAAAATAAAACAGAATTGTAAACCATACGACCCATAGCTTTAATTGTGTTCTCGTTGAGACCCAAAATAGCCGCCTGCGTAGCAGCCCCAATCCGAAACGAATGTGTTTTAAAGCCTTTAGTAGGAATGCCCAGTTTTTGTAAGCACATCTTTTGCAAGCTGGCAAATTGAAATCTTGAAACAAATTTACCATCCTGGTGAAGAAAAAATGGACCTGTGAGCTTCTGTCTAATGGCTGCGAAATCTAAAAAAGATTTGATTGGACATAAGGTGCTATTGTACAAAGGACCTAACCATGAGATTAAACCTTTTGCATTCTTGTCTGTTTTAGAGTTGTTCACAACTATTTTTAACTTTCCATCAATAATGGTTAAATCATCAAACCTGCAATCCACCCTGTTTTATTCTTGATGGGGGAACCACTTTGCTTACCCGTAATGCTGCAAAAAAGGCAATTATGAATACAGCTCTAAACAATATACATTCATAATCACTCAAAGCAACTCCAGGTAAAACAAATACCAACTTACTCAACAACTCCATCGTAATGGGTTTCCTTGTATCCACAGCTTTATTTCTTCTAGCTATACCTTTCAATATCTGTTTTACCAAGTGTATTTTAGTAAAGTCAAACTTACCCATAAGTTTTAGGAAGAAAGAAATTCCAGCAGTTAATTACTGCTTCTTTTAACTTCACCAAACCAAATCCCATAGATACTCTGGGCACGCAGTTCCTTGCACTTCCGCTCCTTCCTCTAGTCCCCAGAATATCCCAAACTGTAGACGAGACAAAATCCCGTGTCTATCCAATTTTGAGGCCACGTACCTACACTCCACTGACCTTCAAAAAATGCACCATAGCCAACTGAAGAAGCTGCATCCGTAAATAATTGTAAACTATCACTGTCAGGAAATTCCTTTTGCCAACATGACTTTTTGAGACCATTAAAATATATCAGAAATTGCTGCCAAACTTTGAAATCCTCCTTCGCATCAGCTGTGATTCTAATATGAAAATTGGGACTTTTAACTCCTGCCATCAGGCTTGCTAATCTTCTATTAAAAACCCTCCTATGGGTAATATGTGTGTGGCAAAGTTCAAATGCCCAATCAAAGATTGTAGTTCCTTCAATTTCAATTTTCTTAACCATTAAAGCTTGAGAAATTAACTTTTTCAGCCTCTCCAATTTTTCCATAGGTAACCTGAACTCCATATTAACTGAATCAATTTCTATACCAAGAAATTGTATTAATGTTGTAGGTGCAACCGTTTTCTCCTCCGATAGCTGCACACCAAACTCCTTCGCTATCCACATAAAAACCCTAATGACAGAAAGTTTCTGTTTCCTTTGGGCCAATAAACAAAAAATCATCTAAGTAATGGATAACAAAAGAAGATCCGGATTCAAATTTTACAGCCCATTCAATAAATTTGGCAAAAACCTCAAAATAAAAACACGATAGTGCACAACCCATATTTAGCCTTTTATCGTAATAATAATTTCCATCAAAATGAAAACCTAATACCCAATAGCAGTCTGGGTGTATAGGCAAGAATCAAAAAGCAGATTCTACATCCGATTTAGCCATAAGGGCTCCTTGCCCACATTTTCTAAGAATATCCAAGGCTTGATCAAAGGATGTATATGAAACAGAACATAAATTATCATCAATTCCATCATTTACAGAATTGCCACAAGGGTATGATAGGTGATGAATTAACCTAAATGTGCAAACTTCTTTTTTAGGAACAACCCCCAATGGTGACACTTTGAACCTTTGGAATGGAAATTCGTTAAATGGACCTTGAATCCTATTCAATTCTAACTCTTTTTGTATTTTATTCCTGACCACATCCTCATGTAACTGAGCTGATTTCAAATTATCATAAACACATGTTGACAGCTTAATGTTCTCAATTGGAATATGAAATTCTTCACTAAAACTTTGCCTAATTAACATGGCCATCTGTTGGTTTGGATAGAGCTCTAGCTAAGGCAACATTTTTAACCAACTCACTGGGGTTTGTCAATTTTTCCTGACTGCTCTTTTGATGTTTTGAGGTTAACTGCATATTTCCTTGCACAACGAAAGGAAGGATGATTACCGTTGCAAACTGAACATTTGTGTTTGTATCTACAATTAGCCTGCCATTTACACACTGACTCATTATAAGCCCAACAACAATTTGGTTTGGCAGCTGGATTCTTACCTGTGGTATTCGCAGCAATAGGGGGTCTAGGAGCTAGCATTCCTAACCACAGATCTACATTTTTATTTCCCCAAGTGACTTCTGGGTGGACTGACATTTTTTGTCTAAATCTATCGTCATAGAAATACCATGATAATCCACGATAACTTTTGTAAGCTTCCAGGATAATATCAGCATGTTTAAACAATTGCAGTCCTAAGTCAGCACATTAGCATAGATACAAAAGGCTTGCAACCAATTCCGAAAAGTACACGCTATAGGTCTCCTTCTGTCTTCCTCGTTATCTACCTTGTCAATTTTAAAATCTTTTGCAGAAGGAATGACAAAATGTCCATATATTCACCTCTAACATTTTTTTCCTTAACGCTAAGATGCAGACCCAATGGTGTAGTGTTACATGTTAAAGCATCTTTTTAACAGACCTCAGGTACTTTAGAACCTGAATTAGCTGCAGGAGCTATATTGTTAAATAATGATGATAGCGAGTTAATCACCTCTCTGAAAGTTTGTAGTTCAATATTACCTAAGGCACTTGCGACGTTCTGTCCCTGTGATGAACCTGCTTCCTGTGCTGTTGGTGCTGGTCTAGGGCTTGCTGTAGATGTGGAAGGTCCTGCTATGGGTAAAGGCAGCAGTTCCTGAGCGTTGTACACAGCTTTTTTATAGTTAGGCCCACTTGCAACAGCGGACCGACTAACTGCTCCTGGAACCACTGCCTCCCCCCCTGATGTGCCGGACCTCGCTGGAACCTCCGTGCGTGCTTCCTGTCTTGGGGGTGAAATGGATGGCCACTCTCCCTCTGGGTACTGCTGGGCTGCGGTGCTCCTCTTGGCCAGCTTCTTAGCTGTAATCTTCTTGGATGAGGCAGCTCTCTTCTTTCCACGAACAATCTACCTGCGAGATGTTTACAGCTGGCTAGGCTCCGCCTCCCGTTCCAGCACGCTGGCCACCTCCTCTGACATAGCATCGTCGTCTGTCACTTCCTTGTGTACGCGCGGGTCCTTAGAGCAGTTCTGCAGAAGCCGACGTAGATCTTCAACGCTGGCGGAGTTCCGCACCCACTGCAGGACCTGCTAGACATCCATGCCGGCGCTCATCCTCGAGTCCTCAGCCGCAGTCCTTCTCCTCTGCTGCCTTTCGCCAAAGAACTTGCACGATGTTGCCGCAGGTTGTGACCAATCACAGCAGCGAAAATCACCTCACCTGCCGGGCATGTACACTCAATCAAGAAAACGCTCGGCAGGTGAGGTTAACCCCACACAGACATCAACCAGCCCATGCCTGCACAGGGATAATTCCCTGCATAGTACATTAACAGAGTCAGCCATCACAACATCACGAGGCAGTGCATTCCACAACCTCATTGTCCTCACTGTAAAGAACAACCTATGTTGCTTCAAATGAAAGCTCTTTTCTTCTAGTCTGAAGGGGTGGCCTCTGGTACGGTGATCCTTTTTATGGGTAAAAATGGTCCCCTGCTATTTGTCTATAATGTCCTCTAATGTACTTGTAAAGTGTAATCATGTTCCCTTAGCAAGAAAAAGAAAACAACCCCAATCTTGACAGTCTACCCTCATAATTTAAGTCTTCCATCCATCTAACAGTTTAGTTGCACGTCTCTGCACTCTCTCCAGCTCATTTATATCCCTCTTAAGGATTGGAGTCCAAAACTGCACTGCATACTCCAGATGAGGCCTAACCAGGGACCTATAAAGAGGCATACTTATGTTTTCATCCCTTGAGTTAATGCCCTTTTTAATGCAAGACAGAACTTTATTTGCTTTATTAGCCACAGAATGACACTGCCCATCATTAGACAACTTGCTATCTACAAAAACCCCAAGATCCTTCTCATTTAAGGAAACTCCCAACACACTGCCATTTAGTTTATAACTTGCATTTATATTATTTTTGCCAAAGTGGATAACCTTGCATTTATAAACATTGAACCTAATTTTTCAATTTGCTGCCCAGTTTCCCAACTTAGACAAATCACTCTGCAAAGTGGCAGCATCCTGCATGGAACCTATAGTTGCACAGTTTAGTATTATCTGCAAAAATAGAAACAGTACTTTAAATGCCCACCTCCAGATCATTAATAAATAATGTGAAAAGCAAAGGACCCAGTACAGAGCCCTGTGGTACTCCACTAACAACACTGGTCCAATTAGAAAATGTTCCATTTACTATAGAGAACTGGTATAATTACCCTTTAGGCTGTATTCTTAAAGGTATCTTGAACCCCTGCTTCCATCCAAAGCAAAATCCAGTAATGCAAACGAGTTTGGGGAAAGAATACCAACAGGCGCAAAGTTGCTGCACAGGTGCCTTTATTCACCATCACACGGTGGTAATGTTCCATTTACCACCACTCTTTGTAGTCTATCTTTTAGCCAGTTCCCTATCCAGGTACAAATACTATGTCCTAGGCCAACATTCCTTAATTTAACCAGTAACCTTCTGTGTGGCACTGTATAAAATGCTTTAGCAAAGTCTAAGTAAATCACATCCACTGCCATCCCAGAATCTAGGTCCCTGTTTACCTTCTCATAAAAGTTAGTCTGGCATAGTCTTACACATAAAACCATGCTGGCACAAACTCATAGTATTATGATTTGCTATGAAGTCCAGTATGTTATCCTTTATTAACCCTTCCAAAAGCTTTCCTACCACTGACGTCAGACTAACTTGCCTATAGTTTTGATGCTGAGAACTGATCCCTTTCTGAATAGCAGCACCACATTAGCAATTCGCCAGTCTCTCTGCGCTATGCCAGACCTCAATGAATCCTGAAAAATTAAGTAAAGAAGTTTGGCAATCACAGAGCTAACCTCGTTAAGTACCCTGGGATGAATACCATCTGGCCCTCGGACCTTTGTTTATCTTAACAAGTCTCTTTTGACTTTCCTCATGTGTGAACCATGCATCATTAGTTGTATTACTAGAATTGGGACTATTAAGAGGGAAACCTTCATTAACTGATTCCTCATTTGTGGAGATAGACTAAAAATATGAGTTCAGAAACTGTGCTTTTTTTTTCATCAACCAGCTGACTTCCCTCTGATATTAAAGGTCTTACCCCTTGTTTTCTACTTTAACATATTTAAAATAATAATTTTGGATTCTTTTTACTGCTTGCTTCAATATACTTTTCCATATCAATTTTAGCTTGCCTTATAGTTTTTTTGCATGATTTATTGTACCTTATAAATGATTCAGCTGTCCTAGCTAACTTGAAAGCCTTAAAAGCACACCTTTTCTTACCCACCTCAACACCAAAACTTCAACCCCAATTGAACCAAAAAGGTTTTTATTTGCAATGACGTTCCTTGCTTACAAGGGGGTTGGTGACCAAGAGTCAAGCAAAACTACCCAATGAGAAAGTTGGTGAAGGAACAAAGAAGGCCACTTGAAGTATTGATTTATTATACCAAGAGAGAGCACACTCCATGAAAGCTGGAAGTGATTGGCATCCTGACTGTGTACACACTGTTCAATAAATTGATTTGTTGTTTTAAAGAACCAATGTTGTTTGAGAAATAGTGAATGTTGTGTGCCCATACCAGAGTGGTATCCCTTCCTCCATTCATAAGCGGGGCCTACCTAAAGCTGTAGAGTCAAATTATATCAGTGCCTACCAGGGGTTGCTGGGAGATAGACCCCTTGCCCAGGTCTTGATAATAGTAGACAGTAACAAGAGGACACTGCCCAGGTCTTGAAACAGTAGACAGTAACAAGAGGACACCCCTGACCCATACACTTGTTACACATGCATAATGTATCTAAACTACTAGTATTCATATCAATGATAGTCACTAGCTCAATGAGACAGGTGGGAGGCAGAGTCTATGCTGCAGCTGATAAGAGCAGCTTCTAAACTCTCTATCTGTATAAAAGATTTATATTATAACTAAGGAAGAACAGGACCCATCCTTACTGCTGTGCAATATTAGAAAACAATTTACTGTACGTAACCATAACACCAGATACATATTTGTTTTACTACATGATACCTAGCAGAGTTTAATATATTCTGTAACATCTCTAGTCTGATAGAACCTTAGAGGAAGGATAAATGTATTTGTTGGTCATCAAACAAAATAGCAGAACTTAAAAATTGCGTCAAGCAGAGCCTTAAGATGGCCATAGATGCAAAGATCCGATCCTCGAATCCACAAACAATCAGACTTCCTCATCTCCCGACCTCCCACTAACCATTCAGATTAAATAAAGTAGTAAAAGAACAGATCAGCCGATGTTTTGCCCCTGACAGCAATTGTACGAAAGTTATGTTGGACAAAGCTGGTGACAGTCTCCCACTGAAAATCGTCCGAAAAACGTATGAATCAAGGATTTGTACGATCTGATCTTTACGTCTATGGCCAGCTTAGATATGTAATAAATCAACAGTTGCAGCTGGACTTTGGATTTAATGTGTAGTTACCACTTGTGTTTGACTGGGAGTGACAGATGCTTGACTGCATTAGAATTTGAGATTTTCTAAAATTCATTTTGCCTTTAAAATTCTTTGTATAAATATTTTAAAGCCTGGACTTCTAAAAATGGTATAATAATAATAATTAAAATTAAACAGCAATTATTCCCTCAAACAATTGTGTTTGGTACAGGGGAATACTTGCATATGTTGCATACATATCTCCCTGTACAGTCTATGATAAAACCTGGTATATTGTCCCCAGGGTCCTGACCCTTGTGGGTCCCACTACCGCAGGCCCACTGCCTGCCTCGGGCTGGGGCAGATTGGTTTGCATAGGCTGCATGAGAAGGTCTGAAGTGAGGCGGCTGGGGGGGGCGAGGATCTGTAATGAGTGTGAGGGTCTCTGCAGCTGAAGTGGTGTTATAATCTGATATACAGGTTACATACAAAAATACAACCAATAATTTACACAAGATGTAACATAGTAACATAGTAACATAAGTAAGGTTGAAAAAAGACACATGTCCATCGAGTTCAACCTTTTTTTTTTTTTTTTTATTAACTACCTATCTGCCAGTTGATCCAGAGGAAGGCAAAAAAAAAAACCCATGTGAAGCCTCTCCAATTTGCCTTAGAGGGGGAAAAATTCCTTCCTGACTCCAAAATGGCAATCGGACTAGTCCCTGGATCAACTTGGACTATGAGCTATTTCCCATAACCCTGTATTCCCTTACTTGCTAAAAAGCTATCCAACCCCTTCTTAAAGCTATCTAATGTATCAGCCTGTACAACTGATTCAGGGAGAGAATTCCACATCTTCACAGCTCTCACTGTAAAAAACCCCTTCCGAAAATTTAGGCGGAACCTCTTTTCTTCTAATCGGAATGGGTGACCTCGTGTCAGATGGAAAGACCTACTGGTAAATAAAGCATTACAGAGATTATTATATGATCCCCCTTATATATTTAAACATAGTCATCATATCACCCCTTAAGCGCCTCTTCTCCAGCGTGAACATCCCCAATTTGGCTAGTCTTTCCTCATAGCTAAGATTTTCAATACCTTTTACCATCTTAGTTGCCCTTCTGTGTACCCTCTCTAATACAATAATGTCCTGTTTGAGTGATGGAGACCAAAACTATATGGCATATTCTAGATGGGGCCTTACAAGTGCTCTATACAGTGAAAGAATGACCCCCTCCTCCCTTGACTCTATGCCCCTTTTAATACAGCTCAAGACCTTATTTGCCCTTGATGCTGCCAAAGAAAGCCCTGCTCATTAAATAAATATATACATATAAGAGTCTTTATTCAGGCAGCACCACTTCTCAATATAACATTCAAATGGAATATGTATCAGGAAGTTATGCCAACTTCTCAATTACTAAAAATGAATTTATTAAGTTATGTTTAAAGCATTTTCACAAACAGACAAGTATTTGAGTAAACTTCCGATTTTGCCTGAGGAATGTCACTGTTAGGGGCAGATTCACTAAGGGTCGAATTTCGAAGTTAAAAATACTTCGAAATTCGACCCTCGAATTGAAATCCTTCGACTTCGAATATCGAAGTCGAAGGATTTAGCGCTAAACGTTCGTTCGATCGATCGAAGGATTTTTCGTTCGATCGAACGATTAAATCCTTCGAATCGAACGATTCGAAGGATTTTAATCCAACGATCGAAGGAAAATCCTTCGATCAAAAAAAGGTTAGCAAACCTATGGGGACCTTCCCCATAGGCTAACATTGACTTCGGTAGGTTTTATCTGCCGAAGTAGGGGGTCGAAGTTTTTTTTAAAGGGAAAGTACTTTGACTATCGAATGGTCGAATAGTCGAACGATTTTTCGTTCGAAACGTTCGAATCGAAGTCGAAGGTCGTAGTCGAAGGTCGAAGTACCCAAAAAATACTTCGAAATTCGAAGTATTTTTCATTCGAATCCTTCACTCGAGCTTAGTGAATGGGCCCCTTAATGTCCAAAACCCCATTCTGCATAACAGGTCCCATTAATATATATACATATATATATATATATCAAAACAAGCTACTGGTTTATTATTACAGAGAAAAAGCAAATTATTTGTTTAAAATGCAGTGGGAGATGGTTACTCCAGGTTAGTCAGTCAAATCTTCCCATATATACCCAGATTATTAAAAACGAATTTATTAAGTTATGTTTAAAGCATTTTCACAAACAGACAAGTATTCGAGTAAACTAATTAGAGTTACTTTCCCATGTTTTATAAGTCTAATTATATTTTTCTGTTGGAATTTCAGCATTTTTCATATTGAAGATGAATAATTACATGGATGCAATCGAGTAAGTAATTATTTTCCTCAACATAAACTACTTTTCATGATTCATTGGGTTGGATAGTTTTGTGTCATCTGCAAGCACTGATACATTACTTACAATACCCTCCACTAAGTCATTAATGAACAAGTTATACAAAAGTGGACACAATCCCAAGCCCTGAGGGACCCCACCTTACCATACTCCATGTAGAGAATGTACCATTAACAGCCACTCTCTGTACCTGATCCTGCAGCCAGTTTCCTATCCATGTGCAAACAACTTTATTAAGCCCAACACACCGTAATGTATAGAGAGCAGTTGTTTGTGGGGCATGATAACGCTTTGGCAAAATCCAAATAGCTCACATCTACTGCCCCCTCACTGCCCAGCATCGTACTTACCTCATCATCAGATATGTCTGACATGACCTATCCTTCAAAAAGCCATGATGCCATGATGTCATTCACTTGGACAAAATTTTTAATTTGATCCCTTAACAAGCCTTCCAATATTTTGCCCACTACAGATGTGAAATTTACTGGCCTATAATTGCCAGGCTAAAATCGTAATCCCTTTTTAAATATTGGAATGACATCAGCTTTTCTCCAATCCATAGGTACTATACCAGATGAAAGTGAATCTGAAAAAAACAGAGATAGGGGCCGGTCTAAAACTGAACTAAGCTCTATTAGAACCCGGGATTGTATGCCATCTGGCCCTGGCGCCGTGTTTACATTAATTTTTATTAAAACTTTATGAATCATATCCTGAGTCAGCCACTGACTAGATTGAGCTAAGCCATCAGTCCAGCTATGAAGTGATATATTGTATACACTGAAGAAAAGAACTGATTTAGCACATTTGCCTTTTCTGTATCTGTTACAACCATACTGGTACCATTATTTAAAGGAGCAACACTCTCAACTTACATCTTTAATATACTTAAAAAACTTTTTGGGGTTAGTCTTAACCTCAGCGGCAATGCACTCTTCATTTCCTTTCTTTGCCTTCCGGATTGCTGTTTTATAACATTTATTATAGTGTTTATATTCATTAAATGCAGTTTCTATCCCAACAGACTTGTAGTCTCTCTTCTTTCCTATTAACTTCTTTACTTATATAAATAATTTATATTTTCATTCAACTGCTCCGTCCATTCCTTATCCTACACGTTCCTTGTCTAACACGGTCCTTATCTTCAACCCGACATGCTGCATCACCTTTCACCCCACTCCACCTTCTCCTGCCTGTTTTACTTCCACTCCCTGGGCCTGCACTTAACCCGTAACCTTCTGGCCAATGCATTTTTTTTTTAGACAACTTGCAGAAATAAAACAGTGGCACGGTTATGGCAGCAGTTCCCCAGCCTCCATTTTCTCCTAAGAAAAAAAAAGCTACGGTATTCTGAATCACTGCGTCCCGCCCGATGGGATGCAGTTATTGAAAAAAAAGGTTCACAGAAATAGACGATGTTGCTGTATCCCTCAGAAAGGAGGGGGGAGATAACAGAAAGTTTATATAGTGTAGTAGTTTCAATATTAAATAAACACACCCACAGTGTCCTCCAACATTTACTAAAAACACTTTTTTACTGTGATGCAAAAAGAAACATACAATTGTGTGTTAAGTTAACTTAATCACCATGTGTGTTCATTTAAAACTTTTTTCACCCTAAGAATCTACAAAAAACCAACCTTTGGCTTGGAAGATGAGGAGTTTGTAAATAATTGGAATAGATCACTAGAAGAATGTAGCAATAAACTTATAGGACTTATTATACAGAACACACAAAAGACTTATAAATAGTTGATAAAAGAATTAAAGAACTTCAGAAAGAAATTGAACCTTTTAAGGGAGTGGAGGAATTTGACACACTAGAGTTAGAAGCCACTAGGAGATTGCACATACTAGAAAAGGAAGTAATTGACACAAAAAAGAGAAAATTTGGAAGGGATAAGGAGGAAAACAAAAGAGGAAATAGTGGAAATAATAAATTAAGATATAAGGAGCACAATTTAAAATACACATATATAGAGAAACAAAAAGGAACCCTTGCCAACAAAAAATTGGGACAAGCCGAGATATGGAGAAATCAGGAAGATCGAGAATTGAATATAGATTTCAGTAATAGTTTGAGTAACCCACTAAGAAAGGGGAACACG
The DNA here is from genome assembly GCF_017654675.1 of Xenopus laevis. Classification (NCBI taxonomy): domain Eukaryota; kingdom Metazoa; phylum Chordata; class Amphibia; order Anura; family Pipidae; genus Xenopus; species Xenopus laevis. The sequence continues at coordinate 69,075,015 of NC_054373.1, forward strand.
AAAAAAGGAACAGATTCACATAAAAATGGGAAAAAAGAGGGTAAGACAACAAACACCAACACAGAGGGATTTTTTAGAGAGGGGACACCAAACCAACTGGGGGCAAGGGAGGGGACACCAATCCAATTGGGAAAGAGGAAAAAATTGGCCATACCAACACAGATATCACAAGAGAGAGGATACAAGAAGCAACGAAACACAAGGGGGAAGAATAAGATACCAACAACCAGCAAATGTGGGAAAATGGAGATAGGGGAGAATTATAGGAATGAGATGCAGAAAGGAGTGAGAAAAAGAAAGGAATATTTAATTTGAGTACACATAATTTAACAAAAATGCAGGAGAAGGTACTTCAGAAAGGCCTAAATTTTGCACCCAGTAACCAACCAAACTGTTTCAATTTATTCATAGATGCCCAGAAATTTATTCAGAAGTTAACTTTAAAAAAATACTTCCTGAATAATAATGCAGAAATTAAAAATTATGAGACAAACATGACCACTACAGTAAAAAGAAAATCAAAATTTATACCCTCCCAAGAAAAAGGGAAAGCCATTGAAACTTATGAAAAACTAGTGCTAAAAGACTTAGAAAAAATAGGACAAAATAAGAAACAGAATATAACGAAGTCAGAAAGAGAGGCCTTAAAAGAGTTAACAGAAAACAAGACAATAATAATAAAGCCCGCAGATAAAGGGGGTGGTGCAGTTATTATGAATGTAGAGGATTATAAAAAGGAATGTGAAAATCTGTTGGGTGATACTACCACATATAGAAAGTTAGACAATAACCCAGGTGAGATTTTCCAAAAGAAATTCGAAACCCTAATATTTAAAGCTGAACAGGATGAAGTAATTAATAGGACAGAAAGGGAATATATAATTAATAAACATCCCAGAACCCCCCTGTTCTATATCCTACCTAAAATTCATAAAAACCCCACTACACCACCAGGAAGACCAATTATTTCAGGTATCAATTCCTTGACTAGCAATTTGTCACACTATAAAGATACAAAACTACAGCCATATGTTAATACATTGCCATCCTATTTAAAGGATTCAACCCAAATATTAAATATTTTAAAAGGATGCAATTGGGATCCAGAGTGGCTTTTAGTCACTCTGGATGTCAAATCATTGTATACAAGTATTCAACACCAACAGGGGATCAGGGCTGTGAGAGGATTGATGCATGCAACCGAGAAAGGATTACCAGGCAGAGCGCGAATCCACACAGTTTCTAGGGGATCAGGGCTGTACAACACTTCCTAGCAAAAGATAATGACACTAATCAGGAACAAAAGGAATTCATAGTAAACAGTATGCAGTTTATATTGGATCATAACTATTTTTGGTATGATGGGGGTCACTACCTCCAAATATGTGGGACCGCGATGGGAATGAGGTTTGCGCCCAGTTATGCTAATTTATTCATGGGACATTGGGAAGAGGTTATATTGAAATCTCTAATACAGGACGAAATTAAAAAATTTTCTACAACAGATCAATTCAAATGACTTTAATCTAGAGTTCACTTTGAATTACAGTAGTAAAAACATAGAATTCCTATATTTACAGATATATATTGCAAACAACAGACTACAGACACAAACTTTCTTTAAGGAAGTAGATACAAATAACTACATTTTGGCCTCAAGTAACCATGACCCCCAATGGATAAGGAACATCTCAAAGGGACAATTTAGAAGAATAAGAAAAAATTGAAGCAGTATAAAAGACTATGATGCACAATCAAAAATCTTAAAAAATAGGTTCCTGGAAAGAGGATACAGGAAAGAAAATATACAAGGGACATTATAGGACATGAAGAAACAGGATAGAGACAAAATATTGAAATACAAAAAAAAAATACATCAAGGAACCAAAGTGGAGGAGAAATTTAATATGTGTTTTGTGACGCAATATAATTCAAAGGCAAAGGAAATCCGTAAAATTATAGAGAAACATTGGAATGTACTGAGTTTGGACAAGGAATTGGAAAAAGTTCTCCCAGAAAAACCTAAAATTATATTTCAAAAAGCCCCCAATATAAAACAAAAATTAATACATACCTGTATGACAAAAAATGGTGAAAAAAGTGTGACATATATCAGGGGTGTTTCCCATGCAGTCTATGCAAGGCATGCCAATTTAGTATGAAAACAAAACGTTTTATAAGTAAGACATCTGGGGAAAATGTTGAGGTAAAAGATTGAATAAAATGTGACACAATAAATGTGATCTACAAATTGGAGTGTCCATGTGGCCTCCAATATGTGGGGAAAACAAATAGGAAACTAAGAGAGAGAATGAGGGAACATATAAATAATATAAGGAAAGGAAATGTAAAACATCTAGTGCCGAAACATTTTTTAGAAAAGCTTAACAAAAATCCAACAGGTTTAAAATGGGTAGGGATTGAAAGAGTTAAGAAGGATTGGAGAGGAGGAGACTTGGTCAAAAAGACCCTACAAAGGGAAAGTTGGTGGATCCATAGGTTAAAAACCTTGGTTCCACAGGGTCTGAATGTGGATTTTAATCTTAGAGCCTTTTTGGACTAAAAAACCAAAACTACCTCCTATCCAATATCCCTGTATTAAAAGAATGGGGTAAATGAGAAAGCCTTTTATGAATAAATTTGTATGGTGTTTTGATTGCAACTACAAATGTACATTTTTTAGATTGTTAATTTTTAGATTGTAATTTTTAGATTGATTATAATATATTGTGAAGCACAATACAGCAATGTGATGTAACTGATATGATATAGGGAAAGATTGCTTCATTTTAGCACAAAAAGGAGTTAACAGAAGATTGTGAAAATGTTTTAGAGGAATAAAGTTTTTTGAAAAGACTTGTTGAAAAAGAAAAAAACGATGGGGGATAAATCAGTAGCAGAGAGCAGGGAACGTCCGCTCAGGAGGAAGCCGATAGGCGAAACGCGTTAGCGTGATTACGCCCCTACGCTCTAACCGCGCAGAAGCGCCAAGCGTATTTACGCCTGTGATTTGGAGCAGCGCCGCTCGTGATTTCTAAAAAAAACAGCACAAAGTTCCAAGGGACGCTGAGGAAACCCAAGTGCCAGAAGGACTTTACAAGGACATTTCAATGTGCTGTACCAGAGTGTGTTTGTGAGTGTGTTTTTACTTTTTTATTAAAATGTTTTAAAAGCGCTTCTGCACAGGATACTTTGTTTTATCTCACCATCAAGAGACTAAGGAAGAAGGAGCCTGGAGTAGAGACCATCCTGTCTGTGTTTCACATTAGTTGAAACTCACTTCTTGTGAGTATATAATACCACCGGAAAGCAACAATCCGGATTTGTGTTGCTAACCTCACTATCCCCTAGTAACGGATCCACCCACCCCCACCTGTTCTCTCTCTCTCCCTGATTGAAATAAGGGTGAAAAAAGTTTTAAATGAACACACATGGTGATTAAGTTAACTTAACACACAATTATATGTTTCTTTTTGCATCACAGTAAAAAAGCGTTTTTAGTAAATGTTGAAAGACACTGTGGGTGTGTTTATTTAATATTGAAACTACTACACTATATAAACTTTGTTATCTCCCCCCTCTTTTCTGAGGGATAAAGCAACATCGTCTATTTCTGTGAAGCTTTTGTTTGGGCAGAGGAGGGCACTAAAAGAAGTTGCTGGATTTTGGGGTAACTTCAATCAATCAATTTTACATTGAATTCAATCAATTTTACATTGAAAAAAAGGATAGTATTATGTAGAAAATTCTGAGACAATTTGCAATTGGTTTGCATTTTTTTATTATTTATGGTTTTTGAGTTATTTAACTTTTTAGTCAGCGGCTCTCCGGTTTGCAATCACAGCAATCTAGTTGTTAGGGCCTAGATAATCGTAGAAAACATTATTTGATTTGAATAATGTATTCATCAGCAGCTTTTGTCAAGGGTTGTCACATTACCAGTATTTTACAAGCTTAGCCAGGAGAATGTTGTCAATTTTCTTCATAGGAAATAAATATATTAGAAGATTTTTTCTGTAAAAATGTCTGAAATTGTGAACTACAACATCTAGCAGCTTTATCAGTTTTCAGCACTGGGTGTTTATAGTGTAACAACATAAAGATACTCATGATGGATGGATTATCATCTCTCTCCTTTACAGTGGCGTATTGGCACAGCATGAAGGCTTGACACGATCCAGAAGCATAAGTAGACCAACTGCCAAAAATATCTATCGTAAGGACTTTTTTTTTTCAAATGTATTCTAATACAACCTCTGTAGACTCCAGGTCAATTGTACTACATATATCATAGGGTATTTTCCAACTTGATCAGGTAAACATGGGAACTTTTAACAGTGGTTTGAGATAAAAGTCTACAAATGGGTCCAAGGAACAAAGCATGGGGGAGACCCAAATAACAATAAAGTACAACACAGAAGAATAAAATGAAAAAAGTTAACATGCAACTAATACAGTAATCTGAATCTATGATGGGGATTTAATAATATATAAAAGTTAATATAATGTACCAATCTAGTAAGCATTGTTCAGTCTATGCTTTACAGTCTTGTCTCAAGAACTGTTATTAAAATCTAGGTAATACTACCTTTAACAAAGTACATTTTCCTTAAAGATGTGTTTCTTTCATTAGTAAGCCTACCGTTCTGTTTTTAGGATTCAGTCCGATTAGCTTTTAGTAGTTCAGTCTCCCTGACCTGGTATGAAACTTTAGGCCACACTTCTGGCTTGAACTCTGCAGGGAAATCTTTCAGCTGGTGATGCTTCTCAATAATATTGATGAAATAGCCTCAAATACAGTGAACCATTTAGCATAAATATCCCAAAAATGAATCATATAATCTCATTATAGCACACAAAGAATGTAAAAAAACATGTATGAATCCAATAAGATTCTTTCATCATTTTGTACAACTATTATAGAAATTACACTCCCATTGCCTGTAGTACAGTTATGGGATCCAAATTACAGAAAGTCTGTCTCCCATGGACTCCATTCTATCCAAATAATACATTTTTTTAAATGATTTCCTCTTTCTCTGTAATAATAAAATAGTACCGGGCGAAGTCAAGATGGTGACCCGAGAACACGCATTTTTGCTGAGCTCCGTCACTAAAACATAATCCTGCCATAAATCCTAACATTCTAAAAATAAATTTCACATGTGAAGATTGCTGATCCCCTTGACTAAAAGATGGGCAAACATGGGGTAAAGAATACTGCAACCCGGATGGAGAAACACTTGTCAGCCAACGACAACCGAGGCTGAAACCACTCAAGACCAGGTCTCAGTTGCGCAGCCAGCCACGTTTGTATGTACAGTGCCGGTGCCCCCAGAACAAACAAACATGGACCTCCTGGCGGCGATCAATAAGGTCCACTCCAGCATGTCCTCCCAACTGGAGACCATCAAGTTGGATAGGTGGCACTTTGTCGAAAAGTGTCTGAAACTTACCCTAGGCACAGATACCTTCTCTCCGTTACTTGTAACTGAGCGTGTCTATAGAGTTCCCTGGATACCTTGCAACTTGGAATGTGCAGCTACTTCTATCGACAGAGCCTATATAGAGACAAGAAACTCTATCTAGCACAAGAACCAATACTTCTCCTCAGTTAAAGTTATATCAGTTTGGGGCTAAGGCCCACCTTGTCAGGGAGCCGGGAGGTCCCTCCAGGGAGGTAGTCAGGATCGAGGAGGAAGCCCTCTTGAGGGAGCAAGGTCGCGGTGTCCAAAGGGTTAATCAAAAGAGTAGTCGGGATCCAGGCAAGAGTTCACAGGCAGGCAGATATCAGCAAAGTCCAAAGTTCAGGCAAAAGGGTCAGGATATAAATCAGGAACAAGATTTAGCAAAATAAGCTCACAGGAAACCCAGGATACACTTAGGGAAAGTATTCCTATACTTGGGGGCCATTCTGGTGTCTAGATGGCGTTTTTATTTTGAATTTGGCGCCATTGTGACGTCATTGACGTCCTAACGCCGACGTCGGCGCGCTGACGTCATCGCGCCGGCGCCGCTACCCACGTGGCGGCCATGGGCGCCGCCATTTTGGGAGCGATGCCGGCAGGGGAGGACGCGCCGCCCGGAGCTCCAGGACCTGCTCCAGGCGATCGTGACAGTACCCCTCCCCTCACGGGGGGCCTCTGGGCCACCAGGACTTGGCTTCTGGGGAAATTTAGAGTGGAAATCCCTCACAAGACGAGGAGCATGCACATCAGAGTGTCCTTCCCAGGAGCATTCTTCAGGGCCAAAGCCCTTCCACTTGATGAGGTACTGAAGAGAGCCCCTGGAGATTCTGGAGTCAAGGATCTTTTCCACCTCATATTCTTGTTGACCATCCACAGAAATAGTAGGAGGGGGAGACTGGTTCACAGAAAAGCGGTTGGAGGTAGCGGGTTTCAGCAAAGAGACATGAAACACGTTGGGAATTCGCATCTCAGGGGGAAGCTGAAGTCTGAAAGCCACAGGATTGATCACCTCCGAGATGGAGAATGGACCCACAAACTTCGGACCCAACTTAGGAGATGGCACCTTCAACCGAATGTTCCTGGAAGACAACCAGACTTTATCACCAACCTTGTAGGGAGGAGAGGGTCTACGTCTACGATCTGCAAACGTCTTGTGAACCAGAGCGCTCTTCTCTAAGTTCGACTTGGTTGCAGCCCAAATAGCAGACATGTGGGCTGCATGGTCATCAGCAGCTGGGACGTCAGACAACACAAAGTCTTGGGGGAAGGCTTGAGGATGCTGACCATACACCGACATGAACGGAGACCTTCCAGTGGAAGTGTGGCATGCATTATTATGAGCAAATTCCGCCCATGGGAGGAGATCAGACCAGTCATCTTGACAAAGGGAGACGTGATTCCTCAAGAACTGTTCCAAAGCTTGGTTTACTCGTTCAGCTGCTCCATTAGTCTGGGGATGATAAGCGGAGGAGAACTGGAGAGTAATACCCAGATCATTGCACAGGGAACCCAAAACTTAGCAGTAAACTGAGAACCTCTGTCAGAGACCACTTCCACAGGAAAACCATGCAGACGGAAAATATACTGAATGAAGAGCTGAGACAACTCCACAGCAGAGGGAAGCTTCCGCAGGGGAATGAAATGGGACATTTTGCTAAAGCGGTCAATCACCACCCAAATCACAGTGTTACCACTAGAGGGGGGAAGTTCAACAATAAAGTCCATTGCTAAATGAGTCCATGGACGAGATGGGATAGGCAATGGTTGTAATAATCCACTGGGGCGAGAATGGCTAGGTTTGGATGTAGCACAAACGGTACAAGCAGCAACAAAGTCTTTGACATCTTTTCGGATAGTCGGCCACCAGACTAAACGTCGAAGGAGTTCAAGAGTCTTTTCAGGACCAGGATGTCCAGCTTGCTTGGAACAGTGGGTCTGTTGAAGAATGGTCAGACGTAACTCAGAGGGAACAAATGCCATCCCAATGGGGGTATCAGGAGGAGCAGAAGATTGACCAGCCAGAATTTGATCAGCGAATTGAGGGTACAAGGAAGCGACGATCTTGACAGGAGGAATAATAGGCTCTTGTCTTTCAGGAGTACGATCCACCAGAGTGAAACTTCGAGACAGAGCATCGGCTTTCCGGTTCTTGGAGCCAGGGCGAAAAGTCAAGACAAAGTTGAAGCGGGAGAAGAACAGGGCCCACCTGGCCTGATGAGGATTCAGTCTCTTGAGAGAATGTATGAACTCCAAGTTCTTATGATCAGTGTAAATCGTGACCGGAATTGAAGAACCCTCTAGGAGGTGACGCCACTCTTCGAGAGCAAGTTTGCCAGAAGTTCTCGATTCCCTACATTGTAATTCTGTTCTGCAGGAGAAAACTTTCTGGAGAAAAAGGCACAGGGGTGCAATTTCCCATCGGCAGAATGTCTCTGGGATAGAATAGCCCCAGCACCTACTTCAGATGCATCCACCTCAATGCAAAAGGGTAACTTAGGATCCGGATGACGGAGGACTGGGGCAGAAGAAAATGCGTCTTTTAGGGACTGAAAAGCTTCTACAGCAACTGGAGGCCAGGACCTGGGATTACCCCCTTTTCGGATGAGAGTAAGGATAGGTGCAATACGGGAAGAGAACCCCCTGATGAATTGCCGGTAGTAGTTGGCAAATCCGATGAACCTTTGAATAGCCTTGGTGCTCAAGGGAAGGGGCCACTCTTGGATTGCTGACACCTTAACGGGATCCATCTCGAAACCTTCTGGGGAGATGATATAACCCAAGAAAGGAATCTTAGACACCTCAAAGACACATTTCTCCAACTTGGCGAAGAGAGAGTTCTTCCCCAAACGAGAGAGTACTTATTTCACCTGGGAGCGATGAGATTCAAGGTCTTTCGAGAAGATTAGGATGTCATCCAGGTACACGACCACAGACTTTCCCAAGAGATCCCGGAAAATGTCATTCACGAGCTCCTGAAAGACAGCGGGGGCATTACAGAGGCCAAAGGGCATCACGAGATATTCATAGTGCCCATCCCGAGTGTTGAATGCCATCTTCCATTCGTCCCCTTCATGGATGCGGATGAGGTTGTACGCCCCACGGAGATCTAATTTGGTGAAAATCTTAGCCCCTTTCAATTGGTTTCAAGAGTTCAGCAATCAAAGGCAAGGGGTACCGGTTTTTAACAGTGATCTTATTAAGGCCCCGGTAGTCAATGCAAGGACGTAGGCTTCCATCCTTCTTTTCCACGAAGAAGAAACCTGCCCCGGCAGGAGAAGTAGAGGGGCGGATAAACCCCCGCTGGAGATTTTCCTGAATATAGTCTTTCATAGCGGAAGTCTCAGCCGGAGAAAGAGGATAGGTGCGACCCCTAGGGGGCATGGTTCCAGGCAGGAGATCAACAGGACAATCGTATGGTCGATGTGGAGGAAGGAATTCTGCAGATTTCTTACAGAATACATCAGAAAATTCCCTGTAGAAGGAGGGTAGAGTCTTCAGATCAGACATAGAGATATTCACCCTCTGGAGGGGTTCAGCAGGAAGACAGTGCTGCTGGCAAAATGGGCTCCAATGGGAAATCTGTCCTGCGGACCAATCAATGGTGGGATTATGCAGGCGCAGCCAAGGGAGACCCAAAACAACAGGAACGGATGGGCAGGAAATAATTAGGAACGATAGTCTTTCTTTATGCAGAGTCCCAACCTGCACAGGCAATTCCCCAGTCGTCTTAGAGATAAATTCAGCCTCCAGGGGTCTGTCGTCAATGGCAGTGACACGAAGCGGAGTGGACAATTGGAATAAGGGAACTTCCATGTGTTTGGCGAAAAGAGCGTCCATGAAGTTCCCAGCAGCTCCAGAGTCAATGAAAGCTGAGCCGACAATGGTTTTAGTGGCTAGGCGAATCTGTAAAGGAAAGAGAAACCTGTGAGTGTTCTCTTGAGACTTCGGAGTAGTGCCCCCTACATGAGTTACCCTAGATATACCTCGGGGAACAGAACTCGTGGGCTTCACCGGACAAGAGTTCGCAAAATGAGACTGTCCGCCACAATACAGACATAAGCCAGCCATTCGTCTACGGAGTCTTTCTTGTTCGGAGAGACGAGCCCTTCCAACTTGCATCGGTTCCTCCGGAGGAGAAGGAGAAGCTTGAGCAGCTGGAGTATGCAAGAGAGGTCTCTGGAAGCGAGGTGCCAACAAGGGTTGAAATCTTTTACAACGCTCCCTCTCTACTTGATGCTCTCTGAGACGAGTGTCCACCTTAATGGATAGTGCAATCAGATCTTCCAGCAGATCAGGGAACTCCCTGGAGACAAGATCATCTTTAATGCGAATAGACAGACCTTGATAGAATACGGCCTTATAGGCATCGTCAGTCCAGGAAGTCTCAGCCATCAAAGTTCTAAAGTCAATAGCATAGTCTCTGACACTGCGGTTTCCCTGCCGGAGTTGTAGAAGACGAGACGGAGCATTAGTGACCCGACCCGGGGCATCAAACACAGTACGAAATGCTTGAAGAAAAGCCTTGGCATCAAAAGTCAGTGGAGAATTCTTCTCCCAAAGCGATGTTGCCCACTCAAGCGGTTTGCCCACCAAACGAGACATCACATAGCCCACCTTGGAACGTTCATTGGGGAAGTGCGAGGGTTGAAACTCGAACTGGATCTGGCACTGTGTAGCGAAACCTCTGCAGGCCTGTGGGTCCCCACTGAAGCGAGGAGGCGGCGGAATACGAGGCTCACCAGGCGAGCAACCTGTGGTAGACGAGACGACCGTCACGGGAGGATTTACAGCAGCTTGGGAAGCAGAAGGCGCTGGAGGCACTCGAGAGAGAAGGGTATCGAGTGCCTGCCCTATGCGGTACTGCTGGGCTTCATATTCCTCCATGCGGGATGCCAGTCCGCGGAGCGCTTGTCCGACATCAGGCGTAGCTTCCTCAGTAGGATCCATGGCCCAAGTATAATGTCAGGGAGCCGGGAGGTCCCTCCAGGGAGGTAGTCAGGATCGAGGAGGAAGCCCTCTTGAGGGAGCAAGGTCGCGGTGTCCAAAGGGTTAATCAAAAAAGTAGTCAGGATCCAGGCAAGAGTTCACAGGCAGGCAGATATCAGCAAAGTCCAAAGTCCAGGCAAAAGGGTCAGGATATAAATCAGGAATAAGATTTAGCAAAATAAGCTCACAGGAAACCCAGGATACACTTAGGGAAAGTATTCCTATACTTGGGCGGCATTCTGGTGTCTAGATGGCGTTTTTATTTTGAATTTGGCGCCATTGTGACGTCATTGACGTCCTTGCGCCGACGTCGGCGCGCTGACGTCATCGCGACTGCGCCGCTACCCACGTGGCGGCCATGGGCGCCGCCATTTTGGGAGCGACGCCGGCAGTGGAGGACGCGCCGCCCGGAGCTCCAGGACCTGCTCCGGGCGGCGATCGTGACACACCTCAGTTGGCAGGTCGGGACATTTGGATTTTGCAGGACTATACTTGTTGCTCCTACTACTGTTTTCACCAACTTTTTATATTCTCTCTTCTCTGTTCTTCAACCCTTTCCTCATACATCTATTGAACCGTCATGTCTAAGCATGTTAACTCACTGTTTGATTTAATACCAGCCTGCATGTTTTCTAAGGTGACACCTATCAATGCTCAGTGGGTCGATCCCCAGAGTGGGCCTAATCCTACTAAACTGTACCAATATCCTAACGATGCAGATTGTTTCACTCATCTCCTGGAATGTTAGGGCATTAAACTCGAAATTCAAAAGGGCCCTTCTATTCGATTATCTCAAAAAGCACAGCCTGTCACTATTGTTACTACAAGAAACTCACATAAAACTGTTATCCCTTAAAAAAAACCCTGGGTGGCAAACGCCTACCATGCCCTCTTTTCCACCCACTCTTGAGGGGTCTCGATTTTGGTCAGGAAAAGAATCCTCTGATAACAATCCAGACTGATTACTATGGAAGATACATAGTCCTCTAATGCAGACTGAATAATCAACTGCTTACCCTGGTAAACATATATCTCCCTCCCCCCTTTTCAACAACGCTACTTGGCCATATCACCATGGTCCTTGCCTCCCTCCCGACAGCACCAATATGCATCTTTGGCGATTTCAATGCCATCTTGGAACCGTTAATCGATAGGCTCCATCATGTGGGCACCCACATTCAAAACTTGTTCAAATGGGCGGAAGCCCTAGCCCTTACAGAAGTGTGGCGATGAAAGCACCCGCAAACCAAACAGTACCAATGCCACTCAGTCCCTCACTTCTGCCAAATAGTGGACACAGCTTCATACCTACCTAGGGCCTTCTCTGATCACTCCCCTCTAATGATTACAATCCTTTCAGTACAAGCTGGAGACTATCCCCACTATCTCTTACAGTCCCCCCGGTTAGAGAAAAGGCCCATGAGGAATACCTCTGGTACTGGGAATTTAACCAAGCCTCAGCACCACCAGGAACACTATGGGAGGCATCCAAAACCGTAGCTTGCGGCGTCCTAATAGCCACAATAGCAAACACCAGGAGAGAAGCCAGAGACAATCAATTCTTATAAGACAATCCACCCAAGTAGCTGGCCTCCGCAGGAGATCACTAGAAGAAAAAATAGCTCTCTACGTGGATGACCTCCTGCTATTCCTAGCGGACCAGTATGACTCTCTCAAGACCACACTCACAATACTGGAACAGTTCAGACCATACTTGAGCCTCACAATCAACAAAACCAAATCAGTCTTACTGCCAATTGACCCAATACTGCCCCCTCACTCGAAACATATGAAAAAAAATGGCTCACACGTTTCAAATATCTAGAATAGTGATTACCCTCCAGAACTCACAATACATTACAGACAATTTGGAACCCTGATACAGCAGCTTAAATCAGCACAGGACCTCATTACTGATCACACTTAAGGTGAACCTCGACAAAATGATTTATCTCTCTAAGCTACTCTACCGACTCCACAATTCCACAGTATGGGTCCCCCTAAAGCTGTTCTCCCAGATAATGTCTATACTTACTCCATTTCTATGGGCCAACAAGACTCCCCGTCTATCCTGGAAAAGACTGACAGCCCCAGTGGATCAGGGAGGCCTAGCATTACCCCACCTATAGTTATACTTCCTAGCAAGACAACTATACCACATTCACACTTGGTTCCACATGGAAGATGAAGAGCCTGCCCTAGTCTTATTGGCAAGCCTGGTGGGCTATGCAGGCATCAGAAACCTCCCCTAGAGGAGACTGATGGATTATGCCAAGCAGCTCTCAACAATCACACAATAACATCTACAATCACATCAACAACTCCCTTCAAGGCATGGAGAGCCACATGTGGAGTGATGGCTGAACAGCAACCTTCCCCACCTTCGAGACCTGCAAGAATTTAGCTACTGGCTTACACGAGACATCAAAGCCCTGGGTGACCACTTAGTGGAAAACCAGTTTCCCACTCTCAATCAACTTAAAGATTGATCAGGACATCAAGACATACACCTATATACAGTAAATATATGCAGCTACGGCACGCATTTCGGTTCCAATTCTCAAATTTAAAAGTATGTACAGTATGCTACACCCACATTTGGGTTTATAATGTCCAAAGTAATAAGGTGTTTGAATCCACAAACCATGTGCAATGTTGTTGGTTGCTCAATCAAGCAGTGACCTGGTTTCGCCACTTCCAGAAAATGTATCATGTAGGAATAGAGTTTCACTGGAGAGCAGTATTTTCAAGTGCACCAGAGGAAGGACCCATGAGGTCCGAAACATGTAGTGCCTTGCAACCATAATAAATCACTTGAAAATACTGCTCTCCAGTGAACCTCTATTCCTACACCCAGGACCGCCATCAAAAATCGCAGGGCCCCATAAGACAAAATTTCCTGGGCCCCCTGGGCTGCGCCCACCGCAAGCCCCACCTACAGGTCCGCCCCCCACCACACAGTGAAAAAACAAAAAATATTGGTGGCTAGGGTTCCCACATGTTAATAAAAAATAAAAAGATATTGGTGGTCAGGGCCCCCCATAAAAAAAACATTTGTGGCCAGGGCCCCCCCATTAAAAAATATTGGTGGCTAGGACCCCACATGAGAAAAAAAATTGGTGGCCAAAATTGGTGGCCAGGCCCCCCCCACACACACACACATTATAAGAAAATTGTTGGCCAGGGCCCCTTAAACATCCATGCCTTCCTGAAGTCAGCAGCTCTCAGAAAGATGGCTAATCAAGTAAGTGTGGCGTGGGTGGGCCCCCCTTACCCTCGGGCCCCCTACAACTCTCCCCCCCTGTCCCTCCCTGATGGCTGCCCTGCCTACACCCACATTTGAGCTGGTCCTCATGAACCCACAGTAAACTGACTGTAAACTGACCTCCAGACTCTACAAAGCACTACTCAAAACATCCCCTTCTTCCTTTGACAAAGCTCTACCCAAAGGCAATCCTTTCTACAGGCAATAACAGATGAGCTTTGGGAAGAGGCAACAGACTCTATCTACTCTGTCCTAATCTACTCTGACTTATCCAACTAAAATTCTTGCATCAAGTCTACATTACCCCTAGCAAACTGAATAAACAAACCCAGGGGGCATCTGCCCCACATGTGGGGAGGGGGAAGCAACCCACACATCAACAAATACTGGAAATTAATTGTGGAATACATGTCCGATGAACTAGCCTACCAGGACCCCTGCTTCCCAGAGGTGTGCTTACTAGGCCTGGTGGATGACATACTGGCTCTGAATAAAAACCAGATCACTAATCCGAGTGCTGGTATTGTATGTGAAGAAGCTTTCTATGATCAAATTGATGGCACGCCAACCTGCCACAGTGCCCGCCAGGATAGCACTGATTAATAAAACACTCCCACTGATTAAACTCACATATGAGGGACGAGGCTGCCCAAAGAAATTTGAAAGAGTCTGGACCCCCTGGTTGCAAGCAAACCCTGAAACACAAATTGAATAATTAACCAGGAGTATGATACCCCTCTGACTAGTGATATAAGCAGGACCCTAACACAACTAGCCCCAGTAATAATACCCAATGAACTAAGCCCAATAGATGTTAATATGCAATGTTACAGTAAGTGTGAATATACCTTGCAGAACTGACTAATGTTAAATGTGATGGTTCGTTCTCATTGTTTTCTATCAACTCTTGTAATGTTAAAAGCATAAATAAAACCTTTAAAAAATAATAATAAAACAGTACCTTGTACCTGATCCAAACTAGGATATAATTAATCCTAATTGGAAGCGAAACCAGCCTATTCCGTTTATTTAATGTTTACTTGATTTTCTAGTAGACTAAACGTCTGAAGATCCAAATTACGGAAAAATACATACAGACAACCCCAGGTCCAGAGAATTCTGGATAACAGGTCCCATACCTGTACTACATCATGCAACTTTTATTGCCCATCTTAATGCAATGCATTCATGGCAATTTTTGAAATTTGGAGTATATCTGATTTTTATAATTATGTCTTTTTTTTTTCAAATCTTGTGCAGAACAAAGAAAAGAGTACGTACAATCATTATCTACAGCTGTCACCAACTTTCAGCACCGAGTAGAGGTAAAAAATACATTAAATAACAATGAATGAATGAATGAATAAACAGTAGTATTGCAAATTAGTGAAACAGGAAATGTCTTTTGATAATTATAAGTACTGATATGGTTAATATCGGATACCGAAGTCTAAGGATTTTGCGCAATTCCTTCAATCGAACGATCGAAGGAATAATCGTTCAATTGAACGATTAAATCCTTCGAATCAAACTATTCGAAGTATTTTAATCCATCGATCGAAGGATTATCCTTCGATTAGAAAATCGTTAGCAAGCCTATGGGGACCTTCCCCGTAGGCTAACATTGGCCTCGGTAGGTTTTAGGTGGCGAACTAGGGGGTCGAAGAGACAGTACTTCGATTATAGAATGGTCGAATATTCAAACGATTTTTAGTTCGAATCCTTTCGATTCGAAGTCGAAGGTCGTAGAAGCCAATTCGATGGTCGAAGTAGCCAAAAAAAACATTCGAAAATCGATTTTTTTCCCTCTATTTTCCTCTATTCCTTCACTCGAGCTTAGTAAATGGACCCCATAGGATCCCTATACATTTACTATAATTTTCTTTTGAATATTGTATAATATATTAAGACTAATAGATGAATGTTCAATTATTTAGATGAATGTTCAATTATTTTGCTGCTTCCAGTCTTCTACAAATGTACTCTCTAATTAGCTTGTTGCTTTAGTCTTGCCATTGTGTTATGCCGCCTGGTCACAGCCTTCCTAATCATCACCCACGGTCACTTTGTTAGGTTGAAAAAAGACACAAGTCCATAAAGTACAACCTTTTAACTCTATTTTAACCTGCGTAACTTTTAGTTGATCCAGAGTAAGGCAAAAAAACCCATTTGGAGCCACTTCGGTTTCTCTCAGAGGGGGGAAATTCCTTCCTGGCTCTAATCCCTGGATCATCTCCCTCCCTTGCTAAAAAGCCATCTAACCCCTTCCTAAAGCTATCTAATGTATAAGACTGATTCAAGGAGAGAATTCCACATCTTCACAGCTCTCACTGTAAAAAACCCCTTCCGAATATTTAGGCGGAACCTCCTTTATTCTAATTGGAATGGGTGGAAAGCATTAGAGAGAAATGATCCCCTTATATGTATATAAATAATTATCATATCACCCCTTAAGCACCTCTTCTCCAGCGTGAACAACCCCAACTTGGCCAGTCTTTCCTCATAGCTAAGATTTTCCATCCCTTTTGCCAGCTTAGTTGCCCTTCACTGTATCCTCTTTAATTCAATAATGTTGAGTGCTAGATACCAAAACTATACGCCATAATGTAAATGGGGCCTTACCAGTGCTCTAAACATTGGAAGAATGACCCCCACTCCCATGAATCTATGCCCCTTTTAACAGACCTTACTTGCCCTTGAAGGGGCTGACTGGCATTGCTTGCTACAGCCAAGTTTATTATATACAAGGACTCCAAGGTCCTTTTCCATAGTGGATTAGACTAGTGCAGTCCCATGAAGAGTATTAGTGGCTTGGATATTTTTACATCACAGGTGCATGACTTTACATTTATCAACACTGAACTTCATTTGCCACTTAGCTGCACAGATTGGCAGTTTGTCAAGATTCTTGTTGCAAGGATCATTCTTGATTGAATTAATTGGGCTGCATAGTTAATGTCATTGCAAACACTGATACATCACTTACAATACCCTCCCCTAAGTCTTTAATGAGCAAGTTAAATAAAAGTGGACCCAATACCTATCCCCGGGGACCCCACTAAGAACCTTACTCCAAGTATAGAATGTACCAATGACAACTGCCCTTTGTACCCGATCCTGTAGCCAGTTTCCTATCCATTTGCAAACAACTTCAAATCAAATTCGTCTGACATGACCTATACTTCATAAAGCCATACTGATTATTGCTCATAATGCCATTAACTAGGACAACATTTTGAATGTGATCTCTAAACAAGCCTTCAAATAATTTGCCCACCACAGATGTCAAACTTTCTGGTCTATAATTGCCAGGCTGAGATTGTAATCTCTTTTTAAATATTGGAAAGACATTTCCTCCAATCTATAGGTACCATGCCACATGAAAGCTAATCTGAGAAATCAGAAACAGGGCTGGTCTAAAACTGAACTAAGCTCCCGAAGAACCGGACTTAGTTCTCTCTTGGTGGGTGCAGGGTCCAAAAAAGGATAAGGCCCTAATGTGGGCCGAAACGTCGGAGCTATGTACGAAATAAAACACTTTGGTTAAATGAAAACTTTGGTGTGCGGATCCTCACTTACAAATCGTTATATATATATATATATATATATATATATATATATATATATATATATATATACATCTCCCGCCTTGATTACTGCAACCTACTCCTTGCAGGTATTCCAACAGGTCACCTTTCACAACTCCAATCTGTTCTAAATGCGGCTGCTAGACTCATTCATCTATCTCGCCGCTCAACATTAGCTGCTCTCATATGCATGTCCCTTCACTGGCTCCCAATCTCCTCTAGAATCAAATTCAAATTACTAAAACTCACTTTCAAGGTCATTAATAATGAAGCCCCTCCCTATATTTAATCTTTGATCTCCAAATACACTCCTTCACGAAACTTTCGTTCTGCTTCTGATCTTCGCCTCGCTTCTCCTCTCATCACCTCTGCCCATTCTCGTCTACATGACTTCTCTCGGGCTTCTGCTTTTCTCTGGAACTCTCTGCCTCGAGCTGTCAGACTTTCTCCTTCTTTCCAAACTTTTAAGTGCTTCTTAAAGACCCACCTGTTTAAAGAAGCTTATTTAATGTGCCTTAATTAATCAATCATTGCTGTATCATAAATCACAAAATTGTTTCTAAAATCCCAATGTCTCAATTGTACCCTAACCTTTACTTTGTAAATTTGTAGGGCCCTCTAATCCTATTGTACTCTGTAACCCTTGTTTGTTATCCACCATTTATTCCCTGTTTGTTATAACTAAGGTAAAGCACTGCATATCTTGTCTGCGCTATATAAATAAATGATGATGATGATGATATATAATGAAGGTAGGTATCAGCACTCACAATATAGTAGTCACGGCTGCCTGGTTGCTGTCCTCGGTGAAGATACATACATTTGCAAAGATGAAGCTGCACTCAAAGTTTCTATTTTTTATTTTGATTGTTGTTTCTGTTTATTTACTGATTAACATATGATTATCATTGTACATAGCACATGTGTTTTCTCACATGGTAATTTTGTATGTATGTATTATTAGCACGGAAGTATACCAATTGGTATACACGTCACTTCTCATTTGTTTCATTGGTTTCTTGCCACAGTGTGTTTTTAAACCAGTGTTTGTAGTTCACTTTGAGAAAAGATGGTGTACCAGCCAAAACTTCAGTTGTGCCAAATAAATATGATTTCCTCTTCATAAGACCTGCGAGTGCGGCTTCATCTTTGCAAATTTATTTAAATAGTGTATATTATATACTTACTGTCTGATACCAGTGAGATGTCTCCTCGATGTCTCTTCGTGGGAAACATATAGTAATTCCTATAGATGCATTGTAGTACAAAAGTAAAAGTTGATCAAATAAAAGGATCTGATTATGATGACAAACTGACTAATGATAAAGCGTTAGCTGGCACATTGTAATAGTCCTGATTAAGTCATAATAATTTGTTTTTTAAAAGTATATATTTCAAAGATACATGTGTCAGAACACAGCCATCAATAATCACATAATACTACATATTTGGGTTTTTCTGCCATCAGCACCTCTTGACATGTGACCTGGATAATGAACGTCGCAATGTAGAGGACTGTTTGAAACATCTTAGTTTCCTTGAGGCACAAGGAAGAGTCTGGGGTCAAGGATTGATTCTACAGTTGGATAATGGAGAAATATTACTGAAGGACCCAGAAACCAAGGTAAGACCTTTTGCAGGAATGTAACCATTTAACATTGTAAATAGGTAACAAAACCAAGATAAATAAGGCATTAATCATGGGTGAAGTCATGTTTTTTATGTTTATTGACTTGCTGCCACTAAAATTACACATGCAGGCATAAATCATTGTCACTTTTGGGAATTTCTGTGATTTTTAAGCATTTGTTATTAATGTGAATTTCACAGAATGCATTTCCATATTGGATCAACTTGCAGTTTAGGTTGAGTCACTTAAATATAACTGTTCAAGCTGTTTATGGTATTTTATGATACTACCAAGTGTAGTTAATTTGACTTGTACATTATGTCTTCATTATAGGACAATCTGGAGCAAGTGCCTCTGAAAAACGTTGAAAACTGCAGTTCTTTGTTAGGGGGTTCTACGTACAATTCCCTTCTCACCATTAAAGTTCAGAGTCAACAGAAAAAAAGCATCTTCTTTTTCCAGTGTGATGAACAGCCAGTGAGTGATGCCACTACAATGGCAGAAGTTAGATATTACGGGGTTTATTTATCAAAGGTCGAATTTTAGAGTTACGTGAGCTTTTTTTAGACCTCGAATAAACTTGTTCGAGTTTCTAATTTAAGAAAAAACTTGAATGTAAAAAACTCGAATCAGTGAATCAGTTTAACCCAAAATAATCGATTTTTGACTCAAAAATAACCTTGAAAACACAACTATACCTTTAATAAATCTGCCCCTATGTTTTATTAATTTTTGTATACCTTCCTCTCCTTCTTAGGCTGATGTCCTCCATACAAACCTAGAAAAGGCATTAAAGCAATTCAGATTAAACATAGAAAGCAAAGATACCAACAGGTATTTTGGAACTACCAAATCTCTATTGTAAAGCACCGTGGAATATGCTGGTGCTTCTTAAATCATTTTTAACAATAGTACTAATAATTATATTATTATATTAATTATGTATGCTGTGTGGCTGACAATGTATCTTTTTTTGCCTTAGGTATAACTTGGAGAACTCCCAGCCTCAAAATAGTTTTTTAGAACGGAGTCAATCACCACATTCTAGTGGAGACAGGCACAGTCCCAGATTACAAAGGCAACACATATACCCCGTCGATGGTGCGTGGAAATACAGTGTTTTTATAAATAAATGGATGCCAGTAATGCTAAAAATTTTCTTTAGAAATAAAGTGTCCACATAAGGATTTCAATCTCAGGGTTCAGTGCTTTTTCAGGCTATATTTCTGATGTGCTGACATCTTGCTAAATTGCTTATATTAGTAAATATTCTTCTCAGTGAATTATTTTATTTCAGAATCCCCTATACAGCAAAGGAGATTTAAGCACCCTGAAGAATTCCATGCTCCTCCAAGAGCCAAGCCTCCCCTATCCTTCCAACCAAGCCCTGTCAATTCAGAGCCAGAGCCAGAACATGATATTGTGAGTGTTTTCATTGTGTCCTGTGAAGGCACATGGTCTAATGTATGTATGTATGTATGTATAAGCATGAAGCTAATTATTCAGTAGGTATGGGGACTTGTCTGTAAAGTGCCATGATGTCTGCAATAACTATCATCACACATAAAAATATATCATAGAACATCATATTACTTTTAAGGGATTCTGTTACGGTTTTTATGGTGTAGTTTTTATTTCTAAATTACATTGTTTACACTGTAAATAGTTCACTCTACCATGTAAAATTTAATTCCTGAACCAACACATGTATTTATTTTTTAGTTGTAATATCAGGTCATTTTACCAGGTCATTTTGCCTGGTCATGTGCTCTCAGAAAGTGCTAGTGCTGCACTATGGAACTGCTTTCTGACAGGCTATTGTTTCTCCAATGTAACTGAAGGGTTTGTGTTTTGAAAAAAACATGTTTTCCCATGGCAGAATCCCTTTAAGGTTCAAAGCATATCACATGTTGAGCCACAAAGAACTGCTGTGGCCAAAATTGCTTACTTCTAATTATTAACAAATGCTGGTACTGTCATCCAATGAATGCTCAAAAGCACTGCATTTTACATGAACCCTACCAGTAGTATTAGACCAGTGGAAAAATAAATTTCCTATTCAAATCAATGGAAAGTGACTACTTAGGGGGTAAAGCAGGACTGCAAACATCATCACAACCTGAGAATGATATTATATGATAATACATTCATATGAACAAGTTTGGGAACCCGTCTTAATACTTTGGAGTTTTGTTTATCAATGAAGTAGCAACTTCATTTTAATATATAACATGCCTTAAGCTCCCCATAGACGCGACGATTCTTCTTGCCGAACAACCGATTTTAAGGAAGCCTGACCAATCCTTCGAAATTATCGTGCGGTTAGTGTGATTCGAATAATCGTACATCTTACGATTTTTCGGCCGACATCTGTCAGGAAATTGATCGGCCAGGTCAAAAAATCTTTGTCGGTCCCAGTGCAATCTATCTATGTTTGCAGGGCCAAGCAGGCAGCTCCCCTTTGTTTTCCTGGCAAATTGGTCTTTTTAGTTGGTGGTAAATTCATACGATCGTACGATCGTTCTGAGAAGATCGTGGTCTCACGATCAGGATCTGATCTTTTAAAAATCTCAACATCTATGGCCAGCTTTATAGGAACAGTAGTATTTCAGCAGTGACATAAAGTTTATTGGATTAACAGAAAATATGCAATATGCATCAAAACAAAATTAGACAGATGCATACATTTGGGCACCCCAACAGCAGCAATATGTTCTTGCAGGTCTTTGGAGGTGATCTTTGGGTTGTCTGTAACCATTCTCACAATCCTCTGCATATACCCCTCCTGTATTTTTCTTGGCCTGCCAGACTTGGGTTTTACAGAAACTGTTCCTGTGGCCGTCCATTTCCTGATTACATTCCTTACAGTTGAAACTGACAGTTTAAACCTCTGAGAGGTTTTTTAGCCTTCCTCTAAACCATGATACTGAACAGTCTATGTTTTCAGATTTTGAGAGTTGCTCTGAGGATCCCATGCTGTCACTCTTCAGAGGAGAATCAAACAGAAGCACACCTTGCAATTGGCCACCTTAATTACCTTTTCTCATGACTGGACACAACTGCCTATGAAGTTCAAGTCTTAAAGAGCTAGTCCAACCAATTTGGTGTTGCCAGTAATCAGTATTGAGCAGTTACATGCATTAAAATTAGCAAAATTACAAGGGTACCCACATTTTTGCACAGCCAGTTTTTCACATTTGATTTAATTTCATACAACTGAATACTGCTTCACTAAAAATCCGGAATGACTTTTAATATATTTTACACAAGGGGTACATTAATTTTGTTATACATGAGTCTTGTGATATAAATTTTATCACCAAGCACCATTTATCAAGATATAGTTTACAGAATAGTGATGACTATCTATAAAGTCAGTGGAATTTGTAGGTTTAGCTGCTGCTTGAAGTTTTCCTTTTTTATTACAAATTTTCCTTTTTATTATATATTTTAAAACTATTACCCTTACTCATTTCAGTTGTTCTGGAAAATAATCCTTTTAAGGTCTCAAAATCCAGCAGTCATGTAAATGGTGGGTTTCAAACTAGATCTTGAATGGTCTGAATGGCGTTAAGATAAAATTTCACTCATAAAGCAGTACAGAAGTGCTGCTGTGATTACAGTTTCCTAAGTTATAATAACTTTTTAATATTCCAATAATTCCACTTTATTAAATATTTTCATTACCACATTGTTTGTTTTGTTGATAGTGCCCTTTGCCTGTTTTAGTGGTGTTTTTAAACCAAAGTAATTACGCTTATATGCTCAATAGTAAAGGATGCAATCATATTTATTTCATTTTATATCCAGATATGAACTGGATCACAATTCAGTACTGAATGCAGCAAGCAAGGCATTGAACTGGAGTTCTGTTTTTTATGCCGTTTATCTATTCCTCCCACAGGAAGTTTTGAATCATGTCCTTTGTGATATTGAGTTATTTGTTGGAAAACTGAATATTGATAAGAAGAAAAAGAAAGGTGAGCAGATTTAAAGGCAGAAATACAGATTTACAAATAAATGTTGAAATAAAAAAGTAATATTAAGCATTTATGATGCATTAACCTTTTCTTCCACATTTTTTACCAATCTGTCTACAGCAACGTTTCCTGATTCAGAATTTGTAGACTGTCTGCAGAAAGTCAAATATGCCTTTATTTTGTTGGTAAGTTCCTGTGCAGTATGAGTATGAAACATATTTGAAGTACATTTGGTTGAAAGCCTACAAGCACAGTAAAATATACCAATAGTATGAAACATATTTGATATCTCTAAAACACAACATAAAGGGATATCAGAAGCTTATATTGCATAAAGATACAAAATTCTGCAGTGTTTGCTTTGCAGTACTGTGTTATAAAAAGAACAGATGTTGCTCATAGCAACCAATCAGATCTTTTTCTTTTGTATGAGCAACATCAACGGTACTGCTTCACTCCACTTTTACACAGCATGATATATAGGCAAAGATCCTAATTTCCAAGTAAAGCAGTAGCTCAAGTCTTGACAAGTTAAAAAGGCTTTATTGAGACAACATAGGCCTAATGTGTTTTGTGCCTGTGTGAGCACTTATTCATAGGCTGTATGTCTCAACTAGGTACAATCATTTTAAAGGAGTGTCGACCAATTAGAATACATTACATTCATCACAAAAAGTTTTGACCAATAGGCGAGAAGCTCAATTCACAGTTTGCATCCTGAAAAAAAGAACCAATAGAAATATTTTACACAAAGACACCCCATATAAAAACTTTACAACCAATATAAAGAAAGAAAATTGAAGTAGAAAATAAGAAAATTCAGAAAAAATAAGAAAAATTAAACTCACATTATAAACATAACAGAAAATTGTATGTTATTATATCAAGAAAATTATCAAATAAAAAAATAAAGAATGAGGATTCGTATAATGAAAAATCATCAGAGGGATGGCACTCGTGGCTCTTTGTTTTACGAAGTCACCCAAAGTTTCCTCATGAGGTAGGTTCGGAAGACTAATCTCCCCAAATCTGCTTGTGTGCCCTTACACATAGATAAAGAACAAACATCTCAAAATCATGTTTTGGTCCTTGCCATATAACCAGTAGGACATCTATATAGCGGCCTTAATAGACCAAAAAGTGTTTAGGGATTATAGATTATAGATGTACAGGTCCTCCCACCATCCAACCAACATCATAACGTTAGCATATGAGGGTGCAAATTTAGCCCCCATTGTTGTACCTTGTTTTTGTAAATAGCATTTGTTGTTATACAGAAAGTAGTTGTGATATAGTAGAAACTCAATGGCTTCCAATAAAAATGATTGTAATTGCGTTGAATATGTACTGTATTTTTGTAGGTGATATTCAAT
The DNA here is from genome assembly GCF_017654675.1 of Xenopus laevis. NCBI lineage: Eukaryota > Metazoa > Chordata > Amphibia > Anura > Pipidae > Xenopus > Xenopus laevis. The sequence goes on from NC_054373.1 coordinate 69,099,304, forward strand.
GGCTCTTAAGCATATATGATGGGAGATGCTTGTATATAATGATGTGACGTCTAAAGAGGCCCATTTAAGGGTGGATAAATTTTGATATGTTGGCTGTCCCTGATGTAACTGGGTAGTTGAAGGACTAGTGGTTGTAAATATGTGTCAATAAGCTGTGCTAGAGGTTCTCCTAAAGAGCTAATTCGATAAAGTGGTGTGAAAGTGATACCTTTACTGGCTAGCTGAGATAATAATTACAGCAATCTTTAGAGGATTTCAGTTCCTTTTCAAAACGGATTACAAAGAAGTTATGTTGGCTCATTTATTGAATTTACACAATAAAAATTCTTTTACTAGGGGAATGTCCATAAACGAATGCAGCAACCAAGTGCACCTGATCTCATCCATTTGGTGATGGATACTCTGGCCAAGGTTAGGATGACTGCTCCATGCATTACCATAATGCAATTTGTTCTTATAAGTCTGTCATAACTTGCACCATTCTCTCTTGTATAGATTGTAGGCAAATGTCCACGAAAAGACTTGCCACCATCTGTGGTATCTCCACTACTTACTGAGAAGGCACTGATGCTTCTGAGTTCTTGTGTGACAGACAAAGAAAAAAAATTCTGGGAAAGCTTGGGGGTTGCCTGGATGAAGACCAGGTTAGCATAATAACATCATAATATAGAAGATCTTACAAAAAAACAGGTACTGTAAATGTAGAGTACACAAATAAAAATCGTGTTTAAGCTTAACAAAGAATTAGGCACATTATACTTTGGACTTTTGTACCTGCCCAAGGAAACCTCAAGATCTGTGTCTCCTGAAGTTGTCCCCAGCAACTCCCATTTTCTACTCTGCTCACAGCACATGCTTTGGGCTACTGTTTGTGACTAAAGTTTAGGAATACAGTGCAGTATATTGAATATAAAAATACACTACAGGGCTGATTAGTAACTAATTCAGATTCTCATTACATGGAAACTCAGAAACCAGTGCAATTTGACTCAGAATTTAATAATCTGCCTTGTAGCATCAGATTCCAGTACATGCAAAACTAATTTTCTGCTTGATAATATGGAACAACCCCTGATCTTACTTAGCTGCTCAGAATACACTGACCATATGTAATTGTTAGGTACACCTAACAAAATCCAATATGGTGACCCCATGTGCCCAATTTAAGACCCAAATAGAGATTATTGTGACATAAGGCACATTTAAAACTCAAACAGTTACAGCCAATACCAGTCAATGCTTCAGCAAGTCAGTATGTCTGTGCAGACCAGATTTAATTCCAAAAACACAGCAAAATCAGCCAGTATTGTTAGTTGCCAGAACAGATTTGAAAAGTGCAGGTTGATAAAGGGACTCATGGTTACAAATGATTATTACATTAAGGGGCAGATTTATCAAGGGTCGAATTTTGAGTTCATTTTTTTCTTTTGAATAGAATTTTTTGAATTCGGATGAATGGGATCAACCTGCAAACTCGAATAATTCAAACTGAATTCGATTTCGAGTTTTTTCACCAAAAAAAAACGATTTTCAGGATGTCTCCAAACAACTTCAAATTCATTCCAGGATGTCCCCCATAGGCTAAAACAGCAATTCAGCAGTTTTAAGGTGGCAAATAGTCTAATTCGAATTCTTCAAATTCGAAGAGCCAGTACATGATAAATTTAAATTTACATTTACTTTTTTTTTTTTTAAAACTCAAACCGAATTTTAACTATTCCCTACTCGAATTACACTAAAATAAATTCGAAAATTTGAATTTTTAAATTCGAAAATTACATTTTCACTTCGACCCTTGATAAATCTGCCCCTTAATATACAAATATTAAAAATATGGTGAACTTCAATTATATTATATGTTAATATATATGTTAAATTTCAACATATTAATCCTAGAGCTGAATGGCCAAATGGAAAGAATATTCCTCAATATGTTCCAACTTTTTCTGATGGGTGGGTCATCCCTGACATCCCTTTTAGTGATGTTTCATCCCAGGTATGTAGAGGGAAGACACTGATAATTCAATCTATGTACAAAAATCTAATATATCAATGGACAAGTCTTTACTGCTGTGATTAGCCCTGTCCTTGAACTTATACCCACTATAATCATGCCTCCAGTTAACTTGTGGTTGGCAAGATATTATTGGAAGGAAAATTATTCTGGTTTGGGAATGCTTTGGTACTATTTTCTTGTTTACTTCACACATTCACACATTCAACGCATTCAGGGGTAGATTTATCAAAGGTTGAGTTGTGTTTTCCCGAAAAATTCTAATTTTTAGAGGGTCAAAACAAACTCGAATTTTTGGGGTTTTGAAAAAATAAGCTGGAAATAGCTTGAATCTGAAAATATTCCAGTGAAAACCTGTCAATGTCATGTAGAAGTCAATGGCAGAGGTCCCTTGAAGATGTTAATAGCCTTCATGATGTTCAGGTTTTTTCAGTGGGTTTTCCATGGAAAACTTGATTAATTCGAGTATTTGGGTTTTTAACCCCTAATTCACTGATTCAAATTGTTTAATCATTTAAAAAACATTCAGTTGTGAGTTTATTCAGGGTATAAAAAAAACCTCACAAAGCACACAAAGCTTGACCTTTTATAAATAACCTCCTCAATGTGTCAGACAGATTGAAAAGGTGTAATGGATGCTGACATTTGTCCTTGCAATGTTCTAAATGTCTTCAAATACCTTTGTGGGCTACCAAAACTCTTAAAACAATGCTTCAGATTTAGAAAGTTGTATGTAGTTGTATGTAGTTTTTTGTCTTCCCAAATATGCTTGATCAATACAAACAGACTTCTTATTAGGACCAAGGGTACACATTTTTGTGTGAATTACTAATTTAGTTTGTTTTAAAATAAACGTTTTAATTAATTTAATTCTAGAAGTCACGTAGTCCAGAGACACCATTACGCAACAGGTGAGTGCACTTTGCTCAGCATTATATCCCTCGTCACCCTCATTAATTTGTTATGTCGTGTCTGAACGCCCTACTTGATTTGCATATGCTTATCATATCCATCTTTCCTTGATACAGGCAATTTCAGCCACTCCTTAAGAACGTCCTTCATGACTTTGAAGCAAGAAATAATCGAGAACTGTCAGTAAGAAAAGGCAATATTGTGAAGGTGAGATAATTTTTTCAAACATAAAGTCCCCCATAAAGTTAGAAAAAAAGCAGATGAAGCATAACCACGTTAAGTGAAATACGTTACATAAGTATTAAGTATATGCATGTTATTTAATGGATTATACAATTAATATAGTATTTAATTTTGCACGATTTTATATATGTGTGTGTCACTTTTTCTTGAGAAAGGTCTGTGTTAAGACCAAAACGATGAGCTTTGAAAAAAGGTCACGGATACAATTTTTTACAAAATTCTGTATTACAACTTGCCATCCAGGTGTTTTTTGGTGTGTACCCTCTTGCATATGATATATGCATGCACAGGCAAAAGGAGTAGTAAGAGCACTCCAAGGTTAATCAGTACAAGTGCTACTGAGCATGCTTCAGTCATGCTATAAATGGTTTTATCAGTGCACATTCCTTGACCCAATATTTGCTAAGCCACCATAGCATCAAAGTAAACCCCAATGGCATTCTACAGAATTTGATACAAAAAGGATAAATTATATCTTATGTGGAATCCATGTACAAGGTACTGTTTTATTATTACAGAGAAAAGGGAAATAATTTTAAAATGGAGTCTATGGGAGATGCTCTTCCCATAATTAGAAACTGACTGGAAAGTGGGCTTCTGGATAATGGATTCTATACTTAGTAATATAAATAGAAGCTGACATGATGTCTCTTATTAATTTAATCTTATCCATAGACTGGAATGAAACTCTACTGGCCAGTCATATATGAATATATATATATATATATATATATATATATATATATATATATATATATATATATATATATATATATATATATATATATATAAACTAGAATTCTCCAGTGTATACACTATAGTTCTTTTTTAATGCCTGTGTTCCTTGCCTCTCTTTATTTGTCAGGTTTTGGACCAGAGCCGGCAGTGGTGGATGGTGCAGAATTCTCAGGGCCAGCAGGGATTTGTTCCAAACAACATCCTGGAGAATACAGATGATGATCAGGTACTGTGAAAAAAATAACTGGGGAAGTTATATGGTTTCTGAACCAGAGACAATTTTCAGTTCCAGAAATAAAACTAAAGAATAACAAAACAAAACCATACAGAAATGTAAACAAAATACAACATATAAATAATTTACAGATGAATACAATATGTTAATCTTAGTTTGAACCTCTTATTTTTTGTAACCAGGATTTACAACACATCAGAATGCACATCAGAATGCTTCATGAAATTGCTTACTTTCTCCCAGTCAGGTTTTACATGTTTGCACTTGCCCATCCATGGATGTGGTTGATTTGTGGATGACTGCATGCATGACTAAAAACAGTATAATTAAATTTGAGTTCAAATGCAATTGTTAACTTGAAAAGGCAGATCAATTTTTCTAATTCAGAATTTTGGACTTTTGTTTTGGTGACTAAGATAAGAAAGGAGACAGTAATAAAAGATATGACCTGTACTTAACTGTGCAAATGATTATTAATTTTGTGTAGTTATTTCTACAACATAGTTAGAAAATTTGACAAGTGAAATGAAGGGGGAATTCAGATATGCTTATGTGATACTCACATGTTTTCTTCTTCTTCTTCTTCTTCTTCTTCTTCTTCTTCTTCTTCTTCTTCTTCTTCTTCTTCTTCTTCTTCTTCTTCTTCTTCTTCTTCTTCTCTTTCCAGCTCTGTGAGGCTCCAAATATATTATTATTGCTACTTTTTATTACTCATCTTAATTACAACCGGATTGCTGAAATTGCAGACTGGAGGGCTACTGAATAAAAAGCTAAATAACTCAAAAACACATATAATAAAAAAAATTAAACTAGTTACAAATTATTTTAGAATATCACTCTCTACATCATACAAAACGTTACTTTAAGGGTGAACAAGTCTGACTGAAGTCTCAGTGGGGGGAAAAAGTGCTGCTGTGATGAGTTATCTTTTAGGCAATTATTGAACAAATAGCCAGGGGCCAGATACTTGGGCCTTGGGAATTATAGGAAAATGGGTCTTTCCATAATTTGGGTCTCCATACTTTGTCTGTAAAAAATAATTGAATCATTAAATAACCCGCCACGATTGTTTTGCCTTCAATAAGGATTAATTATATCTTAGTAAGGATCAAGTATAATATGCCTTACAAATTTGATTAAAATGGAGTCTAAGGGAGATGAACTTCCCGTAATTCGAAGCATTCGGTTTTCTGGATAATGTTTCCCATACTGTAATATTGATATTTTCCTTATAGTTATAGGAAAACATCAATATCACTTTACTGAGTGAGTAAATAAAACAACAGAAATTCAAAATGAAGCTCACATATTATGTGCCTATATAGGCTCCTATAAATTCAGTGGTACTTAATCCAGGCTCTCGTCCAGAAGAGGTGAAAGTGTGGCTTCAACAAAAAGGCTTCTCCAATATGTAAGTAAACCAATTTTACACTTATGTTGTCCTATTCTATTCTACTGTATCTGCATATGACTAATCTCTGATTTCATATACAGTAATTCCAGTTATAATATTTAATGTATTGCCTAAATAGAGGCATATGTGTCTTGAGGCAAGATTTTACATGGGCCCTCCTTTAAATAATCGCTAAAAAAAGACCATGACCCCAATCAACACCGGCTTCTGAATTGTACACCCACAAAAAAACATTTCCATAAAACCTATAATACATAGGAGACCGTACCCTGACTTCTTGTAATTTAAATTGTATTCTTCTGCAGTGATTTTTTTTAAAAAAAAGAAATTGTCAGAGTCCCCTCAGTTAACAGTGCCTTGGTGTGGTTACACTCCCCGCCCCCCCCCCCCAGTTACCCTGCTCACACTCTTTTTTTTTTTTTATCACGCAGCACTGTGAGATGTCTTGGAGTTCTTCGAGGAGATCAGCTTTTGGAGCTAAGTCGTGATGACCTGAAGGCTGTGTGTCCTGAGGAAGGGGGGCGTGTGCATTTGCAGTTGAGAACAGTGGGAGCATCTCTTGGGGTAAGGTCCTTTGCCTGTACTGCTTGTACAAACCAACCAAGTACATTTTTATTGGAACCGACAATACAGGTATGGGACCTATTATTCAAAATGATTGGGACCTGGGGTTTTCAGTATAATGGATCTTTCTGTAATTTGGATTTCCATACCTTAAATCTAATAGAAAACCATTTAAACATTAAATAAACCCAATAGACTGGTTTTACCTCCAATAAAGATTAATTATATCTTAGTATGGATAGCGTACAAGGTGCTATTTTATTATTACAGAAAAAAAGCAAATCTTAGTGCATTTCGTTACTAATGACAAAATAAATGGTAGATGGAAGACCTTAAAGAGTGATTTCAGGAATCTAGGCTCTAAGATCAAGGAAAGGTCTTCCAATTTCATCTTTTCTGAAATTTTGCCCGTGCCACGTGCAAGTTTAGGAAAACAGCGGGAGTTTAGGGAGCTAAATGCGTGGCTCAAGTCTTCGTGTAGGAAGGAAGGGTTTGGGTTCCTAGAGCACTGGGCTGATTTTTCCTTGGGGTACAACCTATACAGTCGTGACGGTTTGCACCTCAATGGAAGGGGGTCCACGGTGCTAGGGGAAAGAATGTCTAAAAGGTTGGAGGAGTGTTTAAACTAGGCAAGGGGGGGGTTGATATAAAGAATTATGGGGAAGCTAGGGTAGACGGGCAGTGGGGTTAGTAAGGGGTTATGGGGAGTGAGGGGGGCATATAGTTTACCAGCTAAGGAGGTCCCTCTGTTACAAGGAAAACAGAATAATACTAACTTAACATATAATTCTCCACTAAGTAATGCAAATTTCAAAAGTCAAAGTTGTAACCTACGCTGTATGCTGGCAAATGCACAGAGTTTGTCAGGTAAAATGGGAGACCTAGAATTAATTGCATGCTCTAAAAATTATGATATAATTGGTATCACTGAGACCTGGTGGGATGAAACATGTGACTGGATTGTGAATTTAAATGGTTACACCCTTTTTAGGAGGGACAGAGGAATTAAAGGGTGGAGGAGTGTGTTTGTATGTAAAGCCTGAATTAAAGCCATGCGCTAAAGAAATAACCATAGCTGGCACTGGTGAGGGTGTAGAATCCCTCTGGGTAGAGATTTTGACTGGGCAAAAGGTTACAAAAAGAATTATCATTGGTGTATGCTATAAACCACCTCGTATAAGTGTCGAGTATGAAGCCCAGCTACTCTTGCAGATACAATCGGCTTCACAGCTGGGTCAAGTTGTTGCTATGGGTGACTTCAATTATCCAGACATTGACTGGGGTAATAGGGTTGCTAAGACAGAAAAAGCTAGTAGGTTTGTAAATATGCTGAATGACAACTTTTTATTCGAGCTCGTTCAAGAACCTACTAGGAATAACTCTCTTTTGGATCTTGTAATAACTAATAATACTGAACTCATCTCTAACATTTGTGTAGGTGAGCATTTAGGGAATAGTGATCATAAAATGGTCTCCTTTGAGATTCTGTTGTAGAAGCAATTCTATAAGGGAGTAACTAAAACACTAAATTTCAGACGTGCAAACTTTGACAGTATAAGAGTATCTCTGAAACATATTAAGTGGGAAATGAGTTTCACAGGGTTAAACACAGAACAAAAATGGGAAGTCTTTAAAATGCTGCTTAATAAATATACTTGTCAGTATATTCCACTTGTAAGCAAGGAACATCGTTTTGGTTCAATAGAAGCATTGGTGTTGAGGTGGGTAAGAAAATACATGCTTTTAAGGCTTTCAAGTTAGCTGGGACAGCCAAATCATTTATAAGGTACAAGGAGGCCAATAAATCACGCAAAGAAGCTATAAGGCAAGCTAAAATTGATATAGAAAAGGATATTGCAGCAAGCAGTAAATAAAATCCAAAATTATTTTTTAAATATATTAATAGTAAAAAAATGAAGCAGAAGGGGTGGGATCCTTACTATCAGAGGGGGTCAGCTGGTTGATGAAAACAAAATAAAAGCGCAGATTCTGAACTCATAATTTTCATCTGTCTACACAAACGAGGAACCAATAAGTGAAGGTTTCCTTCTTAATTATTCCAATTCTAGTAATACAACTAATGATACATGGTTCACACATGATGAAATTCAAAAGAGGATCCCGTTCTCTGCCTCAAAACTATAGGCCAGTTAGTCTGAAGTCAGTGGTAGGAAAGCTTTTCGAAGGGTTAATAAAGGATAAGATACTGGACTTCATAACAAATCATAATACTATGAGTTTGTGCCAGCATGGTTTTAAGCGTAATAGATCTTGCCTGACTAACTTAATTTCTTTTTATGAGAAGGAAAGTAGAGACCTCGATTCTGGCAGTGGATGTGATTTACTTAGACTTTGCTAAAGCATTTGATACAGTGCCACACAAAAGGTTACTGGTTAAATTAAGGAATGTTGGCCTGGAACATAGTATTTGTACCTGGATAGAGAACTGGCTAAAAGATAGACTACAAAGAGTGGTGGTAAATGGAACATTTTCTAATTGGACCAGTGTTGTTAGTGGAGTACCACAGGGCTCTGTACTAGGTCCCTTGCTTTTCAACTTGTTTTTTAATGACCTGGAGGTGGGCATTGAAAGTACTATTTCTATTTTTGCAGATGATACTAAATTGTGCAGAACTATAGGTTCCATGCAGGAAGCTACCACTATTCAGAGTGATTTGTCTAAGTTGGAAAACTGGGCAGCAAACTGGAAAATGAGGTTCATTGTTGATAAATGCAAGGTTATGCACTTTGGCAAAAATAATATAAATGCAATTTATACACTAAATGGCAGTGTGTTGGGAGTTTCCTTAAATGAAAAGAATCTAGGGGTCTTTGTAGATAACAAGTTGTCTAATTCTGGGCAGTGTCATTCTGTGGCTACTAAAGCAATAAAGTTCTGTCTTGCATAAAAAAGAGCATTAACTCAAGGGATGAAAACATAATTATGCCTCTTTATAGGTCCCTGGTAAGGCCTCATCTGGAGCTTGCAGTGCAGTTTTGGACTGCAGTCCTTGCTGAGGGATATAAATAAGCTGGAGAGAGTGCAGAGACGTGCAACTAAATTGGTTGGAGGGATGGAGGACTTAAATTATGAGGGTAGACTGTCAAGGTTGGGGTTGTTTTCTCTGGAAAAAAGGCGCTTGCGAGGGGACATGATCACACTTTACAAGTACATTAGAGGACATTATAGACAAATAGCAGGGGACCTTTTTACCCATAAAGTGGATCACCGTACCAGAGGCCACCCCTTTAGACTAGAAGAAAAGAACTTTCATTTGAAGCAACGTAGGGGGTTCTTCACAGTCAGGACAGTGAGGTTGTGGAATGCACTGCCGGGTGATGTTGGGATGGCTGATTCAGTTAATGCCTTTAAGAATGGCTTGGATGATTTTTTGGACAGACATAATATCAAAGGCTATTGTGATACTAAGCTCTATAGTTAGTATAGGTATGGGTATATAGCATTTAATTAAAAGTAGAGAGGGGTGTGTGTATGGATGCTGGGTTTTCATTTGGAGGGGTTGAACTTGATGGACTTTGTCTTTTTTCAACCCAATTTAACTATGTAACTATGTAACTTTATTGGAGACAGCTTTCCGTAATTCAGAACTGGTTTTCAGATAACGCATCCCATACCTGTAGTTAAAAATGGATAATTATGTGATTATTTTCTTTTATCAAATAGGGATGTGCTGATGCTCCCCTTAGGGCCCCATTCACTTGGTATTTGTGCTAGAACAAACTCAAGTTTGCTATACTGTAGAGCAGGGGTCCCCAACCTTTTTCATCCATGAGCCACATCCAAATGTAAAAAAAAGTTGGATAGCAACATAAGCATGAAAAAAGATCCTGGAGGTGGGCTGTAAATGGTTATTGGTATACCGTGTGTGGACTTGCACAAGAAGCTCTGTTTGGCAGTACACATGTTTTTTATGCAATTAAAATTTGCCTTCAAAACTGGTCAAAAAGACCAACTTTGAAGCCACTGGGAGCAATACCCAAGGGGTCAAAGAGCAACATGTTGCTCATGAGTCACTGGTTGGTATCACTGCTGTAGAGAGTAAAAATAACACAACACTTAAAAGGAATAGGTAGGAACTATGGGCATACCTCCCAACTGTCCCATTTTTCACGGGACAGTCCAGATTTCGACAGTTCAGTCCGCAGTCCCGGGTTTGTTACTGAAATATCCCAACTGCACTTCTGCACTGAACAGCCAGATAAAGATACAAAGTTTCTAACTTAATTGGCTTTTGGCAGAGAGCCCAGAATAGATACTTATATACTTTTGTTATAGTTTAAGATAAGAAAGTCTCTTGGGAGAACTGAGACTCGCATATTAAATGGCAATTGACCTTCATTTGCAAAACTGTAATAACACATACAAACCACAGAAATGTGTTCAAACTTTCATAACCTGACAAATTTGTAAAATTTGAACATGGTAATTGGGGGGTGTGGCCACAGAAAATGGACATTGTCAAAAAAGTTGATGCTCTCCGCGTATCTGTTTTTCTGTTTCCAAAATGTTGGGAGGTATGTATATGTACAAATAGGAATGTAATGATAAACATATACACATGGGTGGTCATGGTAAGTAACCTAATGATACTGTATAGCTTGCATCCTCTGATAAGTAACAGGTTTTAGAAAGTTCATATAGCTATATTTCCAATTAATTTCTGTCTCTATTGTTTCAGACATGAAAACACTTTGGAACTGTTAAGAAGTTACAATATATTTTCATACTTGGTCTGCAAGGACCTCCAAGAGGATCTATGTGGAGTGAAGCTGTACCTTCTTGTGTCAAAAATAATTTTAGACTGATCCTTGAACTTCAAACTAAATTTTCTCAATAAACTATGGAAAACTGTACCCTTTTCCAAACACCATAAATATCATCAAAATGCAATTATTTTCTACTCTGTATGTTTATATATACAGTAAAATATCCATAATTGGCCTTTAAAGGCCCTCTAAACTTAGCTATAATTTCCCAGTATTTTCCCCTCTAACTGTATGTACACTATTAATTCTCAGTTGTCAATAAATACAGTATTTTTTGCATCTAAGCTAGGCTTGTTCCTAAGAACTTTAAATACATGCCAATAAATTATAGAAATAATGTATTCTCCAAACCTATTAACTTATTAATTAAATTATAAGGAACAAAGTCAAACAACACCAAGCACAGGGAGAAAATGAAGACATGGACTATTGCAGCTGGTTGTAGAGTTTTCTATGGCTCTAATAAAGTTGTGCACAGATGTGGATAGACATTCACAAGTGGATGGACAAATTGCAGATCAGCCTGCAAACCTGTCAGTTAAACCTTCAAGTAGGTATGCAAACCAATCCAGACAGACTAGCGATCCCATACATCAGGGCCCTATTTTATATACTTAAACCAAAAATTTCCCAAGGCCTCAGCCGACTGCTCTTTCTAAGAAATCCAGCCCTGGAGCTGAACCATAGCATGGAGTAAAAATTCTGATATTTTGACACATTTTCATTTCTTTGCAATGGACAAAATAGCCAAAATTGTGTGTCATTGTCATTGTATAGACAATTTACTCAGAAACCTTGCTTATCTAGATGGGCATTAAACAAATGCTGAGAGGGCCGGACCATGGCATAACTCTATACTGAAACCTTACAAAGATTTCAGTGTAGAGTTATGCCATGGTTTACAAATATATAAGTAAATCAAAGAAATATAACTCTACATAACACAAAGAACATATGCATAAGAACAACATGTCATGCTCCTTTTGATAATTAAAATACAGTTTTTCCCCAACTTAGTTTCACTTTACTTTTAGTACATTTTTGCAGCCTGGAGGTGAATGGTTGATTATACTCAGCATGTAACATTTCTAAGAGTAATTATTTTTCTAGTTCGCTTTTATAATGTACACAAGCAGGTTTTTAACACAACAAATTAGGAAAATAGGGGTTTTTTGCCTTTACTTTGCAGAGAAATAGGACTTTGCCATTACTTTATTTACTCATGAAATTGTAGTCTTCCTGACTACCCCAGGGCCTCTACCAGACTCTGGACCACCATAAGGTTAGCATCTTGTTACTTACAGTACAAAGATAACTTTACTTTATTAGTCACACAGCCTACTTCCATGTCAGCTTCACTTTCCCAAACTCTGCCTTTCTCCACGTACAGTCACAGGTCTCTTGGCACTTGCTTTCTTTCTCAAGCTCAGTCTCCACAGGCCTATTGGTTCTCTCTCAGGCTTCCTCTCACCCACCCAGAACAGCCAGAACAGTTTTTTAACATTTCCAAGAATGTGCTAGTTTCTCTGGACTCCAGTATACATATATATATTGAGCTAACATCTGCTTTTACCTGATCTATATAAAGAAGTCATGTACTTTAAGGCTAATTTTAAATATAAAGTATTATATATTATGCTGTGCTATACAATAATGGCAAAGTGTAACCATTAATACAGATTACGTACAAATACAATAGCAGATAGCAAAATGCTTTTAAAAAGCAGTGTAATACATGGGTACAGTGGCATAACTACAATGCATTGGGCTGCCAGAAGACTTGCTGTAAGATGCTATAAACAGTCACTATTATAGTGGGCTAATGTAGGGCAGTTTGGACCTCATTGTACTTGAAGCCTATTTTGAATCCCTGTCTGGACCTGCAACCCCCCTTAAAACCACCTGCTCATGTTCCCCGATTGTGCAACCTTAGGTAGGAGAGTGCTGGGGAGGAGGATTCCTAATAACTGTACAGCAGTACAACAGGCCCTCTGTTATGCTCTTGTTACTCCACTGTCTGAAACTATTACTTCTGGGCTGGCAGGACACTGGGAAAAAAACATGCTGGCCCAGACCCACACCCTGCATTCCTCCTAACCCAGCTCTCTCATAACCCAGACAGCAGCGCTTGCGCTCTGTAAAAAGTTACATGTGCGCTAGGTGGGGGCTGGTGGGTGGCAGCAAAGTGTTGACTTTGCAGTTTGGGGAATGTGTGGGGGGACCCTGAGGCTGCAGGCCCTGGGCCCCCCATTCCAATTCTGCCTGAAAGAACAGGCTGTTGTGGGATTTTTATGTCACCCTCAGGCTCAGTGGGTAGGACGTCTGGGCCCCTAAATTTGATTCCGATGTTTGGGTACTATCTGAAAGGAGTTTGTATTTTCTCCCAGTCAGTGTCGGACTGGGACACCATGGGCCCACCCATAAACATTTAACCAGAGGCCCACTAAGTAATCTTAGACCAGGGGCCCACTCTCACTACTATTATACTCACTCAACCTCTATTCCCCTAGTCTCTTTTCTTTACATACTATAAACTAGTATTCCATCTATTAAGCCACTTAGTTCTCATTGAAATAGGGAATGGCCATGAAACAGGCCAAATGTCTAGCAGCATGAGGGCCCCTGACTCCTGGGCCCACCGGGACTTTTCCTGGTTCCCGGTGGGCCAGTCCGACATTGCTCCCAGTGACTGTGTAGGTTTCCTCATACACTCCAATAACTAGGCTCCTATTTAAACATAGTGTATGAAAATGTGACAAGGATTTTAGACTGATTTGAATGATAAACATAGTAACATAGTTACATAGTTAAATTGGGTTAAAAAAAAAGACATCAAGTTCAACCCCTCCAAATCAAAAACCCAGCATCCATACAAACACCCCTCCCTACTTTCACACAAATTATATATACCCATACCTACCTATTTGATAAAAGAAAATAATCACATAATTATCCATTTTTAACTACAGGTATGGGATGCATTATCTGAAAACCAGTTCTGAATTACGGAAAGCTGTCTCCAATAAAGTTACATAGTTACATAGTTAAATTGGGTTGAAAAAAGACAAAGTCCATCAAGTTCAACCCCTCCAAATGAAAACCCAGCATCCATACACACACCCCTCTCTACTTTTAATTAAATGCTATATACCCATACCTATACTAACTATAGAGCTTAGTATCACAATAGCCTTTGATATTATGTCTGTCCAAAAAATCATCCAAGCCATTCATTAAGGCATTAAGTGAATCAGCCATCACAACATCACCCGGCAGTGCATTCCACAACCTCACTGTCCTGACTGTGAAGAACCCCCTACATGCTTCAAATGAAAGTTCTTTTCTTCTAGTCTAAAGGGGTGGCCTCTGGTACGGTGATCCACTTTATGGGTAAAAAGGTCCCCTGCAATTTGTCTATAATGTCCTCTAATGTACTTGTAAAGTGTAATCATGTCCCCTCGCAAGCGCCTTTTTTCCAGAGAAAACAACCCCAACCTTGACAGTCTACCCTCATAATTTAAGTCTTCCATCCCTCTAACCAATTTAGTTGCACGTCTCTGCACTCTCTCCAGCTCATTTATATCCCTCTTAAGGACTGGAGTCCTTAAACTGCACTGCATACTCCAGATGAGGCCTCACCAGGGACCTATAATGAGGCATAATTATGTTTTCATCCCTTGAGTTAATGCCTTTTTTTATGCAAGACAGAACTTTATTTGCTTTAGAAGCCACAGAATGACACTGTCCAGAATTAGACAGCTTGTTATCTACAAAAACCCCTAAATCCTTCTCATTTAAGGAGACTCCCAACACACTGCCATTTAGTATATAACTTGCATTTATATTATTTTTGGCAAAGTGCATAACCTTGCATTTATCCACATTGAACCTTATTTTCCAGGTTGCTGCCCAGTTTTCCAACTTAGACAAATCACTCTGCAAAGTGGCAGCATCCTGCATGGAACCTATAGTTCTGCACAATTTAGTATCAACTGCAAAAATAGAAACAGTACTTTCAATGCCCACCTCCAGGTCATTAATAAACAAGTTGAAAAGCAAGGGACCTAGTACAGGGCCCTGCGGTACTCCACTAACAACACTGGTCCAATTAGAAAATGTTCTATTTACCACCACTCTTTGTAGTCAACATTCCTTAATTTAAGCAGTAACCTTTTGTGTGGCACTGTATCAAATGCTTTAGCAAAGTCTAAGTAAATCACATCCACTGCCATCCCAGAATAGAGGTCTCTACTTACCTTCTCATAAAAAGAAATTAAGTTAGTCTGGCAAGATCTATTACGCATAAAACCATGCTTGCACAAACTCATAGTATTATGATTTTCTATGAAGTCCAGTATCTTATACTTTATTAACCCTTCAAAAAGCTTTCCTACCACTGACATCAGACTAATTGGCCTATAGATTTGAGGCAGAGAACGGGATCCTTTTTTGAAAAGAGGCACCACATTAGCAATTCGCCAGTCTCTCGGCACTATGCCAGATCTCAATGAATCCTGAAAAATTAAGTAAAGAGGTTTGGCAATCATAGAGCTAAGCTCGCTAAGTACCCTGGGATGAATACCATCTGGCCCGGACCTTTGTTAATCTTAACATGTTCTCTGTACTATATAAATAAAAGATAGTAAAAGATAAAAGTGGAAGGTGCTATATAGCAAGCAAATGGAAAGACTCAACCCCTCCAACAGAACAAGAATTTCTGAAAATGTTCAATAAAAATAATTTGACAAAAAAAAAGATAAAAGTGGAATTCAATCATACAAGGACATGGCAGATACTCTGGCCTAAAAGTAAACTGGTAGAAGTCTGTACTGTTCCCCCTGGATCAACCTCCTGCCTAATCAATATCCCCCAGACAAGACCTACAGGTGGTTGATAACTTTAAATACTTGGGCCTTTAATTAAACAAAAATATAACCGAGTTTACCAAGCTGAACTTAGACCCAGCAATCCAACACTTTACCAGGGTTGTGGCTGCATGGCAGCACCTGCCACTCACGTTGTGGGGAAGAGTGGCCTTATTTAAGATGGTATTTTGTATTTATTCCGTAACTCCCCAGTGCACATACCAAACAGAGTTTTTCGGAATATAGAGAAGATGGTAACAAACTTTATTTGGAAAAACAAAGCCCCCAGAATAGCTAAAGAGACACTGGATGCCCCCTTGGACAGCGGAGGCCTGGCACTGCCTAACCTTAAGGCCTACTATTTGACGGCATAAGCAGCTCATGTTCACTGGTGGTTGGTGCCTAATGCAGAGAACCCGAATATGCAACTACAGGCTGCTTTTCTGGGCTCGATAGAAGCAATGCAAAATGCTCCCTATAAAGCACAAACAGACATCCCCAAGGTGCTGGCAGTAATAACAAAGCCCACAGGGTCTGGGTATCTGCACTCAACATAACAGGGGTGGAACCACCATTGCTCTCCACAAATCTACCACTCTGGAGGAACTCCAACCTCATCCACTTTATTGATTTCCCTGACTACCAAGATTGGCTGCTGGGAGGCACTAAAAGGCTGACAGATGTTTTGGTTGATGACATATTTATACCTTATACTGTGTTAAGGGTCAAGATGTTGACTCCTAACCTGAGGCTGCATGCCTACTTTCAACTAAGGGAGGCTTTTATGAGACAATTTCGCTCTCAGTCACTAGTATTTGAGGAATATCCACAACTGAAGCTTGAGAGAGCAGAGATGCCGGTCAAATTGACATCCCAAATCTACTGGCTGTTGGTCTGAGCCCTTATGGCCCCGTTCCACCGCACCTACCTCAAATGGCACGACACATTGGGAGGTCTGGAAGAGGACCAATGGGAAGAAGTGACTGACAACTTATATCACTTATTATAACACTGCGTATCTTGACAGCGCTATATAAATAAATGATGATGATCAATTTTTAATATCTTCCCGAGATAGACTGATACAGTACAAATTCCTGCATCAGATTTACATGACACCCACCAAACTGTATAGAATTGGCAATTGCCATAGGTGCCAGGCTGAGCAGGCAGACTTTCTTCACATGACTTGGCAATGCCCCCAAATACAATCATTTTGGAGAGCAGTTACAACATACCTCTCAACACAATTGGCTTTCCCCCCGTTGCTTACTCCCCAATGCTGTTTGCTTTGTGTACTGGATGGAGCTATCACAGACAAATGCATGCACCTTCTTGCTAGAGGGCTATTATACTACGCAAAAAAGTGTATCATACTAAGATGGGTGGGGCCTAGAGCTCCCACATTGAAAATGTGGCAAAAGCAGGTTAATAATGTGCCCCCTTTGATTAAACTCACATATTTAGCACAGGGATGCCCTGACAAATTTGATAAAATTTGGCAGCCATGGACTGATGCCAGTGACGTAACTACCGGGGGAGCAGGGGGTGCAATTGGACCAGGGTCCGTACCCCCCGCAGGGCCCCCGGCAGATCGCGCCACGCTGTAGCCGGTTGCAGACGGCTACAGCCGCAAAGTAAGTCAGCACGGAGGGGGTGGGGGTTACGTTACTGAGCATAATACTTGTCTGCTCCTGGCAAGTGTCTGAGCTGCCAGACAGACCCGGTACAGCCCGGCCAATACATACAATAAAACAGTAGCAGCTACGGCGACACAGCAGAGTTTCCATGCAGAGAAAAGGAGGCGTGACATCAGGCAGTCACATGACTGCCGTCACGTGGTGCCCAGAGCTTCCAGGGCGCACTGTGGGAAATAAATAATAACTTAAGCGATAAGTGAATGGAGAGGTGCCTGCCGGGGTTGTGCAGGTTGAAGCACTGTCCGTATTGCTGCCGCTTTCCCTGCTGACAGTTTTATTAGGAAGAGCCCTAAGAAAATGTTTTTCTTGCTCTCCCCTCTCTGGCAGCTCTGGTCTGGCTCTGTTCACAGGGCTTTTGAACTGTCTAGGCTGCATGGGGGGGAGCAAGGGGGGGTTGAGAACAGAGCAGCAGCAGAAGAGCCAAGTGCTGGTAAGGACTTGGACTGTTTTTGTTACTAGTTATTAATCTGCCATAGTGTCATCTTGCTATGAGTTCTGGGGGTATTTTACATGAAATTGCCTTTCATTCTGCTAAGTGTTTTATGGGCATTTTTTTCAGAACACTGAGATACTTCAGAAAGAGCTAAAATAGATACTCAGCTATATATATATATATATATATATATATATATATATAAATATATATATATATATATATTCAAAGTGGGCATGCAGGCCTGGATTTGTGGCAATGCCACAAAGGCCCGAGCGGCGGGCCTAGGGTGGCAGAATAATACAGACAGCATGCCGCCCAGCCACTTACCGGGGAACACTGCTTCCCAGCACCGGAGGGGGGTAAACGGGCAGGCGATATAACTGTGCGCCAGGACTGAGTGGCCTCTGGCCACCCGCCCACTAAATCCGGCCCTGTGGGCATGGTCTAACATCTACAGTAACGCCCCTTAGTTTGCTCATAGCCATTACAGAGAGCTCCCATAGAGCTATGGCAGCATAGGTATCCCCCTATACTAAGCACAATTCAGCAGGAACAGCCCCCTAAGTTTGCTTATAGTCTGTACAGAGAGATACCATAAAAGTATGGCATCATAGGTATTCCCATGTACTAAGCACAATTCAGCAGGACCGCCCACTGGTGATCACCTGATCATGTTTGCAGCTGGGTGGAGAAAGCAGTTTGTGTGTGTGCTCGTTAACTCAATCATGAGCAATTGCAGCCCTGGAGGGAGTGGTTCTTCTTCCAAGGAAGCTGATCCAGGAAAGTCCCAGGCCTCAACACCATCTAGGCCTGGGGTGCTTCTGCAAAAGAAGGGGTTTCTGAGGGGCCCCAAGCGGAGTCTTCTGACCATGTTGCTGGATTCAACCCCAACATGCAGCCAACTGACCCTGGATTCCATGAGAACATGGCAAAAGGAATGCAGAGGTACAGGGAGAAAAAGGCAGAGATTGCTGCTTTAAAGACTCTGATAAAGAACAAGAGGCATGCGTGTGCAAATGCATACAGTCTGGCCCGGCCTAAAAAGCGGGTGATAATGCCGAGAGGTTCCGGCAGATGGAGAAAAGGCACCAGGAGGAGAAATACAAAGCGTCACTTAAAAGCAGAGCGATCAAGGAGGTACCCAGTGATGAGGAGCCTGACAGCTCTGGGGCCCTCCAGCCATACCAGCCAGCCCCAAGGAGCCCTGGCTCCCCCTCTGCTACACCCACTGGTACCCCAACTGTTTCACCTACAGGTACCCCCACTGGTACCCCCTCTGGAACACCGGGTCTTCTCAGAGAGATGAGAGCGGCAGAATCTCCTTGCACTCTGAGACCACAAAAAATGGTCTTTTCCTCTGAGGAAATAGACGACATTGACCCAAGGGAGAAGGTGAAGCAAAGGAGGCAGAAACAGCAGCCTGAAGTAAGTGACTTTATTTATTTGGCAAGTGATTTCCCTGCTCTGCCCCTGGCCCAGAATCAGCCCGTGTCTCTGGGAGTCTACCAGGCAGCCCCACAATCTGGGGGTACAGCAGCAGTAGCTGAGAATGTCGGGGTGCAGTCGCCACCTGCTGTGTTGGCCGCATGGGCACAGAAACCTAATGCTAATGTGGCTGCAGCAGAGAACTCTGGGAATGTGCCATCTGTAAGGAACGCAGAGCAGTCAGTTGAGAAAAATCCTGAAACTGAGGCACTTTGCCACACTGCTGCAAATAACAGCGCAGAGAAACAAGATGTCCCAAATGTTGCTAGGGAACTCTCACAGCAACCAGATGCTTCAGCCATTCCTACTACATCACATCTGGAAAGGACAGAGCTGGCAGTGATAATCACGTTAAACAGAACTCACAGCGCAAAGGTGCAGTTGTTGGGCAACAGGAGGATCAGAAGGATCAGAAAAGAAAGAGGATGACCAAGAAGAAGACCAAGAAGGCCACTAAAGCAGCCGTCCAGAAGGAAACAAAAGACTCTAAAGTGGACTCTTGTATTTCAGCAATTCTGGATGTTGCTGTTTCTGGAGGTGCGAGTGTGCGTGGGAGTGACTGCAGTGAGGAGGAGATCAGTGAGCGGATGCCTGAAGTTTCGGCTGGTGAGTGCACTGAGAAAACAAAATCTGTTGGTGCATCTGTGAATGTGAGTGGGGGTAAAGTGTCAGGGGGTCAGGCTGTGCAAGTGTCACATGTGCAAGAGGTGGGTGTCAGTACAAGTGCTTTGGGTGCAGGTGAAGCAAATGTTGCAATGGTGGGTTTGAGTACAGTGAATGAAGGGGCGAGTGGGAGTGGCCAAAGTTTTGCAAATGTTATTCGTGGCAAGGAGTCTGGGGGAGTGAATGGGGTGAGACAAAGAAATGTGCCTATGACTGGGGTGCGTGTGGGGCGTGGGGATCAACCCGCAGTGGCGCAATTTCCCCGGGATGGGAGGGTGTATCCCTCAGATTCTGGGCGCCGTAAGAATGTGGTGCAATTGCAGTGGGAGGGGGAGGGACCCTTGCCTGATGGAAACATCATAATTGACAAGATTTGTGATATGGGCTTTTCTGCTAATGACCTTTATTGTTTTGTACATAATAAGGTTTTCAAAGACTATTCCATCAGCTTCATGAGAGTCCAGGAGTTAGACGAGTTTTGGAGCAAATTCAGGGAGTTTTCTGACTCAGGCATGTGGGAGGGTTTTAGAGCTGTTCCCATATTTAGACCTGGGGTCTGTAAGGTCACCATCCTTCTAGAGAATGAGTCCATCACCCCTGCAGATCTCAAGGTTTGGCTCAAAAGATATGGGGATGTGATAGGAGAGTTGGAGATGGTTTTTGGGTACAGGGGGGATATGGACGGGGATCTGGCAAGCTAAAGTCCGCCTGCGCACTGTAGGCAATATACCCCAGCACATCCCCAGCTCCGCATACATTGGCCGGGATTTAGTCTGTTGCTTTTATCCCAACCCAGGGAATGTTGGAAGTGTGGCTCCACCAGGCATTTCGGTATCAGTTGCGATGTACTGAAATGCACCATGTGCCTTGGAGTAGGTCATGTTGCCAAACACTGTCCTAAAAGTATAAGGTGCAACTTGTGCGGGGTGCTTGGCCATGCGTACGGTTCCTGTCCTATTTCGTGGCAAAGCATAGATGAGGAGTTCAGGATGGAAGTGGTGGAGCCTGAGACCGAAGCCCCACTGGTTCAGGTTGTTGCGATGACTACTCTTGTGCCAGATCCTGACCCAATCATCCCCCACAATCTATCTCAGCCTCCCAAAACTCCACCGCCTCCCAAAACTCCACAGCCTTCTGAAACCCCACAGCCTCCTACATCTTTTAGGCCCATGAGGGGTAGGGGAAGAGGGAGGGGGCAGCCTAGAGGTCAGGTACCAATCCCCCAAGGAGTAGTTCAGGAGACCCCCCCCTTCTGAACTGCCAAGTGTGGCTCTTTCCATTGTTAAAAACACATTGGGGGATTGGGTTATGGCAGGTAAACCCCTTAAAGCTGCTGAGGCCAAAAAGAAGGCTTATAAGACTGTGAATGGGGGGGAATCACAGAAAAAAAGGTAATGGGGAATGTGCAGAAAGTGCCCATTCATGTGTTCAGGAGGAGGGGGTGGCCTAATTCCCCTATCTGCAAATAGGTTTGCCCCATTATCTTGGGGGGAGAGGGTAGAGCATGAGGAGCAGGAGTTTGCAGAGGAGGAGCAGCGTGTGAGTAGGGAGCTTGCAAGTTCTGACTCTTCCTCTTATTTTGAAAAAATTGATCCTGCTGAAGCAGAGAAACTCCCATTTGGTATCTCTGCAAAGAGGGAATGTTCTGATGATGATAGAAAGGCAAAAAGGAGGGTGGAAACCTCATCCTCTTAATCACCCTGTAAATGGCTGTAGTCCCTCCAATACGTGTCGTGACCATTAATGTCGCGAGCGTCAAGTCTGTAGGGCAAGGGAGGCGGCCTTCTTTTTGCTCTCCCAAGTTGAGGCAGAGATTTTATTTTTGCAAGAGACTAGATTATGTAATCCACAGGTGCCCTCCTACTGGTCTCTTGCGGCCGAGACCTACAGTGGAGTGGCGGTCCTATTTAAGACCAATAAGGTAACAGTCAAACGGGTGATTGAGGTAGAGATGGGTAGATGTATGGTCTTGGACGTCCTGCTGAACGGGCAGAATCTTCGCCTTATTAATGTGTATGGCCCTCAGACACTGAAGGCGAGGAGGGAGCTGTTTAGCAGGATCAAGCCCTTTCTTTTTACAGCCCAGCCGATAGTGTTTGGCGGTGACTGTAACACCGTGACTAGGCCTATGGATAGGGGAGGTACTGCAGGTCGGCTGGGCTACGATAGCATCTTCCTTAATAGCATGGTTAGTCAGGTCGGTCTAGAGGATGTGCACATTCACCACTTCCCTAACCGCACGGGTTTCACCTTTTTTAGAGGAACGTGTAGGAGTAGGATAGACAGGTTTTTTGTTACGCAGGACTTCATAGTGTCTCCTCCTGAGGTGACAGCTGTGGAGTTCTCTGATCACTGTATGGTGGGAGTGTCCTTGAATGTCTCAGAGTCCCCTCCGAGGGGAAGGGGTCTTTGGTGCCTGAATTCGGCCCTCCTGGGGGAGGAGTGTGTAAATCAGTCCTTCAGGGATTTTTTTCAGGCTCAAGAATCCTTGTTAGATTTCTGCAACACTAAGGCAGAGTGGTGGGAGATGGTCAAAAAGAGGGCAGCAGGAGTCTTTCGAGGCCTAGCTAATGAAATACAAATTGATAAAGAACGTGCCTACCAAACTCAGAGAAGAAAGTTAGACAGATTGGTGTCTGATGGTGGCCAAGGTGGGGAAGTTGCAAGGGTCCATGCCCTCATGAAGCAGTATGACAGGTATTCTTCCCTGGTTTTGGAGAGGGACTACGGGAAGCACCACTCGCCTGACCCTTTCCAAAACTGTAGGGAAGTGTTTTCCCGCAAGTCCATACATGGCTTGCAAAATGAGGCTGGGGTGCTAGAGACTTCGGTCCCTGGTATTCTCAGAGTTGTTAAGAACTACTATGCTGAACTTCTGAAGGGGCAGGGGCTCTCCCAGGCCAGTATGTCTTCCTTTCTGGAAGAGATCCCTTTTCTGCAGGATGAGAACATTCCTTTTGACGAATTGGAAAGTGAGATTGGAGTTAAGGAGGTCAGGACAGCGATTGAAGGCCTTGGCCTCAAAAAATCTCCAGGGCCTGACGGCCGAATTTTATAAACAGTTTGTTGATATCCTGGCCCCTCGTCTCACAGAGGTATTCAATAGCACCCTGGAAGAGGGCCTACTCCCTCCCTCCATGAGACACTCAGCTCTTATTCTCCTGTCCAAGGGTTTGGACCAGTCTAAGGTTGAGAACTGGCGCCCCATCGCTCTTCTTAATACAGACAGGAAAATTCTGGCAAAAGTCATGTTTAACCGCCTTTTTCCTTTTGCAGAAAGGCTGCTTTCCCCCACTCAGCACTGCACTGTGAAGGGCCGCAGCACCTTTTCCGCTGTCCTTAACATCCGGGAGGTCATAGAGCGGTGCAGGATCTGCGAGTGGGGTAAGTATTTGCTGAGTTTGGATCAGTCAAAGGCTTTTGATAGGGTAAACCATGAGTATCTCTGGTTACTCCTTGACAGGTACGGTCTTCCGGGCAAATTTATAAATTGGCTAAAAGTTTTGTACAGAGGGGCCGAGAGTTTGCCCCTTATGAATGGTTGGTCCAGGGAGAGCTTTGGGGTGTCTTCTGGGGTCAGACAGGGCTGTCCTTTGAGCCCTCTGCTTTATGTATTTGCCATTGATCCCCTCATTAGGCGGATAGAGGGCGATGCATTAGCGGGGGTTCCTCTGTCTCCTGGGAGGGCCCTGAAGGTCTCCGCTTATGCAGACGATGTCACAGTAGGCGTGTCTAGTGGGGAGGAGGCAGAGACTGTGGCAAGTATTCTAAGGGACTACGAAAGGGCCTCCGGGTCCTTGATTAACCAGAATAAGTGTGAAACTTTCTGGATGGGGAAGGGAGATCCTTCCTTCAGTCTCCCGGGTGTCTTCCCAGTGGCCCAGCCCAAAATTAAAATTCTTGGCATTGAATTCGATCATGGTGATTACGCCAGACAAAACTGGGAGGGCAAATTGGAAACCGCAACTGTTCTGGTGAACCGGTGGAAAGGGTTGAAATATACCCTCAGAGAAAGGGTGGATCTCATCAAAACCTACCTGATTCCAATCTTTCTCTATCTCAGCCACGTGTGCCTTTTGCCAGAGGCTTTCTATGTTAAGATCAAAGGTCTCTTCTTCCAACTGTTATGGGGGAATAAGACAAACCTCATCAAAAGGAATGTTACCTACCTACAAAGGAAGGAGGGGGGTCTCGGTATGGTGAACCCCATTGTGTTCTTTGTGAACACCTTTATTAAATACAACTATAACAGCCTCCTTTTGGAGAAGCCTCCTTTGTAGGTGGAGATCTTCAGAGTTTGGGTTCTTCCTTATCTTGAGTGCTGGCAGAGAGGCGGCTTGGTAAAGAGCGTGCGTGCTCCTTGTGACGCTCTCCCGCCTTATGTTGTAGTGAGTCTGAAAGTGATGAGGCGGTGGTGTGTGTCTGTTCGGGAGATCAGGGCTTCTCCCAGAAGGGAGATTGACGGGAGAGTCTTGGGTTCCTACTTTCATGCATCACTGGCCCTGAAGGACTGTCCAGACGAAGTGTTGAGATCAGGGCTCTCTTTAATCAACTCCCCAAGGGTCCCCCCGAAGTTTAGGGACGTCGTCCGGCGCTCCTTCCATGGGAAGCTCTATGTTAATGACAATCTGAAGTACAGACGCACCGATGACCGTGATTGCCCGCGGGAGGAATGTTCTGGGGAAGTGGAGACAATGGACCACTTTTTACTTCAGTGCCCATTTAACATAGATGTCTACAAACAAGTCTCTGTTGCCTTGGCCATTCCTTGCCTCTCTGGTTGTAGTTACCAGGAGTGGGCCTATGGGACATTCAAGCGACACAGGGGTTATGATTTGGGCACTCTTTTCTTAGTCAGCTCTGTTGTCCGCTTTTACACCTGGAGTGCACGGTGCAAGGTTTCTCTGAGGCGTGAAATCCTCCCCTGTCCAGTGGTGGTGGAAATGATACTGGGGGAGCTCGGGAAGATACGTTCTTTGGAGAGACAAAGGATGGATGAAGCAAGGTGGAAAGGCCTATGGAGTGGCATTCAGTTTGACCCACCGTGAGTCTTTTGCTAATCCTGATGTCTCTTTGGTGTTGGGCTAATTCTTTTCACCCCTGTAGATTTTGCCATTTTCTATTTTTCTGAAAGGGCTCATACAGTTTTAGGTGAGTAGCCCAATCTTTTGCCTTCCTGGAGTCAGTGTGTTCGTTTGTTATGATTAGAGTGGCAGTCAGACTGTGCCACTTGTTTTGCTTTGTTGAACTTGCATTTATATACAGAATACAACTGTATAATGTAAATAGATTTATTCTGTAATTATGTTTTTATTGAAAATGTATATATGACATTTATTTGGAATACTATTTTATTAGTTTTTTTGTATCAGGATGCAAGACTTTAATAAAGAAAAATTTCCCCTGTACTAAGCACAATTCAGCAGGAACAGTCCCTAAGTTTGCTCATAGTCTGTACAGAGAGATACCATAAAACTATCCCAGTCCCCTCAGTCTGAAAAAATGCATTACTTTTCCTTGATTTTATATACTGTTTTCCCTAATTTTACACCATTTATTTATTATTATTGTTATGGTGTTCCAAAAGTTCTCTGTTAATGTCATTAGTGATCTTAAAAGGTCTAAGATATTTGCCATGGTTCTGTGTGTAAATATTTCATTTCATTTAGTCTGTGCCTAAAGTCATGCACCAATTCACATATTGCTCTAGGTTGTACATGTAATACAACTGGCAGATGTTGTGTATTCCGCAATATTATCCGTATAGTGTATAAGAGAAATGTAGAGTCCGCAATTTACCACAGCCAGGTAAAAGATGCAACCAAGGTTCCCAGAGATGAAACGATTTATTCAGATTATCCAGCCCAGAGACAGCAAATGATACAGAGATCTTTCAAAATGTGCCCACAGGTTATACTTCCTTCCTTCTCTCTCTCTCCCTCTTCTTCCCTTTCTCTTCTCCTCTGCTTCCTAATCTCTCCTGCTCTCCTTCCCTTTCTCTTCAGCCCTCCTTCCCCTTTCTTCTTCTTCTTCTTCTTCAGCCAAAAAACCAATTCCATTGTTATACTGTTTCTATGCCATTGACCCAAATGGGGAATGGTTCTGATTGGCTGATGACAAGTTAAACAGGAAAACCAGCTAATTTCTTTAGATGTCCCTTTTACCAATAACAACTGTACAAACAGTTCCTCTTTGAAATGTAAAAGACCCTCTCCAGATGGTCTCTTGGAATGTGTCCCACCTATTTCTTATCTTGCATTTTATTACAAGACAGGATGAGCTCCTTTGAAGGAGTCATAAAAACTCAGGATGCCTTCTACCTAAGGATTAATTACAATCGGTCTATATATATATATTACTACACTCCCCCACTTGGATCAGTTCTACTCAGAATTGATCCACAACATATACAAAAATCTCTTTTTTTAAAAAAAAATTAATAAATAATATGATGCCATTATGTTGTAAGGAATGCTAAACCAAGGCTCTTAAATATTTATAAAAAAATTCTGCTAGAACTGGTTACATATCACTTCTCCAGCTCTTTATGTTCCCTCATTTAGGATGAATAAGGTATCCAACACTATTGCAAGTGGCAGTTTTGGTGTATGTTATGAATTAGACGAATGAGTCGATTCTCTCCTCAGTTGATATGTTCAGTCACCATTGAGAAATATGCACCATCTTACTGTATGAGCCATACTCAGTATTTGCAGAGAATTAGTGCAAATCCTTATGCAGACTGTGGAACTGTTCATGTCCACAAATTCCATTCTTTCCAGAGTTGGGGACTTTATGATCCAGGCAGGATTGTTTGCCACTTCCATCACTCCCCCACTTCCCTACTCATAGACAAAATAATGTCCTTGCTGCATTTGGTTTTCCTCCAAAGGCTTGGCTCTCTTTATTCCATTTTGCTCTCAGTAACAGTTGAGTTGAGTACATAGGATCTTGTACTTTTGCTGGTGTTAGATGGCATTGTCTCTCTTTGTCATCCTTCAGTCTGTATTCCTGTTCCTTTCACATCCCACCTTGCCACCAACTCTAGCTTTGGACACAATATCACCCTGACCTGATTCAGTCAGAATATTAATGGTTGTACTTTACATCTGCAAATATGCAGCAATTACATCAATATTCTGAATATATATTCTTTTATTTTTTTCTAAATCCACCCATGTCTATACATTTAGCTCCCAATACCCTCTATTGACCATATGCTAAATGTGAGCCCTTGTTTAGCAACCCTAGGCAGATACACATAATTAATCAATATATTTGTACTATCTCTGGGCAATTCTCTGGGATATTTTTTTTTTACATTAAAAACAAAACATGTACAGTATACAGAAAGAAAAACATGGAATAACAGTAATGTAAATGTTGCATAAGCAAAAGTCTTAAGTGTTTTTAGAAACTTTGCAAACAATGTCCTTTTTGTATGTTAATGAGTTCTTTTAATTTACTTCCTTTCTTTTCACAGAGGACTCTTGTCACACATCTTTAGTCCTTAATCACAATCGTAACCTGTTTTATTTGGGGAAAAACTTTAGCTCAGAGGAATTCTGTAGAACATATATTGAAATCACAACAGTATCCAGTCTACTGCACTATTGTATCCATTCAAAAGTTTGCTCTGTGGTGTCCAGCTCCAACACCTTTCCTTAATTATTATGTTAATGTATTCACTCCCCCACTTGAAAGCTTTGGTTCCTTGAGCATTTTTTTTTTTGTTGCAGGATAGACCTGTGCTTTTGCCACTCACATCCATAAAATTACTGTTAGGAAGCCATGAATAAAATTTTAAAAACAGTTCAGCATGATTCGATTATCTCCAGTCCTACTTAATTGTGGTATGAAAAATGATAAATAAAAGTAGTGACCAAAGATTCAGGTACATTGATCCTTCTGCTGGAAGACCTTTTCCTGAAAGATATAACTTGGAAAAACATATTACTCCATGTATTCCACATAAAACAACAAAGTTAAGTGCAAAAAAAAAACTATTAAAGTGTTCTACATTGGTATTCACAGGTTTATAGCTCTGTGTTGAATACCTCCCCCTTGGTCTGTAACACCAGAAGTTGTAAGAGAGACACACCTTAATTTGGACAATTCTGCCTCCAGCACAGAAACGTTTTGTTTCAAGAGATCTCTCTCAGCCCTTATGGTATCATATTCCATTTTAAGCTTGTCATGCTCTCTTTTCAGTTGGGAAAAGGGTATCCAGGATTGTCTAGGAGCCCTATCTTTCTTCTCCTGTTCATATTTCCCTCTTTCTCTCTGCCATTCTGAATTGTAAGCTCTATTCCCTCGCTGAGGCCCTCTAAAACCAGCATACTCTTTCTTTTGTTGTCCTTCTACCCTAAAAATTCTAGCGGCATCAACTGCAAAACTTTCCTTTCTACTCCTTTTCCTCCACAAATGATCTGCCCTTAATAACATGTCTTTTAAATCAGTAGGGTCAGGTGTGACTGATAATATTCCTTCCCTGACATCCTCTTCTAAAGCCTCCAACAACATCATTTGATGGAGTAAGCCACCATGTTCAAATCCTGGATTACCAGTCATCAATTGATCCATCACTGTGGCTATCCTATCACATAGTTCATATGGACATTCCTGTTTCATCTGTTTAATCTTACCAGACAATGACACATTTAAAGTAATGCCATACAACGCTCTCAGCATTTCTCTAAAAACATCCCTTGTCCTACGCTGTTGTCCACAGTTCTGTACAATCCTAACCCACAAACCATTTCCAACAACTCTTTGTAAGATTCGATCTATATCATCTGTATTCAGGTTATATGTCTCTCTAACCCTTTTTAATTCACAGAACCATTTCATGAATCTATTTATGTCATATCGTGGTACCTGCCCAATCTCTCTAACAATAGCATCCATCTCCTGAGGCTTTAATTGCTTTGATAGGAGCTGTACCTCACCTGAATTGTCAGTGTTTAATACAGTGGTAGTGACAACAGGGGCTGCTGGGAAACTAGATGCTTGATCCAATTCATTCCATGAATAAATTTGTTTGTGCTCTTTAAATTTGGAAATATTGTTTTGACAAAGTTGATCAGATTTTTCACCAACTTTATCAAAAGCAATATTTACTGCATGTTTGTGTTCCTCCAGCTCCTTCTCTATATCCTGTATTTTCACTGACAATTCATCATTTGTTTTTGTTAAACGGTCACACAGATTGGCTTTTTCAATTAATGCTTCACCAGTAGTAATGGCATGCAATCTTTTCTAGCAGAAATCTTTTCATTTGACTCTTTCAGCAAAGTTTCATACCTGTCAGTCTGTTCTGTAAAATCATTATCCTTTTGTTTAATAATTTCTGCCATTTTTAAACAACAGGACAATAATCCCTGAAGGACCATTCCTTTACGTTTTGATTCCTTAGTTTTCTTATCAAAAACCATGTCAGCTTTAAAAATTTTCATTAAATCCCATGAATCTTTACATTCCTGTGGGATTTCATATGGTCCCCCATGGTTTTTAATATAATTTAATAACCACATGCTGACATTTTCTCCCTTATTGCTTTTATCAACAACTGCAGCCATTATCAAAAAAAAAAAAAAAAATGCTAACAAGAAATAAGTAAAAAAAAAAAGCAATGTTCTTACCAACCCTTGAGGTTCACAGTCACCAGTGTCCAGACCACAGTCCTAGGGTTCCAACCTTCCTTCCTTTCAGGGCTCAACAGGGCTTGCAGGCTTTTGGGTCACTAATCCTTCACGCTTCTTCTGGTCACTAGTCACGGCACCAAAATGTTGTGTATTCCGCAATATTATCCGTATAGTGTATAAGAGAAATGTAGAGTCCGCAATTTACCACAGCCAGGTAAAAGATGCAACCAAGGTTCCCAGAGATGAAACGATTTATTCAGATTATCCAGCCCAGAGACGGCAAATGATACAGAGATCTTTCAAAATGTGCCCACAGGTTATACTTCCTTCCTTCTCTCTCTCCCTCTTCTTCCCTTCCTCTTCTCCTCTGCTTCCTAATCTCTCCTGCTCTCCTTCCCTTTCTCTTCAGCCCTCCTTCCCCTTTCTTCTTCTTTTTCAGCAAAAAAACCAATTCCATTGTTATACTGTTTCTATGCCATTGACCCAAATGGGGAATGGTTCTGATTGGCTGATGACAAGTTAAACAGGAAAACCAGCTAATTTCTTTAGATGTCCCTTTTACCAATAACAACTGTACAAACAGTTCCTCTTTGAAATGTAAAAGACCCTCTCCAGATGGTCTCTTGGAATGTGTCCCACCTATTTCTTATCTTGCATTTTATTACAAGACAGGATGAGCTCCTTTGAAGGAGTCATAAAAACTCAGGATGCCTTCTACCTAAGGATTAATTACAATCGGTCTATATATATATTACTACAGCAGAGAGGCCTTGCATATGCCCCCCATAGTGTTAAATGGGTGGTTTACCTACAGGTTAACTTTTAGTATGTTATAGAATGGTAAATTTCTTTTAATATTTATTCATTTCTCTCCTTCTGAGTCTTTCCAGCTTTCAAATGGGGATCACTGACCCCATCTAAACAACAATGACTTGTAAGGCTATACCTTTATTGTTATTGGTACTTGTTTTTTTTCATATTCCAATATTTCATTCAGATCGATTCAGTCGCTAAGGTAATTTGGTCACTAGCAACAAGACTGCTGAAATTGCAAACTGTAGAGATGCTGAATAAAATGCTAAATAATGCAAACCGCAAATAAAAATAATGAAAAAAACAATTGCAAAGTTTCTAAGAAAATCCCTCTGTGCACCATATTAAAGTTAATGTAAAGGTGAACAACCCCTTTAATGCTAAACTGATTAACCCTTGTCATTAACACAGTAAAAAATGTATTTCAGACTTCTGTGCTCATATGCTTTGAGTACAGGTATGGGACCTGTTATCCAGAATGCTCAGGACTTTGAGGTTTCCAGATAACGGATCTTTCCGTAATTTGGATCTTCATACCTTAAGTCTACTAGAAAATCACATAAACATTAAATAAACCCAATAGGCTGGTTTTGCTTCCAATAAGGATTAATTATATCTTAGTTGGGATCAAGGACCATCTACTGTTTTATCATTACACAGAAATAGGAAATCAGTTTTAAAAAGTTGAATTATTTGATTATGGATTCTATGGGAGACTGTGTTCCAGTCCAATGTATGGGGTGGGGGGTCAGTTTCACCAGTTGTAGATTTATGTACCAGGGCCATTAGGGGTCTAGTTACTCCACTGACTGATGCTGAAGGAATAACTCTCATGGGTGAATAAAATCTACAACCAAATGGGCATAAGTGAAATGTACATGAAGTATCTTATTAATTTTGGATGAAAATGAGAACTGTTAATGTTCCCCAGGCGGGACCATAACCCCCCCCCCCCCCTTTTCGATTCCTCCCCTTGTCTTGTGAATGGAAATCCATAAAAATGTATTGTTTAAAAAAAAAATTCAGTTGCTTCCAACAACAAATCAAAAAGCTTTTAAATAGGAAGGTATAACAAAACACGACTAACTCTTTACAGGCAATGGATTTCAGATCTGCCTGTGCTTTATTTTGCCATGAACACCCTCAGAAAAAGAATAGAAACCCAAAGATAGTGACATAATGGAACGAATCAGGGCTAGAATCACAACATTAAAATGCAGTCAGTTAAGTGGCTGACCAGTTTACTATCCACAATTCTTTAAAATACAATTCATATTTGATCACAGCTTAGTAAGCACAAAATCCATGAGAGGTTTAAAAAATTTCCAAGTTCCAAAATGTAAAAACAGGCAGGTTCACAAAATTCATATGAGTGGTGTTGAAATGAATAAGGAGTGGCTGAGGACAGCATCTGGTGACAGCAGGTGGCTGGTTTTGCCATATGGAAAGTTTTACCAGCCTAACCACCAAACATTCAAGTAATATTAATGTAATAGATGGATAATATACATAGCTATTCCCTCCAAAAATTTCAGCATAATAACAGGCAATTCTGCCCACCCCACATCAGTTTTCTGTAACCTATTTTTAATTGTATCTATACTACAGTTTGTCATGAGTTTGACAATTGACATCACACTCTCAATCACTTTTTCCACCTCAACTCCAATCCATATCCTCCGGACATTGCCAAAAGTCTGTTCCGCCTGCTTTTATTCAGTGCTTTGACTTTCCCACATCTTTCTACCCACGCCTTAAAAAATCTGGCAATTCAAACAAAGCACATTTCTTTTCACTCTGTAAATGCTGGTGACTGATTGCTTTATTGAAAATCACGTTACCAAACAAAATAAACATCAGGGAGGGGAAAAAGAAGGTGATCTGCTTACAGAAAGAAGAAAAAAAAGAGCACAATGAAAAATAGACTTGTGGACATGTTCTGGTTTAAAACAGAAAAGTGGACTTCCGGGGGGTGGACCCAAGAGACGGCTGCGTTTTAACAGAGCTCCTGGCGGCTGCCGATATACAAACAACTTTAGCAGCACAAACGCAAACCAAAAGCCACAAAAAACACAGGATAAACCAAGGGGGAAAGGATATTGAGGTGATACAGCTCCCCCTCACTTTGCATCCCCGAAGTCACCCCGCTGGTATAACAACATCATGGACCCAGACCAAACATAAATCAAAGGCGCAACAAATAAAGAAGGCAGTTTACAGAAAAAACAAATGGCTGCAGCTGCAAGACAACCAGTGCCTCCGAAACGGTAAGTCCGATCGTGGGAGGGTGAGCACAGTGGGAAGGGCGCAATTTGGTTGCGGGACAGAAATACATGAATATTAAATTGCTAACCATAGTGACCATGTAAAGACTTTTTACTACACACCCATGGGCATATTCTACAAATAATCTGGATCTCTCAAAAGATTTACTAAGGTGACAAATACACACCTAAACTTAAAGCAGAAAACAAGCAACAAGTGCTGCAAGATCACACAACCTACTGTATTGGCACCAGTTTTGGAATGGATAAATATCTTGGCTAAAACACTACTAAGCCTCAAAGAACAAACAGGGCCAAACTAAAAGATACTAAAAAGTCAACAGAACAACAACATACAGAAATAGAACCAGAACTACAACATTGCCAGGGAAACATCTACTGCGGAAGAACTAGTTCATATACTTGGTCCCTTATTAGATCAAAAACTAGCATCAATAAAGGAATCAATAACAGAAGTCTTACAACATGAAATCAATCACTCACAGAGGTTGACAGAGGCAGAAGACCGCATATCCTCTCTGGAGGATGATCTTGAAAAGGCACAAAACGTACTTGACACTCAACAGAAGGAAATATCTCTATCCAGCAAAACTAAAGATTCTCAATAAAACTGACGGCAAGCCACATTTCTTTGAGGATCTAAAAAAAAGCATTGGAATAAGTCAAAACCCACCAAGAAGGCTGATTTCTCAGATCAAGAGCAGTATTCATCTGCTCCACTGACTTTAAAGGTCTAATGTTCTTGATGAAACCTATCAAGATACTGAAGAAGTTGGATTGCTCTATATCAGACAGGAAACGAAGAGGAACTTCAACCCCTCTATGGCTTTTCCTGATCAGATGCAACTGAACTTGGCCACAGAGACATCTCCTAATCTTCCTGTACTAATCGATGTGGACCACTCTATATTAGACAGGAAACAAATTCCATTGGAAAGTGGAACTTCAACCTTTATATGACTTCTCCTGATCAGAAGCAGCTGAACTTTGCCACAGCGAAATTCTCTAATCTTCCTGTACTAATAGATGATATGCCGAGAAGGTTAAAATTTAGGTTGCTTCAAAGTCTAGTTAAAATACACAAACAGCTCAAAGAGTTATGTCATCTTTAATATCAAGAAATGTGTTAATAATGTTGAATTATTTAATTATATGGCTGAGATAACTGATTTACTTTGCATGTATAGAATAGTGTTTAACGGTTCCACTTATTTCATATATATAATACCTATGAATAATCTAACAAGATACCCAGGTGGTTTGATTTCTTTATATCAGACAGGAAACAAACCCCGACTGGAAAATAACTTTTAATCCCACAATGGCTTTTCCTGACTAGATACAGCTAAACTTTACTGCAGTGAGATCTCCCAACCTATCTGGACATACAATTGCCATCCTGAAAAGGGTAAAATTTAATTTGGTTCAAATCTCAAGGACCAGTTAAAAAATAGAATCAGTTTAAAGAGTTGTTTCATCCCTAATACTAAGTCATATGTTCAACATGACTGTATTATTCAAATAGTAAGGTTGAGATAACTGACTAACTTAATCATTGGGTTTTGGTTTATTCACTAGTTTCACCATAAAACGTGACCATGGGTGTGATACAAAAATGACAGCTGAGAATGCTGTCACAAAACCCTGAGTTATGGAAATTGTTCAGTTATTTTATTTTTTATGTTACATTATGTTATTTGGAGGATAAATTACGCTCAAAAACATTATATTTCCATTTGACCTTCATCAATCCCAGACACTGGCTTGCGTGCTGGGACAGCCAGACCGGGCAATATATTAGATTCAAGTCATATGTTTCTTTAAAAAGGGTATAGGTTAACTTTAAGATGGCTGGTACTAATGATACCACAGATACAACATCTGATAAGTATCTTAAAAATATTAATTATCTCATGGAATGTAGGGGGCTTAAATACCCCATCAAAAGACAGAAGGTATTAGACCATCTTAAACGAGAAAAAGTACAGAAAGCCTTTTTGCAGGAGACCTACTGGCGCAGACAGGATACAGTATTAATGCGTGACAGATGGATAAGTTCCATAACTACTGCATCCTATACGTCAAAATCCAGGGGTGTAGCAATTTTGTTAAATAACTCCTTAAATAGTAAGATTGGGAAAGTGTATAAAGACAAAATGGGTAGATACCTAATCATGGACATAGATATCTATGGGACTAATTATACACTTGTAAATGTATATGCTCCTAACACTGACAATCAAATCTTTTTTTACAGAATTACTTCGAGGTTGGACCCCTGGGGGACATCGAAACTGATTTTCGGTGGTGACATGAATACGGTGTATGACTCATATATGGACAAATCAGGTACACCCACAACGCACACATTGAGAAGAACCAAACCTCTACACACTCTTTGTAACCATCTGCAACTACAAGACATCTATAGATATTTATATCCGGACACTAGGGACTATACTTTCTATTCAGCAGTTCAAAACTCACATTCACGAATAGATCATTTCTTTCTTTCAACTAATAATTTAACATCAATAGAAGACTCCAGTATAGGTAACAGACATTTCTGACGATGCTCCTATAAGATTGATCTTAAAATGATCCAAACCACAACCCTATTCCCACAATTGGAGATTCCCAACTTACCTTTATCAGAATGAGGATTTTAGAAACTACCTTAAACAAAATTGGGCTAACTACATTGATGATAATTTAACACACTGGGATAACAAAAATTTACTTTGAGCCACAGCCAAACCAAACTAAGAGGTCACATATCATTTTTAATTAAGAGGAAAAGGTCATTTGATGAGAAATATTGTTTATTACAGAAGGAGCTCACTCTTTCATATAAACGTTTTAAACTTACCAATTCATCAGCAGACAAAAAAGAAATATACAGACACAAAGGTGCTTTTCAACACTTTATTGACAGAGCAAATGCAACATAAACTGAGTCACACAGCAAATAGATATTATCACTGGGGGAATGTCAGGGCCCGAAGGCTCTGTTGTAGTGTGGACCAAGGAGGAGACAACAACACCAAGTTCGCGGTACAAAAGGATTTATCAGGAGAATAGTCGTAAGCAGGCAAATGGTCAATACAGGCAGCAAGGATCAGAATCGTTAAACAGGCAAGAAGTCGGTACACGGATAATCAGAATAGCAAGAAATCACACCCAGGAACTATACAAGATAGACCTATAATTGGGCAAAGACAGAAAGGGCAATTGGGAATAAATAGTCCAAGGTTGGCGCCAAAACCTGACGCGGTGACGTCATGACGCCGACGCCGACGTCCTCACGTTGACGTCCTGACGCCGACGCACATTCTGACGCCGGCGTCCATTCCGTCGCCGGCGACCAATCCTGAGGCGACACGTTTCTGACGCAGTCATATTACGACCAGGAAGAGCCGCATGGTGGGGCAGGAGGTCGCCATCTTGGATGTCCCGTGGGGTAAGTTCTACACTTTCCATTACAGTACCCCCCTCCTTAGGGGGGGCCTCAGGACCACTGAGGCTAGGGGAAGAAGGAAAAAGTCTGTGGAACTTACGAACCAGGACAGGTGCATGTACGTCAGAGCTTCTCGCCCAAGAACACTCCTCTGGACCGAACCCCTTCCACTCGATAAGATATTGAAGAAAGCCCCTGGAAATACGAGAGTCCAAGATTCTTTTGACTTCAAATTCCTTATGATCGTCAACCAAAACAGGAGCTGGAGAGGAAGAAGAAGAGGGGCAAGACATAGCAGGTTTAAGCAGGGAAACATGAAAAACATTGGGTATCCGCAGCTCAGGAGGAAGTTGAAGACGAACAGCCACAGGGTTGATGATTTCGATGATAGGGAAGGGGCCGATGCATTTAGGACCAAGCTTGGGTGTAGGAATCTTGAGACGAATGTTGCGTGTGGAAAGAAAAACTTTATCACCAGGAATATATGGAGGGGAAGAAATCCTTCTTTTATCAGCAAACTTTTTCTGCACCAGGGAACTCTTCTCTAAGTTTGCCGCAGTAGCATGCCAAATAGCCAACATGTGTCACACGAGTATGAAGAGCTTCGACCTGTAGATAACCCTTTTGCTGGGTAGGGTGCTCAAACTGTGAAAGGATCACCTGCCTGTGATCCAGAATATATGTAGGAAACCAGGTACACTGTAGCACACCAGACGTGGAGATTTAGTGCATCAACATTTCTTTATTGGCCTGAAACGTTGCCTTACATGTATCTACTTTTGGGGCCAATAAAGAAATGTTGATGCACTAAATCTCCACGTCTGGTGTGCTACAGTGTACCTGGTTTCCTAAATAGCCAACATGTGAGCAGCTTGGTCATTGGCCGCAGGCACATTGGTAAGAAGAAAATCCTGGGAAAAAGCCAAAGGATTGAGACCATAAACACAGAAGAAAGGAGACTTCTGGGAAGAAGAGTGCAGAGCGTTGTTGTGGGCAAATTCAGCCCAGGGAAGAAGATCCGACCAATCATCCTGGCACAAGGACACATGACAACGAAGAAACTGTTCCAAGGCCTGATTGACCCGTTCTGCGGCTCCATTAGACTGTGGGTGGTAGGCAGAAGAAAATTGAAGAGAAATGTTAAGAGCTTTGCAAAGAGATCTCCAGAACTTGGAAATAAACTGGGAACCACGATCAGACACAATCTCGGCAGGAAAACCATGGAGACGAAATATATGTTTGATGAAAAGTTCAGAGAGTTCGGGAGCAGAAGGCAGTTTCCGAAGAGGCGTGAAGTGAGCCATTTTGCTGAATCTGTCGATCACCACCCAGATGACAGTGTGACCAGACGAAACAGGGAGATCGACAATGAAATCCATCGCCAAGTGAGTCCAAGGTCGAGATGGAATGGGAAGTGGCAAGAGTAAACCCTTGGGGGGGGAATGTCCGGACTTAGAAACAGCACAAGTGGAACAGGACAAAACAAAGTCTTTGACATCTTTCCTTAGGGTCGGCCACCAGACCAAACGAGACAGGAGCTCGGTTGTCTTCTTAATCCCTGGATGACCGGCCTGTTTGGAACTGTGAGATTGGGATAAAATGGCATGACGAAATTCCGGAGGGACAAAGGCAACACCAAGAGGAGTCTCTACAGGAGCCGAAGACTGAGCAGAAAGTAACTGAGAGGCACATGAAGGAAACAAGGCAGCAATAATCTTGGTAGAGGGCACAATGGGTACAGGATCTTCGGGGCAGGAATCTTCAGGAGCAAAGCTTCTGGACAAAGCGTCAGCCTTCCTGTTTCTGGAGCCAGGACGAAAGGTGATAATAAAATTAAAACGAGAAAAGAAAAGT
Organism: Xenopus laevis; assembly: GCF_017654675.1. Classification (NCBI taxonomy): domain Eukaryota; kingdom Metazoa; phylum Chordata; class Amphibia; order Anura; family Pipidae; genus Xenopus; species Xenopus laevis. Next base: position 69,137,414 of record NC_054373.1, read on the forward strand.
GCCCACCTGGCTTGCCGGGGATTGAGGCGCTTGAGGGATTGAATAAATTCAAGGTTCTTGTGGTCGGTAAAGATTGTCACCGGAATAGATGAACCTTCAAGCAAATGTCTCCATTCTTCCAAGGCCAACTTAACGGCAAGTAGCTCCCGATTGCCCACATCGTAGTTCTGCTCAGGGGAAGAAATTTTTTTGGAAAAAAAAGCACAAGGGTGGAGTTTACCGTCAGAAGAAGATCTTTGAGACAGAACTGCTCCAGCTCCTACATCAGAGGCATCGACTTCAATGAAGAAGGGTTGAAGGGGTTCAGGGTGTCTAAGAATTGGAGCAGAAGAAAAGGCTTCCTTGAGGGTCTTGAAGGCTTCGAGAGCTTGAGGAGGCCAGAGTTGAGGTTTACTCCCTTTACGGATCAGGGCAAGAATTGGATGGATCTTGGAAGAAAAGTTTTTGATAAATTGTCTATAATAGTTGGCGAAGCCAATAAATCTCTGAACTGCCTTGATGCTGGTAGGAAGGGGCCAATCCAAAATTGCAGAAACTTTGGCGGGATCCATCTTAAAACCTTGTGGAGAAATGATGTAGCCAAGAAAAGGAATGGAAGAAACTTCGAAGGTGCATTTTTCCAATTTGGCAAAGAGATTGTTTTTCCTCAACCTGGAAAGAACTTCACGCACTTGGCAACGATGATCAAAAAGGTTTTTGGAAAAAATAAGAATTCTAAGTACACGACCACACACTGTCCCAAAAAATGTCATTGACTAATTCTTGGAAGACCGCAGGAGCATTGCAAAGACCGAATGGCATGACGAGATACTCGTAATGGCCATCACGAGTATTGAAAGCGGTCTTCCATTCGTCTCCCTCACGAATCCGAATAAGATTGTAGGCCCCACGTAGATCCAGCTTAGTAAAGAAACTAGCCCCCTTGAGCTGATCAAAAAGTTCAGAGATGAGAGGAAGAGGATATCTGTTCTTTACGGTGATTTTATTTAACCCCCTGTAGTCAATGCAGGGCCGCAAACTACCGTCTTTCTTTTCAACAAAGAAGAACCCTGCTCCAGCAGGGGAGGTAGAAGGACGAATAAAACCTCTTTGAAGATTCTCCTCTCTTCATAGCAGAAGTTTCGGAGGGAGAAAGTGGATAAGTGCGGCCTCGGGGAGGCATAGAGCCGGGTAAAAGTTCGATAGGACAATCATAGGGACGATGAGGTGGGAGAGTCTCAGCGGACATCGGAAAAGGCTTGGTACACAGGAGGGAGAGAAGAACTTGAAGACACTGAAGAAACTTTGACAACAGGAACAGCAGGTAAACAGTTGTGTACACAAAATGGACTCCAACGGGAAATTTGTGAGAAGGACCAGTCAATGACCGGATTATGAACACACAGCCAAGGCAATCCCAGGACAACGGGAGTTGAAGGGCAATCGATAAGAAGAAAAGACAGTCTTTCCAAATGCATAGTGCCCACCTTGAAGGAAAGTTCCTGAGTAGACTGCGAGATGATGGCAGAAGAAAAGAGGACGATCATCAATCGCCAGGACTCGAAGAGGGGTTGCCAAGGGTTGGAGCGGAATGGCATGGTTATCAGCAAAGGCACGATCCATGAAGTTGCCTGCAGCACCAGAATCGAGGAAGGCCTGAGAAGAGATCTTCTTGGAGCCGAACTGGATTTGAACAGGAAGAAGAAAACGTTGAGCAGAGGAATGGGGAGGAGAACAAATTCCACCCAGGTAAGTCTCCCCAAGCTTACCTAGGTTTTGGAGTTTCCCGGCTTCACTGGGCATTCCTGGGCGAAGTGGGCTTTTCCCCCACAGTAGAGGCATAACCCAGCAGCCCTTCTCCGGAGCTTCTCCTGTTCGGAAAGGCGTGCCCGACCGATCTGCATTGGTTCTTCAGGTGGTAAAGAAGAAGTAGCAGGTGCCGCAGGAGGAGGAGGAAAAAGGTTGGAAGCCGGACTGGGGAGTAAGGGTCTTTGGAAGCGTGGAGCCAGGGTGGGTTGGAACCTGGAAAACTTCCTAGCACGTTCCCTGTCAAGTTCGACTTGGAACTCCCTCTGTCGGGTGTCAACCTTCACAGCCAACGCAACAAGGTCCTCCCATCGAGAAGGAATCTCACGAGATACAAGATCATTCTTGATGCGCATCGCCAGACCGTTGTAGAAGGCAGCATGGTATCCATCATTATTCCATGAAGTTTCTGCCACGAGAGTTCGGAATTCGATGGCATATTCAGGAACAGAACGAGTCCCTTGCTGCAGCTGGAATAAACGAGCCGAGGCAGAAGTAGCCCGACCTGGAGCATCGAACACTGTGCGAAGGTCCCGGATGAAGGCTTTGGCATCGTCGATTACCGGATCCTCCTCCTCCTTCTCCCAAAGAGAAGCCCACTCCAGAGCTTCCCCTTGCAGGCGGGTGATAATATAGCCCACTTTTGCTCGCTCCGAGACAAACTGACCTGGAAGCAGGGTGAATTGGATCTCACACTGGTTGATCTGACACCACTTTGGAGACATCATATAGGAACTACAAATACAGACTAATGCCTGAGATGCCAACAACCTAGAGCTGACCTCATACACTGTCTATGGCTTTGCCCTAGTATCCAAAAATTATGGGGAGAATTTCAGGGATATTGGAAATCTCTAACACAACTAACTGCACCCGTCACATTAACACGGGCAATTTTCGGAATACCCCCCCACACAATTGAAACTTACACGTTCAGAGTGACTCTTAGCAGAAAGATTAACTGCTGCAACCAGGAAAACTATCTTACATCACTGGCTTTCTTCATCTGCTCCTCCTCTCTCATTAGTCAAACAACATTTTTCATATGGATTGGCTGGAATCTATGACAAATAAAGGACATCATACAGAACTTTTTTTTCTTAACCTGGATGAGTTACATATCCTTCCTTCCCACACACATTAAACACCTATTTACTCATTTAGACATACTACCTGGTTTTACACAGAATTACTATCTAACAATCCCACCGTACAGGAAACATATCTATATATCCTTTCTCATTCACAGAAACAGAGCCATCGATCACCCCCCAGGAGTCGCCAAATAAACCGGATGTTACATTCAAAAGGGGCGGAGTTTGCCTGCTAACTAAGATGGACGCTTGATGCGAGCGCTCCGTCTGTGAGGAGAACGGAATGAGGGAATAATATAGAACGGCTTCCCCCAGCGACCTCAACCCTACAGCTAATCATCGAGTAAATGAGGGGGAATAAGAAAGCTCAGAAGAAGAGCCAAAAAGCGGTCACTGATTTTTTTACTGCTGCCTCTCCCAAAGCCACATGCGAAGACGCGGACTCCAGCGCCATCTTGGATCCGCCACGCACCTCCAAAGCTTCTCAAGCGGCGAGCATGGCAGACGGCACTGCGGACCATTCTCCAGCTACAGCTGCACAGATCAAGGATATGCTCCAGGACATGCAGCAGACATTGTGGAGCGACATTAAACTACTTACCGAGATCTAGGTGAGCGTACGGCGCATCTGGAAGACAGGATGGGTGAGTTTGCGGAAGCGCACAATGAGCTGGCAGACGTACACACCAAGGCCCAAGCTGAGCTAGAGCGCCTTTCTGATAAAGTCATTGATCTGGAGGATAGGTCCCGCAGGAACAACCTGCGTTTTCGGGGCATACCGGAGTCCGTGCTTCCCAGGGACTTGGAGCAGTATGTTACTGATTTGCTCAAATTGACCCTGCCCGACCTCCATACTTTGGAATTGGCTATGGACCGTATACACAGAGTCCCCAAACCTAGGGCAGCGCCGGATAATGTACCCCGCGATGTGCTCGCCAAGTTTGTCTTTTATCAAACAAGGGACAAATTGCTCTCTCTTGCACGCAAGAAGGAAAATTGGCCTGCGCAATATCAACGGCTTGAAATTTATATGGATTTGTCCCCTGCAACCCTGGTGCGGCGCAAGGTTTTCATAGATATTACAAAACTCCTGCGGCACCATGACATCCCGTATCGCTGGGGATACCCAGTCAAGTTGATCGTACAACGAAATGGGATGCCCACCACTCTTTCCACAGTGAGCGACGCTAAGAAAGCTCTCGAGAGGTGGGGTCTTACTCCGGCTGCCGACCCTGGGTCTCCTACGCGGAAGCCATCATCCCCACAGCCACCGCGGAAATTTCAGCAGGATTGGCACAAAGCTTCACGCTCTTCTTGAGTTTTAGAGCTTTCTCTCATGGATGTCTAGCTCTACTGGAAGTGTTAACTCCTTTGACGACGAGGTCTGATCATCGTTCTCTTACCCCACAGGCTCCAGAACTTTTCTTTAGGAGTCGTCCAGTGGTTACCTACTGAAAACCACATTTCATAGGTTTTCTGTTCTACTTATGCATTATTTGCGTATTGTTTCTTTACTGTTAGTTAGAGTTGTTTTGGGATTTTTGTTCTTACGTATATGGTATTGTCTACTTACTATGCTAATATGTATTGTTTCCCTCTTGGGTGAGTGTGCATGCCCTGAATACAAATGGTACGTTTTTATTCTTTAAATTGCAGGGGGCTGAATTCCCCCAACAAGCGTAACCAACTCCTTCACGACGCCTGCAAATCAAACACGGATTGTACTGTTTTGCCAGGAGACATATTTCTGTAAGTCGGCCCCTCCCAAATTCCACAATAAGAGATTTCCCCATAATTTCCACGCCTATTCCAGCAACAAGTCTAAAGGGGTTTCGATTCTTATTTCGTCCAGGACACCGTTCGTTTTCAAGGGCATGCATGCTGACCCTGCAGGTAGATACTTGATGTTAATTTGTGAACTTGCTGGCACCACATTTTCCCTGATTAACATCTATGCCCCCAATGACAATCAAACTGTTTTTCTGAATAAGGTTTTGTCCAAACTTCTCCAGTATAGAGTGGGGAAATGTGTCGTAGTTGGAGATTTTAACATGATCTCTGACCCAACTGTAGATTGTCTTAAGGGTAACAGGGGCTCTATCTCTAAGTCGAAGAGCAGTCACTCTAAAGCCTTCACTAGTTTGTTACACGCGCAAGGGTTGATTGACGTGTGGAGGGCTAAACATCCTGGAGCCAGAGATTTTACATATTTTTCTCCCCGCTTCCTTACCCACACGAGAATTGATGCGTTTTTGGCAGATCCCCAAACCTGTACTCAAACTACCAAAGCTTGGATAGGGTTACGGACATGGTCTGATCATGCCCCCATAGGTCTTGAGATCCCAAATTACACCTCTCTTGGGGACAAACTGCCGTGGCGCTTGAACGGTGGCTTGTTACTTAGAGAAGAGCACAAAAAGCATATAGAACAGACTATTACACAATATTTTGCCGAAAATTCCGGAGGGGAAGTCAACCCACAAACAGTTTGGTTGGCTCATAAAGCAGTCCTTCGTGGGGAATTTATCTCTCTTGCGAAGACTCTTAAAAAATCTAGGGAGGAGACTCAGTTGCAATTGGAAACGAAGCTTAGAGATCTTGAAAAACTAGTATTTCAACGTAAAATCTCCCCATCTCTGCCGGAATTAGCTGAAACAAGACAAAAACTGAATGACATTCTGTCTGCAAAAACCTCCTATAGGCTGAAATTGCTTAAAAAGTTATTCTACACTAAAGGCAACAAAGCGGACAAATTGCTTGCAGCACAATTAAAGAAACAGCAAGCCCAATCTAGAATTAGCCACTTGGCTTCCACCCAGGGCAATATAACAGATCCCAAAGCGATTGCAGATCAGTTCGCTAAATATTATTCGGGCCTATATAACTTAGGAACAGATGCTGCCATGGTGAAGCCCACCCTGGACGTTATTAAAGCATATTCAAAGGATTTGACACTCCCTCCCCCCTCCCAATCGCACATAGACATCCTGAACGCACCGATTTCGGGGGAGGAGATTGCTGCGGCGATTAAGAACCTTAAAACCAACAAATCCCCTGGCCCCGATGGTTTTTCTAACATTTATTATAAATTGTTCTCGACTATACTCACACCATCTTTACTCCACGTCTACCAGAACATTATGGACACTGGGTCGATCGCTCCAGAATACTTACAAGCTCATATAGTAACGATCCCCAAACCTGGGAAACCTCAAGACCTGTGTCAGAGTTATCGCCCGATTGCTCTCCTGAACACAGATCTGAAGCTCTATGCCAAAATTTTAGCTCTTCGCCTAAACCAGGTTCTCCCGTCGCTAATTAATCCTAACCAAGTTGGCTTTATCTTAAATAGACAGGGCTCTGATAGTACCCGTAGATTCCATAATATCATACACATACTGAAAACTCAGAAGACCCCAGCCTTGGTTTTATCGCTTGATGCGGAGAAGGCGTTTGATAGGGTCAACTGGGACTATATGGCTGAAACTCTTAGACATTTTCAATTAGGTCCAACGTTCTTAAAAGCAGTACATCCTTTATACACCAACCCCTCTGCTAGAGTATCCACGGCAGGGGCCCTATCGGACGCCTTCCAGATATCGAATGGTACGAGGCAGGGTTGTCCCTTGTCCCCCCTCATATTTGCATTGATGGTCGAACCATTGGCTTCTAAAATTAGAGATAACCCAGACATCATGGGAATATCCATCCTTGCCGAACAACATAAAATAGGGCTCTTCGCGGACGATATTTTACTCACTCTTAGGAATATCCCGATTTCACTTCCTAATGTATTCAAGGAACTTCTGGAGTTCCAATCGGTTTCCTGGTTTAAAATTAATCACTCTAAATCCCAGGCTCTTCCATTTAACATCCCGCATCTTTCCTTGCAAAGGTTTCAACAAGAGTACGATTTTGAATGGAGAGATTCCTATTTGCAATATCTAGGCTTGAAACTGCCCAGGGACCCCGCTAACATTTATAAATTGAATTATCAGCCACTTCTTAGATTGGTGGAAGCTGAATGTCTTCGGTGGAAGGGGGAATCTGTGTCTTGGCTAGGTAGGATCGTATAAATAAAGATGAACATCTTCCCTAAAATACTTTATCTGTTCCGGACCCTTCACATAGCACTTCCCCCACATTTTAGCCCTGCTCTGCAACGCACCATTAACAAATATATCTGGGCTAATAAGCCCCCGCGTATAGCTTTTCGTTGCTCCCAGTATGCTAGAAATGTTGGGGGTTTGGGCATTCCTAACATCAAATTGTACTATATAGCTACCATACTAGAAATGGTGGTCCGCGCACACTCCCCCCCTGGTTTCCGAAATTGGGTGGATTTGGAAGCCGGCTTTGCCGTGGATAAAAATTTGGTTCAGCTGTTTTGGCTTCCTAGGCGCAATAGGCCTTCTACTTTGACCCTGCTGCCAACCACTCAGCTCTCCTTGCATGTTTGGGACACTATGACTACCAAGCTCAGGATTAGAACGTTCCCGTCTTCTTTGACCCCTATTGCAGCTTTGAAATATCTTATTCCAAATGTTAATCTCCGTTCTTGGGAGCTTTGTGGGATATATAACGTTGGTCAGTTGTACGTTGCCTCTACTATGAAGAGGTTTGAGGATCTGGTTGCAAGTTTTGGTCTGCCACACTCCCAGCATTATACATACCTGCAAATATCTCATCTGTTGAGATCCCGTTATTCGAAAGCTGCTGATGCAAGCTACAATACTGGGATGACGCACCTGTGTGGTAAAGTGTGGAATGGTAAGGGCATCATCTCGGACTGCTATCGGCAACAACTTCAGCTGCCTGAGGATTTTAAATTTTCATATATGCTGAAATGGGAGGATGAGCTCCAACTCCAGATCTCTCCGCAACAATGGTGCAAGGTTTTAGCTGCTACCAGAGGTGCTACCAGTTGTACCAACCATGTTGAAACGCACACCAAAATTACGCACAGATGGTACCTTACCCCACAACGTATTGCCTCTATGAATCCACTGTATTCCCCACAATGCTGGCGAAAATGTGGGCAACTTGGGACGCTCTTGCACATGTGGTGGCATTGCCCCGTTATTAGACCTTTTTGGACTGCTGTTTTTGGTCTCCTGACGACTCGACTGGGATACACGCTACCTTTTCAGCCCCAGGTGGCCCTTCTTCAACTTTACCCTCCACATCTTGCTGGATTAAACCGTAAGCTTCTGTTTCATGTATTCAATGCTGCAGCTAACTTGATAGCACAATCTTGGAAGCAATTAGAGACTCCTAACATTCAGCATCTGCTTAAACAGCTAGATTCTAGAGAGTCTATGGAGCGGTTGGCAGCGGGGTCACTGGAAGCTAGAACTAAATGTGCGCAAATCTGGGATGATTGGCACTCTGTACAAATCCAGTAGTGATGTTTGTGAATTGTGCATTTAGCCTATTTGCTATCGTGACTGTTTGTAGTCCTCACTTTGTTCCTTCATGCACTGGGAAACTTTTCGTATACCATGTACGATCCATTTTCTTTTCTTTTCTGTTGTTCTATTATGTTTTCTCTTTTCTGATATCTCCTCTCACTCTGCTTGTTCATTGTGTAATTTGCTTATGATGGTACTCGATGCTTGTGTCATTTGCGTTACTGACCTGTTTATACTTTCTCAGTATGTACATTTTGACTCTTGCTGTTTCACAATAAACTTGCAAGTTAAAAAAAAAAAAAAAACCCAGAAAAGTGAGGTCTTCCATTTGTAGAGGGCCCTATTTTTTGTTGCCCCAGGATGCCGTGCGGTTGTTAATCGGGGTCTTCAGGAAACAGGAGGACTTCATGTAAGCATCAAACGGTAGCTTGTATTAATACAGACTAATAGTATAAGACTAAAATGAACTGGAAGAATAAGGCTGATTAAATATGTCTGAGAAGAAAAATAAAACAAGGGAAGTGAATCAGTGCAATGAGCAGTGCCCATCTTTTGTGATATTGTCTTTGGTGATATACACACCACCGGCAATAAAGAACACAAGAGATCTAGAGGTGAATATTCAACAAGAAATAGTTTATTACTCACTGTAATTTCTGTTTCCTGGTCACCTTCCATGGCAGCATTCACTCATGGGTTAAACCCTTCCGGGCCAGCTGGACAGGACCTACTCCTAAAATCTTAAATATTGAGCCACTCCTTTACTTACCCATCTTCGTTATAAGCTTGTACACACAGGGTGAGAATTCCCTAGTAAATGCTGCCATGGAAGGTGACCAGGAAACAAATTATTGTGAGTAATAAACAATTTCCTGTTTTCCTAGTCCCCCATGGACAGCATTCACTCATGGGAACTACTAAAGCTAGACTCAGGGAGGGACTACCATACACATATGCTTTATTCAGCAGAATGTACAATCAATTGTAAAACTTTTCTTCCGAATCTAGCCTCTTGCGAGGCAAGTACATCCAATTTATAATGCTTTATAAAGGTATTAACTGATGACCATCTTGCAGATCTGCAGATTATCTCTGGCGATGCTCTGGCTTCCATTGCTCAGGAACTCGCCAATGCTCTAGTGCAGTGATCCCCAACCAGTAGCTTGTGAGAAACATGTTATTCTCCAACAATTGTTTGTCCACAATTCTAAAGACTTGGCATTTGCATTGCTTCTTTTTGGGAAAGAAGCTGTCGCGCAGGAGCCCTATCGTGATACTGGTACAAACTACTTCATTTTTCATGTTGCTCTCCAACCCCTTGAATGTTGCTCCCAGTGAACTCAAAGCAGGTGCATGTTTTTGAATTCTAGGCTTGGAGGCAAATTTTGGTTGTATAAAAACCAGGTGTAATGTCAAACAGAGCCTCAATGTAGGCTGACAATACACATAGAGGCTACCAAATCACAGCCCTTATTTGGCAGCCCAAGAAAATTTTTCATGCTTGTGTTGCTCCCCAACTCATTTTTCTTCTGAATTGCTCACAAAAGGTTGGAAATCCTAGTAGGGAGTGGGGGACGCCCCAATATACCCCCTTTTTATAATCCGCTCTCTTAATTAAGCCATCTACCGGCCGGCCTGTTTGTTATATCTAATTAAATACTCTGCACACTCCATTGCTTCAAAATCCCAGCTTCAACTTCTGGGAAATAACTTTTCTGCCTTGTTGAACTACAACTCACAACCATCCTCCACTGCTTTGAAAATTCCAGCTTTAACTTCTGGGAAATAACTTTTCTATCTTGTTGTACTACAACGTCCAACCATTTTCTTTTTTAAATTATAAGCATATAACAACACCAAGGAACAATCATTTTAATTTTCATCACAAAAAAAGTGATTGCCCACCGGGATTGTATGTATTACTTATTTTAGAATTATTTATTCATAATTTATTCACTGTGTTTCCTGGCCGGCCAGTTTTTTTGTGATTATTTAATAAATTGTACTTTTAATATATTGGTTTTGCAGTCCACCTTCTACTTATTTTTCGTAATTGGTTTTTATCCCCAATAGGACCTTGGGGATTGAAGGTGTGTAGTCTCTACCAATATAATACCCCTCCCCCGTCCGTCACAGGAATTTTTTTGTGTTGATGACATTAGGCCCAAAATTTTCAGACAATGGCGCACTGTTACTACTGCATGGCTCTTGAAATCTTTTACTGCATGAACCATTTTTTTGTTGTTTTTCGAATGGAAGACTTACTCAGTTTTCTTTTGTCTGAAAATATGCTCCAAAAAATGTCAGGGACCTTGTTGGACACAAATTGCTCTTTTCTATATTGATGATCCATCCATGCATCAGTAGAAATTATATTACTCTTTCTGTACAGTGACTTGCCTCTTCCTCTGATCTTGCTGTCACCAGGATGCCATCTAAGTAGTGGAACATCGATATCCCCTCTTTTCTTAGTTCGGCTAAGAGTGCAACTAGGATCTTGGAAAAAACCCTTGGTGATTGGGACAATCTGAAAGGAAGGCACTTTAATTGGACATGTTTCTCTCCGACTGCAAATCTTAGAAACTGACAAATTGGTAGATGAAAAATACATGTCTTTTAAATCTATATTGGTGAACCAATCTCCGACTGAAATGGCCTGAATGATTGACCTCAATGACTCCCATCCTGAAACTTCTTTTCTCTAGGAATTTGTTCAGCTTCTTCATATCTAGCACCGGTCGTAGTGCCCCTGAAGCTTTCTTCACTAAAAATAGCCTTGAATAGAACCCTCTTGTTCTTTCCGCCCAAGGTACTGTCTCAACTGTTTCGGAGACTAATAACTGCTCCATGTATTCTTTTATCAAACTTAAACCTTCTGACTTTTGAAATGAAGAAATTAAAAAATAATCTCTTTTGGTAATGTTGCAAATTCTAGGTCGAAACCCGCCTTGAATTGTGTTGCACACCCAGCAATCTTGCACATTTTCGGCACAGACTTGAGCGAAGAGAGTTAATCTGCCCCCTACCCCTTCTGAGCCAAGACACCTTCATTGTCGTTGTGATGTAGAGGCTGAGGAGGAAAAAAATACCTGCCCTTCTGGTATTTCCTCTTGAAATTTGACGGCCAGATATCCATGAAGTCTGTCTGGAATATTCTCTTCCAGGTCTATATTGTTTTGAAGATCTAAACAATCTATCCTTATCTCTGGCAAATGGCGGATCAAATTTTCCCCTTTTAATCTCTCTTTCTTGTGGAAGAAACACACTTTTCCCTCCATAAACTTTAATAATTGCATCCAGTTTCTCTCCAAAGAGCATCTTTCCTTCAAAAGTAAGTTGACCCAGATCATACTTTGAAGCAGCATCTGCAGACCAAGGTTCAGCCATAAAGCTCTTCTTGCTGCTACCGACAGTGTCATAGATCTGGCTGTGAAATGTAACAGATCCACCGAAGCTACTGACAAAATCAACTGCTGTTTCACAATCTGCTAGCATTTCTAGTAACTTCGGTCGTTTCACATTTTGCTGCATCATCCAAAGTCTTTTCTTTTTCTGACTCTCCACCTAAAGAGGACACAAATATGGTGTGTGCTATAAAATATATGTTTATATGTAGATATAGAAATGAGAGAGATGAAGATGAGGAGGGAGATGAAGAGGAGGAAGTGGAGAAAGATGAAGAGGAGGGGAAGATGAAGAGGAGGAAGGAGATGAGGAGGAGGAGGGAGATGAAGAGAAGGAGGAAGAGGAGGAGGGAGATGAAGCAGAGGAAGGAGATGAAGAGGAGGAGGAGGAATATTTCAGTAACAATCTGGGAGGACTGCTGGTTGACCTGTTAAAATCAGTGCAGTTGGGAGGTATGCTTACAGCCCAATAGAAAGCAAAAGTATATTTTAAAAAGTAGCCGCCCTAAATAAAACCCAGAATGTTAATTCCTCAATCCCAAACTCCATATTCTTCCATTCAGGGTCATCTACACTGAGGAAGTCCAGTCCTAGCTTTTCTTTCTCATCCAACCACTGACTCTTGTCATAATTGGGGGCTGAAAAAGAGAAATGTGTGTAAAACTAGACAGGAGATATTTTGTTGCAAAACCAAAATTACAAAGCATTTCTACAGAGTTCTGTACAGTCATCAGTCCAATTTTTTCTAGCCTCCCAGGCTTGCTGCACTCTATGTGGCCAGTAAAAAGGTATTTCAAATGGAAAATTAAAGAAAAAAAAAGTAATTAAAGAAAAAAAAGTATATATTTATTATACATACACCAAACTGCATATTTATTTTTATTCAACTCTACATTTATTTACTCCTGAAAACAGGTTACTCATTCTGCACAACACTTCACATTAGGCAGGCACCAATCCGGAACATCCAACGAAAGTAGATTCCAAGAGCCAAAAATGATATATAAAATATAATACTTTATTTTACATCACATCTAAAAAAGAAGAGTAACGCCTGACGCGTTTCGTGTCACAAGAACTTTACTCTTCTTTTTTAGATGTGATGTAAAATAAAGTATTATATTTTATATATAATTTTTGGCTTTTGGAATCTACTTGCGTTGGATGTTCCGGATTGGTGCCTGCCTAATGTGAAGTGTTGTGAAGTACTCCCCTATGCTGAAGGTCTGGGGCATGTGCACCCGGACCCAACTGGGAAAGCGTTAAGCTTATGATAATGACATATTAAGACTTGTGCTTCTCGTGAAACTATTCGGATTTTTTGTTACTCATTCTGCAGTCAGAAAATTATGATTAAACAATTTTATTCAAAGGAGTATTTTACCTTTTTTTTTTTTTTAATTCTGGTAGTTTATTGAGTGAATAAAAGCAAGCAATTTACAACAAATAATCAAGACAAGGGAAGCTACAGTGTACACGTCAAAATATAACAAAGAGAAGAAGGCCTATGAGGAGTTCAGTCCTAGCTATATTTGTGAAGTTTTTTTCATTTACCTTTCCTGAACCCTTTTGACTTAAACTGCTATAGGTTGTCTTGGGTGCTGGGGGTAAATGTTGGTCCAAGGACAAAAAAACTTTGAAATTTGGTGGGGACTCCCCTTTTTAGGTACATTAAATATTTAGTGTTGCAGGTATCCTGCATTATCGCTTTCCAAGTAGAGAAGGTAGGACTAGTCACAGCTCTCCAGTTCTAAGTGATTAATCTTTTTGCTAGTAATAACGCCTTAAGGAGAAAGAGTTACTGGTATATAACTTAAGGTCTTGTATTATGGCCAAGACACATGTTTTAGGTATTCTGGAAAATGTTACCTGTAGCAACCGCTCTAAAGTATCTAGTACTTCCCCCCAGTATGAAGTAAGTTTAGTGCAGCTCCACAGCATGTGTATCAACGTTCCCATGTGCAAAGCACACCTAGTGTTGGCATTAATGTAATGGTGTCTGACAGGGGTGTAGTAAGCCCTGTGGAGAATATATAACTGAATTAGCCATAACCAATAATTGGGGGATACTGACTGAGGGGCTTCCTGCTCTTCCTGCCATTCCTCATCTAGGATTGGGCCCACATCCACCTCCCATTCATAGCCCATCTAGGTTGTTTCCGCGCACTTCTTGTAGCAACTTAGCATATAACATTGTGACCAGACCTTTTGTATGTCCCCTCTTGATGTATACCAAAAGGAAGTGCGTGGAAAGTGATATGTTGTGACGTTTGTATGTGGCACTGAGAGCACGGCTGAGCTAGTGAAAGGTCAGCCATTGACTGTGTGGAATCTGGAATTGGTCCTTCAATTGTGCAAAAGAGATTAGTTTACCATCGTGCCACACATCCCCTAAAGTAGTCACACCACGGTCTGACCAAAGACTCTTTGGGCCTAACTTTACCAACAGGGGATAGTCATGGTTATTCCATATTGGTGTAAGTGGGTCCGTGACAGGGGATTTAATTAGTGTATTCGCCATTTTCCACACCTTACGTAAGGAAATGACTGGAGGGAGAGTAGTGCTTGAGATGTAGTGACAGGTTTCCCTAGGATCCATCACTGGATTATGCGTAAAGCCAGTCAACTGAGCCCATAGCGAATGCAGTACGCTATGATGCGATCCTGATGTTTCTAGCTTCAGATGTAGTCTGGAGTGGGCCCGCACCAGTCTCCTAAATACAGCATTCATTTTAAGAAAGTAAAGTTTTTGTATCCATACAGGGGCTTGTTGCAGTATATAGAGTAGCTTAGGTAGCATAATCATTTTATGAGATGCACCGGTCCTGTGGGGCCTACCCATAGGTAAGCCCATGACTTAAGCTTTTGGGACATCCAATCATTCAACGGGTCAAGGTTAAGAGTTAAGTATTGTTGGGGGAAGGTTGTGACCCTAACTCCTAGGTAGGTGAATTCCGAGACTACTTTAAGAGGAAAGGTAGTCTCTCTTTCCTCCTCTGTAAGCGGGTCCAACATAAGGGCGGTGGATTTGGATTTATTTATTACCAGCCCAGAAACAGCACCCAGAAACAGCACCAAAGTCTGCCAGGACATTCAGGGCATTAGTTACTGATTCACCTCTATCCCCCAGATAAAAGAGGGTTATGTTGTTATGAGATCTGATGATGTAGGCCAATGGCTCAATGGCCAAAGCAAATAAAAGAGGGGAAAACGGACAGCCCTGCCTAGTGCCTCGATGGACAGGGAAGGAAGGGGTAGACATACTGCATGTTTTTATAGAGGCCATGCATTATATAGTAGTTTAACCATGTTGATGTACTTTGGGCCAAATCCAAATTCTATTAACAGTTGCCAGAGATAAGGCCACTCAATGGTGTTGAACACCGTGGCAATGTCCAGGGCTACCACAATCCTCTGGCCTTGAGGGAGAGGTTAGTGTAGATATAGTGTAGTGGAGAGGTTAGTGTCTACAGATATTTAGGGCTGTGGATTTGCCTGGCATGAAACCGGTCTTGTCATCATGGACCAGGTGGTGAATTACTCCACTCAATCTCATGGCCAAGACCTTAGCTAAGATTTTAACATCTGTTAAAAGATTTTAACATCTCTCACACAACTTAGGGATAATTTCTTTTTTAAAACGTTTATATATTTCAATTGGTAGGCCATCTGGCCCATATACCTTACCATTCAGGAAGCCATCTATAGCTTCCGATGTTTCTTGTGCTGAGATATCCGCATCCAGGGTATTGACCTGCTCTACTACAGGCAGGTGAATATCAGTGAAATATGCTGCTATATATTTTCGATGTATAGAGATGGGTTTAAAAGTCATGTAAAATCCTTAGTACCTCCCTGGGTTGACTATGTAGCACTCCCTGTGAGTCGTAAAGTTCAGTAATTACCGGGGGCGGCTTGTACCCTGGCCATATACGCTAGTAGTTTTCTGGCCCATTCACCTTGCTCATAGAAGTTAGCCTTGGAGAAAAGCAGTTTCCTCTTAGTTTTTACATGCATATACACTGCATATGCCTGTTCTGCTTGGCACATCGCAATTAATGTGGGTGGCGAGGAGTCGGAATGCATACGGGCAGAAAGGGTATCCACCTCTTGACTTAGCTGCATTTCGAGTCGGTGTGAGGCTTTTTTGACAGCTGTAATCTCAGTGTGGAGGGTGGACCTGAGAGTGGCCTTAAAGGCCTCCTAAACAGTTGGTGTATTGACTGGGGTGTAATCTAAAGAGAACTATTCCTTAATAGAGTTGGCAATTGCTGCATCGTTATTTTTAATATTGAGCAAGACCGGGTTGAAGGACCATTGTCTATTACCTTGGGTAGTGGGACCTGTATGCCAAGTTATTTTAAGCGGAGCGTGGTCAGAAATACCTCTGGTCTGATATCGAGCACCTTGTATATTTGAGAGGAGGCCTCTGGAGAGAAATACCATATCTAACTTTGATAGAGACATGTGACATGTGCATGAGAATCCGCGCTGTGAGGGATGACAATGACGCCAAACCTCCATCAGAGAAACATCCGCCATCAAGGCTGCTAAATTAGATACCCTGGCATTGGGAGTATTCCCCGAGCTCCTTACTCTGTCCAAATGCTCATTTAAAACGGTGTTAAAATCGCCTCCACACACAATATGAGCATGTGGGAAATCCGCTACATACTTCACAAATTGTACAATACACTCATCTGTATATGGAGGCAGAATGTACAGATTGGCCAAAACAGTTTCTACTGAGTTAATCTTACAATTCAGAAAAATAAATCTGCCCTTAGGGTCAGATCTCAGACAATAACTGGAAGTGCACAGATTTTTTGACCAATATTGATACCCCACCAGTGTAGGGGGAGTACGTGGCATGGAAAGCCCAACCT
Organism: Xenopus laevis; assembly: GCF_017654675.1. Taxonomy (NCBI): domain Eukaryota; kingdom Metazoa; phylum Chordata; class Amphibia; order Anura; family Pipidae; genus Xenopus; species Xenopus laevis. The sequence goes on from NC_054373.1 coordinate 69,153,994, forward strand.
ACCCAGGGACTTCTGAGGGATAGAATCTTACTCCCTGTAAGATGGGTTTCTTGCAGTAGTAGGACATCTGTATGGAGTGATTTGATCTGATCTAGCACCAGCTTTCTCTTAACCCAGTCATTTAAGCCCCTTACATTCCAAGAAAGTGGGGAAAATATGCCATGAGGAGGTATTGTATATATTTTGACCTTGGAAAAGGCAGAAAAGACCACTCAGGCCTGTGTTGTATAGAGACATAGAGACATGCAAACATTTCAATTCCACCTGTTTATCTTTTAACATTTCTAGTGTGATCCTGGAAATAAGGCATAAGTGAGGAGTGTAGACATGCAAACATTTTAGAACTACCTGTTCATCTTTTAACATTGATAACTGGATAATGCCCGTCTCCTGTACATAAGTGTGGGGAGTCCCTCCCTTTCTGCTGAACCCCAACCGTGACAGAATTTGTTTCCTGAACCAACCAACAAAACACATTCTTAATGAAATGTAGTTAAACAGTTCAAATGCTGTACTTGACAGCTGAGAGGGTTCCGATCACAGTTTAATCCTGGGCCCACTGGCCAACAGCCAGGATACATGGAGAAATAGCATGACATGGAGAAATAACCAGAGTACAATGCTAGGAATGCCATGTTAAAACTGGGCCAGGCCTATGGAAGGCATAACGTGACACAATCATGTCTAAAATATGTCACTGCAGCTCAATTCAGGTAAGATGTACAGCACCCTGTATTTCAAAAAGTAACAACATTAGAATTATGTAGACCACATGCTCACGTGCCAAGTAGACACCCGGGAGAAGGTGCGTGGATCCCCATGACCAGTTCTGGAACAAAGAATTTTGTAATCCAAATTGGGGGATCATGAGGCCCTCTGGGAGATACACTTTATAATGTTGCGTTATCAAGCCATGTAAATCGGGTGCTGCCATTTATCTGGATCCGAAGCATAGCTTTCTTCGCATACCACGATCTTTGCCCTTGAACCTCCAGAGAAAAGTCAGGGTAGAGAGATATCCTGGTATTCTGGAAAGTGTTCTGCGGCACGTTTCTTGCCATCCTGTGTAGGGCGTCCCTGTCCTTAGCATTTAGTAGCCGTGCAATTAAAGCCCTAGGAGGAGCCCCTGGGATAGGAGCGTGCATTGGGATCCTGTGGGCCCTTTGTATTGTGAAGGCAGAGGAGAGCAGTGGCACTTTCTCTTTTGCCTCCACTCTTTCAGGGAAGCCCACTAACCTTATGTTATTCCGATGTAGGCTGTTTTCAAGATCATGCGATTTTGCTTGACACACTAGGGGTCATTTATCAACACTGGGCAAATTTGCCCATGGGCAATAACCCATGGCATCCAATCAAATTGCTGCATTCATTGTTTTACTTGCAACTGGCTTTATAAAGCTAATCACTGATAGGTTGCTATAGGTAACTGCCCATGGGCAAATTTTCCCAGTGTTGATAAATGAGCCCCAGTGTGTGTGCATGCTGGAGCTCACTAATCTGTTGTGGAACAGGTGCACGTGTTTTTCAGTGTGTTAATACAGTGTTCAGCTTCCACCGTACGTTCCCGGAGTTTTGAATGTCCTGTTTAAGTATGAGTACACCACTATAAGCTCCTCAGTTTTGTCAGTAATTAGCGTTGAGCAGGTTTCCCTGGTCGCTGCAAGCAGATCTGCCAGAGTTGGTTCTTGTATTGCAGCAGGGCTATGTGCGGGAGAGGATCCTGGGGAGGGCGATGCAGACGGGCCATCTCTGCCAGGCCCACTATCATGGGCAAATCTTCCCAGCCTCAGGAGCTTTTTTGAAGGTTTTGTTGGGGCCCATCATGGCACAAGGAGGTAAAGCCAGCCAAAGAGGCTGGGTGTAGTTTGTGGTGGAGCGGTACTTTATCTCACCGGGGAAAACTTGGTGTCGGCCAGCGGAGCCCAACAGAAATGCATCCTCACATAGATGCAGTAGCTACGCCCCTGGGGGGTCCTTAGTTAGCCCTTAGATTAGGCCTCAGGCTGGTAGGGGGTCACCCACCCACTGTATTGCTTGAAGGACTTATTATATAGCTAGTTGTGTGGGTGATAGACTTTGAGGTGCTGGGATGCTTTTTCTATAATATGCAGGGCTCAGGAGCTTGGGTATTCATGGGGTTTTCCTAGGCATTTACTTGCCCCCAGGGCTGGAACTAGGGGTAGGCAGAAGAGGCAGCTGCCTAGGGTGCAACAATTGGGGGTGCTGGGCAAACCAAACTCACCAGACACAACTTGCCGATCTAAAACGGCAGCAGCGCTGCACATGCATGTAAGCGTGTGACGTCACCGAGTATGCGCATAGGCGCGTAATGTCACCGAGTAAGGGCATAGCCTCGCAATGTCACTGTGCATGCGCATAAGCGTGTGACATCACAGTGCTTGCGACAGGGGTAGTTGGGGCGAGCTGGACAGCTGAGTCGCCTAGGGCGCACGGCTTGCCTTGCCCGCCTCTGCTTGCCCTCCTCACTTGGCCTGGTCTCTTCCTGCAGTAAGTGAGTGTGTGAGCTGCACCCCCCCACCAAAGGCCAGCTATGTGTTCTTAAAGCCGGCTGCCACTAGCTCTGAGTCAGATCCTGCTAAGGCCTGATGCGCAGGCTTATTCAGGCGTCTTATTTATTTAAAGGCAGTAAAGGGGGGCCCCAGGGCTCCAAGTCTGCGCACCCTACCAACACAGCTCACCAGCAATCTTGGTGTAGCCTCCACGGAGCTTCTTGTCCGTCTCCAGTAGGGACCGCGCCGTCAGTCGGGTCACAGCTGTGGACTGCAATCACACCCGAGGCCTTGCAAGCGCCGCTAGGCCTCAACTGGACCCTAGGGAGGTTCAGCGGGGCATCCCTGAGGCAGTCCTGGCTAGGGTGGTGAGTGCTGGGTGGTATGGGAGGATAGGGTATTTTTCCAGGTGGAGCCCTGGGAAAACCCCAAATGTGCGGCCACGCCATTGCCTGGTTAGCCACGCCCCCTGAGCCTTTAAGTTAACTTTTCGTATGTTAGACTAGCCAATTCTTATGTCTCAGTTGGTCTTTTTTATTAATAGATTCTCAATAATTTGCCTTCTGACTACAGCTTTCAAATGGGAGTCACTGACACTGGCAGCCAAAAAAATATTGCTCTGTGTTGGCTGTAGTTTATTATTGTTTGTTGTTGTTTAATGTTGTTGCTTTTTATTATTTATCTTTCTATACAGGCCCTTTCCTATTCTAGTCTCTCACTTTAAGTTAAATTAAGGGCGAACAATCTCTTTAAACGTCATCTTATAAAAGAACTTTCTAAATACAATCAATTTATAAATACAAATTAAATTATGTGGGATTAATAATGTTAGCATGGTCTCTCCATGTGTAAACTACATGGAAGATTAGCCGTTTGGCGTGATACGCCTGTCAGATGTGACACAAGCTGCATGCTGCATCACTTTGAATGGCAAATCTTCTGTGTAGTCTTCATTCAACTAGATATCATCTGATGCTGTCTGATCGACTTTTTTTCTCATTGAAATACACAATGTCTAATATAAATGCATGAATAAAACACACCATCTGACTTAACATTACAGCTATGGCGATAAGATTTTGTAGGATCCAACAAAATTGTTGCGTGGCAAGATCATATAAAATCTGACCCACAAAACCTCAAAATCTCCCATGGAGTTTAGCACTTAGGGGCAAATTTACTTACCTTAGAAATTGCACCAGCGTTGGCTTCGCCACACTACACCAGACGTAGATCGCCAGGGCTGCGCAGATTGACGAAGATCCGAAGTTGCGCACAAGTTACCGATCGCTTGCGAAGTTGCAATTGCGATGTTACGATCAGCGGTTTGAAGTTACGCTATGGCAAATTTGCATACGGCATGCAGTACTATGGCCGTATATGCAGCAGCAAACACATTACACTACACAAGGCCAGGGAACCTTAATACATGTGTTCTAATGCCCTACACATGTGCCCACAGTGTAGTTTAGGTGCCATATGTTATCAAATGTAGGGGGGAAGAAGGGTACCCAAAAAAAAAATTGATCTTTTTCAGCCTATCACCCTATAAAAAGTAAAAGACGCCAGTGTTTTTCTGGGACTTAGCAAAAATGTCAACTTTTTTTGGACCATCCATATCTACTCTATTGCACTTTGCCTGGTCTAAGGTGGCGAACTAAAGTCTGGCGCAAGAGGTAACATTCACAAAAATCCGCAACTTAGTGAATTAGCTTAGTTACATCCTTTCACCAGAGCGCAACTTCGCCTGGCATAAGTGTGCGAAATAGCGCTAGAGTAGGTCCACTTCACTAGCGAATTTACGCCAGCACCCATTAGTAAATCGTCGAAGTGGCAAAATGATGTCACATTGGCGAATTTTCACTAGCGTTAGCCACGTCCCCCTTTAGTGAATTTGCACCTTAGACTTTCCAGATCAGTGTAATAAAAAAAAGTAATACAAGACTCACAAGTAGCACATACCCTGCAGGGGGCCAATTCTCCTTCCCAGAACGGTCTATTTACGTGTGTCTGTTCCACAAAGTGCAGCCATGTGGCCCTAATTTCCCCAGGAAAAAGGTTAACCATGCTGTTTTAAAGAAGAACTAAAGCTTAACTAAAGAAGTAGCTAGAAATGTTGTACATTACATTTTGGGCTTCTGTACCAGCGTAACCAGCCCAAGGCAACCACAGTCCTTTAGCAGGGAAGACCTGTGCCTCCAAAGAAGCACAGTAGTCAGGCCCAGATTTGTTGATTTGTGGATATTGTCCTCCTTCTAAATCCTCTGATGAGTTTAAATGCTTTACAGCTGGTTATGTGCTTTCTGGGTTCTGAGCCAATCATGAGAAAAAAACATGTCACACTCCCTACCACAAGCTCTGTTAAAGAGACAACAGTCTATTTAAAAGTATCTGAAAAATACATGCATCAATGGCACCACCAAAAGTATAAAGATAAGTATTAAAGTGTGTTTTTCTGTTCAACACAAGATTACTAGTCAAGAATGATATTGAATTAGTGCTGCCTAGAATAATTAGGTGTCCTAATATTCAAAAGTAATATGGAATCTGGACACAGAATACCATAACCCACATTGCTTTCATCTAAATTTTTAAGGATACATTTTATTTATATTTTAAACAAATACGTTTGCAGCAGTGTCCCACAAAAACGTTATAAGCCTATATACAGACATGCTTTATAGTAGCTAATTAATACATAAATCATAGTTAAATAGTTAACTGATGGTGGGGCAAAATGCTGTTTGACATGCTGTCAGTAAATGACTCCTATAATTTTTGGCTGCTAGGATAAGTTACTGTCAACTACCAAAGAGCATTTTAAATTGCCATATAGAGAAAGGCAAAAGAATATAGCAAAAGAAAAAGGCAAATAATTATTTAAAATGAAGACACGTAATAAAGTCGTAAAGAAAAGGACTTTTTGAAAACATAATAAAAGTTAACCTTAAGGGCACCTATCACAACACAAATGTTTGCCCTACTGCAAATGCATGTGATATAGGATTGGGAAAGTCCTATGTCTCACACACATGTGCATTATGTGCAAGCTAAGGCACTTATTATGTGCATGAGCACAATATGGGTGCATGCACTGGGAGCTACCTCTTTGTGTTGGGGGCAGAGGGCTGGTTAGGGTGCTTTTCTTAAAAAATACTATTGTTTATCCATCTGGTGCCCATGTAGGCACCTGTTAATCACCTACTCCTGTAATGTCCTGGAAGAATTAATTTTGAAAATAAATTGCAGAGTCCTCAGAAGTGAAGAGGCAGCAGGTGGGATAGGAGCATGCACTAGGGCAGTGCTGTCCAACTGGTGGCCAGCAGCCCACATCCATCCCGTGAACCCCCTTGTGTGGCCCCCCACATGAACGTCTGCCTGCTGTGACTGCCTACCTTGTGCAGGCTTTAAAAAGTATCAGTACTGAGATTTACTGTCCCCTGCATTGTTTACACCTCAAATTCAGAGAGTAAACTCCTGCATTGTTCACACCTTTAATCTACCCTGCATTGTTCGCTTCTGTAACACCTATATTGTTCACACTCCTAAAGCCCTCTTCAGACCCAGACTGAAAATGCCCATGTTGTTCACACCTCATACAGACTGCTAGAGGGACACCAGCATTGTGTCATGACATGTCATGGCATATGGGAGGTGAACCTGGTGGGGGTTTGTTAGCATTTAAAAATACTTTTTAGGGTTCCCCAAGTTGTTTAATCATGTGCTGGGGGGTACTATGTTATCCACAGGGGAGGATGAAGTCTTGCAAGGCACTTTGTATTTGTTCAATTAATCGTGTTTTTCTAGTTTTTCTCCAAAGGCATTCTAGCCTATGGGAGGGGTTTTATAAACGATGGGGCTGATTCACAAGAGGTCAAAAAAGTGAGTGTTATTTCTAACATGCCTTAAGAATGACATCACTTCTTATATTTTTAGAATTAACATTAACTATTTTTTTTGTTAATGTGTTAGTGGCTGTAGGTAAGGCTCCAGCTCCTCATAAAGGCTTTAATTGCTGCCCTATAGCTTCTCACTACATCTTCCTCTATTAATCCATCTGATGTTGTTCAGTAATGCCTAGTCCTGGGAAGTGTTACATTTTGCAGTAATTATCGTACTAATTTATGCTTTTATTGCTTAAAAGATGTTTGTGAATTATGTGTAAGGATTAATTCTATTCTATAAATATCGCAACGCAATTAGAATACCGCCTTGCAGTAATGTAGAATTAATGCTTGTGATATGTCTATTTGAAATTCTGGATCATTGCTGCTATTGAGAAGCTAAAACTTTATGCTGGAGCAATAAGTTCATTATATAAAATATGTCATTTAGCCATATTCCTTTTAAGGGTTTAGTTTTCCTTTAAGGATTGGAACAAAAGTGGAAGACATTGTCAGTGGAGGTGATCTATGTTTTAGTGATGTTATGTTTATGTTTCAGTTGATAATAAGAGATTATTATTTCCAGCAATGATAAAATAAAAGCTAATATAGAAGTATATATCAGGTAAAAGACAGATAATTACCATAGAACCAGGGAGATTAATTATAATAATTAATCATACAGAAGAGCCAGAGGAAGTTTCTTAAGAAGAATCTACACATTGTAAACAGCAGTGAAAGAGCTAATAAATTCCCCAAAACAAAAATATAATGTGGGATAGAGTGGTTCAGTCTGCACCTGGTCTGTCTGTGCTATCCTGTGCAGTCTGTCTATACCCATATTGTGTTGATCTAGGTTCTTATGGTACACAGCTTTTACTAGCAATAACACAAGACACACAATCAACCAGATTTACAGTGGTGTACCTGATGCATGTTGTCAGAATTTTGCAAGCAACAATAAAAATGTAGTGCATATGCATGTGGTTGTATGACTATGAAGATTTTCATTCATCCCGGTATATTGTATCTAGTATAAGTAATTCTAAATCAACTGGACTTGCAATAAAGCAATCTACTTTGAATGCTTTTTATTGTGTCTGAGGATTTCTCTTTAGTTCTCATGTATGTTAAACTTAGTATTATTTAGTTCTGGTTTGAATCCCATAATACATCTGTCCTATACCTTTCAGGGTCACTAACACACTTTAGTCCCTGATTAGCCATAGAACATGAGAACAAATAGGGTATTACGGACTAAAAAAACATTTCAGTGAATGTTTGGACTTCTTTTCAATTGCCATTTCATGCAATCACCAAAAAGATTCCCTGAATCAGAAAAAAGTAATTCTTCAGATCATCACACATAAATAAATGGTATCCCCAGACAGTTTTGAGCCCAGTTTTCCTGTTGTAATATTAATGGATAAAGCTTGGTGTTTTGTCTGTGCATATTAAACACCTATGTAATTTATTAAGTGAAAAGCAATGTTTGGGGCCACTGGGAATGGTCGATGCTTAAATTGTGTTAAACATACAACCATATGTACTGTATCTAGTATAAGTAATTCTAAAACAACTGGACTTGCTGAGTAATTACTGAAGATGTTTTAGGCTTACTAACAGGCTACTGACTGGAAAAAGCAACTAGAAGCAAACAAATCAACTGAAAAGGATACGTATTTGATATTAACTGTTATTTTATAGTAAGGTTGTATTTAAATAATGTGGTCTTGGGTGCTTAATAGCAAAGTTTGGTGTGCTATTGTGTGCTAAGTTTGTCATAACCGGCTTTACATTGCTGTTAGTTTTCCCTCAGTTTGAGGGGGTGGTGTTTGATTAGTTACATCTGAACAGACTGTATAAATAGAACTCCTTGGAACTCCAGTAGAGCTTGTCCTAGTGTTTAGCTGCTCTTAAGTGTTAGCTCTTTAAGTGGGGGATCTGTAAGTAGGGATGCACCGAATCCAGGATTCGGTTCGGGATTCGGCCTAATCCTTCTGCCCGGCCGAACCAAATCCAAATCCTAATTTGCATATGCAAATGAGGGGTGGGAGGGAAATCACGTGACTTTTCGTCACAAATCAAGGAAGTAAAACATTTTTCCCCTTCTCACCCCTAATTTGCATATGCAAATCTTTCACAAAGGATTCGGGGGTTCGGGCGAATCCAAAATAGTGGATTCGGTGCATCCCTATCTGTAAGAAGAGTTACAAACACACAGTGGAGTAAAATAGGAAACGAAGGATGCCTTCCAGGCAGCTCTATATACCAGGCAGATAAACCAGCCACACCCTCCTCCTAGGCGAAACACACCTCCCTCAGCTCATTGGTCAGTACATTCGAGCATTGCTTTAAATAAGTTTGCTAGATATGGAGTGTGTGATATCATCTGCTCCTACTGTATCATGGCTGCAGAAGGAGGGAAAAGTGGTTTGAAAAGAGAGAGGATTCCTGCAGAGAAGCAGAATTTCAGAGGGAAGTTTTATGTAGGAGACTGCACAGAACTCTAGAGAAAGTCACATACAGGTGGTAATCTGGGTGCAGGCAGGGAATCTGTGTGTGTGTGTAGGCTGTGTTTTTTTAGTGAACTACACTGACATCTTAATGTGACATGGAGGCTCTGAGGACAGAGAGCTGCACATTGTCTTTCTAGCTCAAAACATAATTGCTTCCCAACAATCCGTTTTACATATGTGTGCAATAAATATGCTGTACAAGAGATTGTATTGTGTTTCTTAATGCTAAAATAGTAAGATGTAACCATGTGCTTTCTGCCTCCCAGGATGATCTCATTTATGTCCTGCCTGTTAGAATGGTGATGTTACTATGAGCTGCCTGACAGGCTGGTGTCATCCTAATGCATGGTGTTCTCTATAATTTTGTTTTTTTACCTCATTCCATTCTTATTCTAGTACTCCTTCCGATTCTGCTTCTGCTGTATTTCCTCTCTATATATTCCTCTCTGAGTCATTTTTGTCTCCCACTTCTGTTAAGCTGTCCATTTTTACCTTCACCTAGAAGAGGACCTGAATAGAAAGATTTAATTTAATAAAAAGTAGCAATAACAATAAAAGTGTAGCATTACAGAGCATTTGTTTTTAGGTGAGGATCAGCGACCCCTATTTGAAAGCTGGAAAGAGTCAGGAGGAAAAGGCAAATAATTTAAAAACTATACAAAATAAATAATCAAGACCAATATAATTGAAAAGTTGCTTAGAAATATCCATTCTGTAACATATTAAAAGTTAACTTAAAGGAGAACCACCCCTTTAAGTAAATCTTTGCTTTCTCAGGCAACAAATCTTGGTTTACTTCAGACAGTTCTTTGAATCACTGGCCAGAAAACATACTCACTGCAAATTAAGCTAACGTTTCCTCATGAGGAAAGGAGGTTCAAACTAGGTCAAAAGTTTGTTCTAAAGCCTAATTTTTATATTATTTTTTTTTCCCTGTTTTGATCTGTAACTGGGATAATGAGTGCTAGCAAGATTGAAGGTCTGACTCAGTTCACAGTCTGCCATATGTATGCAGATTTGGAACAAGAGATCCAAAATGCTTACCTCTGTGGTGGTTGTGAGCAAATTGCCACTTTGGAGGCTCGAGTTAGAGCACTAGAGCAACAAATTGCAACACTGGGGTCGATTAACAATCTTGAAAGGAGTCTTTTGCTCACTGAGCACGACCTAGTGGGGTCAGATAGTTTGGGGGGAAAAGAACAACAGCAAGATGTTGAGGCAACTAGCTGGGTGACAGTTATAAAATCTAAGGTGGGCAAAAGGAAAATGGAGGCTGATCCGGAGCTTATACATCGCAAAAAATTTGCCACATTGTGTGAAGATGATGGGAGTATGAACTCTGGATTGGCAATTCTAGATGGGTCCGATCTCTCTAACAGCCGGGAGATCAGTTTCTCTAGTAGTGGTGTGGAGGAGAGTAGAGTCAGGCATAAGCAGATTGTGGTTGTAGGGGACTCAATTATTAGGAAAGTGGATAGGGTAATTTGTAGTCCGGATCGCTACAACCGAACAGTTTGCTGTCTACCTGGTGCCAGGGTTTGGCATGTGGTTGATCGGATAGACAAATTATTGGGTGGGGCTGGGCATGACCCAGCATATCAGTACTAATGACAAAATAAATGGTAGATGGAAGAACTTAAAGAGTGATTTCAGGAATCTAGGCTCTAAGATCAAGGAAAGGTCTTCCAATGTCATATTTTATGAAATTTTGCCCGTGCCACGTGCAAGTTTAGGAAAACAGCGGGAGTTTAGGGAGCTAAATGCGTGGCTCAAGTCTTGGTGTTGGAAGAAAGGGTTTGGGTTCCTAGAGCACTGGGCTGATTTTTCCTTGTGGTACAACGTATATAGTCGTGACGGTTTGCACCTCAATGTAAGGGGGTCCACGGTGTTATGGGAAAGAATGGCTAAGAGGTTGGAGGAGTGTTTAAACTAGGCAATGGAGGGGTGGTGAGATAAAGAATTATGTGGAAGCTAGGGTAGCTGGGGCAGTGGGGTTAGTAAGGGGTCATGGGGAAGGAGTGAGGGGGGCGTACAGTTTACTAAAGAGGTCCCTCTGTTACAAGGAAAACAGAATAATACTAATTTAACATATAATTCTCCACTAAGTAATGCAAATAACAAAAGTAAAAGTAGTAACCTATGCTGTATGCTGGCAAATGCACGTAGTTTGTCAGGTAAAATGGGAGACCTAGAATTAATTGCATGCTCTAAAAATTATGATATAATTGGTATCACTGAGACCTGGTGGGATGAAACATGTGACTGGATTGTGAATTTAAATGGTTACACCCTTTTTAGGAGGGACAGAGGGATTAAAAAGGGTGGAGGAGTGTGTTTGTATGTGAAGCCTGAATTAAAGCCATGCGCTAAAGAAATAACAATAGCTGGCACTAGTGAGGGTGTAGAATCACTCTGGGTAGAGATTTTGACTGGGCAAAAGGTAACAAAAAGAATGATCATTGGTGTATGCTATAAACCACCTCGTATAAGTGTCGAGTATGAAGCCCAGCTACTCTTGCAGATACAAGCGGCTTCACAGCTGGGTCAATTTGTTGCTATGGGTGACTTCAATTATCCAGACATTGACTGGGGTAATGGGGTTGCTAAGATAGAAAAAGCTAGTAGGTTTGTAAATATGCTGAATGACAACTTTTTATTCCAGCTCGTTCAAGAACCTAAGGGCATCTCTGCAACATATTAAGTGGGAAATGCTTTTCACAGGGTTAAACACAGAACAAAAATGGGAAGTCTTTAAAATGCTGCTTGATAAATATACTTGTCAGTATATTCCACTTGTAAGCAAGGAACGTCGTCGCAAAGCAAAACCTTTTTGGTTCAATAGAAGCATTGGTGTTGAGGTGGGTAAGAAAAGACGTGTTTTTAAGGGTTTCAAGTTAGCTGGGACAGCCAAATCATTTATAAGGTACAAGGAGGCCAATAAATCATGCAAAGAAGCTATAAGGCAAGCTAAAATTGCTATAGAAAAGGATATTGCAGCAAGACGTAAAAAAAATCCAACATTATTTTTTAAATATGTTAATAGTAAAAAAATTAAGCAGGAAGGGGTGGGACCCTTACTATCAGAGGGGGGTCAGCTGGTTGATGAATACAAAATAAAAGCACAGATTCTGAACTCATATTTTTTATCTGTCTACACAAATGAGAATATAACAATCTGTTTACCTCGGATCCCGGAGGAAGGTAGCTGATCCAGGAGAACTGATGGTAACAGGAACCTCTCTACGGCTCCGGTATTCACCGACGCCCTTTTGGGGCCCCGGGCTTTCTGCTGCGGAGGTGGTAGAGAAGCCAGGCGAGTTACCAGGAGCGAAGTAACAAGGGATCAGGCAAGGCGTAGTCAAGTGCAGGCAAAGGTCGTTTCCAGAAGATGGGTTTCAAAGAAGCGAAGTACCAAGGGGTCAGGCTAAGGCGTAGTTAAATGCAGGCAGAGGTCGAATTCAGGCAGCGAAGGTTCGGAGGTCAGGAAAACAGGCAGAGGGTCAAAACCAGGAAACTCGAACAACCAGGGCTTTAGCAGGAACAGTAGGAACTGAAGCCAGCTTGGGCAATGTGAGGAGGAAGAGGAAGGTATTTAAGGGAACAGGAACCAATCAGGAGCAGGCTGTGGAAGACAGACACATCAGGGACCAATAGGTATTTAAGGGAACAGGAACAAATCAGGAGCAGGCTGAGGAAGACAGACACATCAGGGACCAATAGGAAGCCAGGCGCCTAAATTAGAGGTCATTGCTCCTAAGTATGTGAGCGTCCATTCCTGCGCAGGCGTCCGATTTGACGTGCACGGGCGCCTCGATGCCGGCGCCCAAGTTGATGCGTGCCTGCGCTTATGCGCCGGCGCTCAAAACCAGCGGCGGGTGTTACAGTACCCCCCCTTTCAGGAGACCCCTCCGGGGGCTCCCAGGGTTTGTCGGGAAACTTCCTGTGGAAGGACCTCAATAATCGGGGGGCATGTGTATCAGCAGCATTCACCCAAGATCTCTCCTCAGGACCAAAGCCTCTCCAGTGGACCAGGTACTGGACTCCCCTTCTAGACTTACGGGAATCGATGATGTCTTGCACCTCAAATTCTTGATGACCATTCAAGAGAACAGGAGGAGGAGGTGCTTCCATAGAAGAAAATGCGTTCTGGACGAAAGGCTTGAGCAAAGAAACATGGAACGAGCTTTAAATGTTCATGCTGGGAGGAAGGGCCAACCTCACTGACACTGGGTTAATGATTTCCTTAACCTTGAAAGGACCGAGGAAGCGGGGACCCAGCTTAGGACAGGACTGCCTGATCTTGATATTTCTGGAAGAGAGCCAGACAGTGTCCCCTACCTTGAACCTGGGAGCAGGGCGACGATGCTTATCGGCAGCCACCTTCTGGCGCGAAGAAGCCTTAGTAAGGGCGGAACGAGCATCTGTCCAGATCTTCTGAAAGTCCCGAAACAGGGAGTCAGCCGCAGGAACATCCACCTTGACAGCAGTTGGAGGAAGAGCTGAAGGAGAGAGACCATAGACACAGAAAAAGGGAGAGCAGTTTAAGGAGCAATGCTTAAGGTTATTATGTGCAAACTCAGCCCAAGGAAGTAGATCCGACCAATTGTCCTGATTTTGCGAGATGAAACATCGGAGAAACTGCTCCAAAGACTGATTCGTCCTCTCAGTCTGGCCATTACTCTGAGGATGGTAAGCCGTGGAAAAGTTCAAGTGAATGTCCAAAAGTTTACAAAAAGCCCTCCAGAATTTTGAAACAAACTGAACACCACGATCAGAGACAATGGAGGAAGGAATGCCATGCAGACGAAAGATCTCCTTGACAAAAAGTTGAGCAAGAGTGGAGGCGGTAGGCAACTTCTTCAAGGGGACAAAATGTGCCATCTTCGAGAACCTATCCACGACAACCCAGATGGTAGTCATCCCCGAAGACTTGGGTAGGTCCACCACAAAGTCCATAGCAATGTCAACCCAGGGTCGGGAGGGAGTAGGTAGAGGTTGAAGAAGGCCACAAGGAAGAGATCTTGAAATCTTCTGTTGGGCACAGATAACACAGGAAGATACAAACAAAGAGACATCTTGTTTCAAGGAGGGCCACCAAAAATATCTGGACACCAGGTCAAAGGTCTTACCGACACCAGGATGCCCTGCCAACTTTGAAGAATGAGCCCAGCCCAGGACTTGAGGAACAGAGGAAGCAGGCACAAAGGTTTTCCCAGGAGGACACTCAGGAGGAATAACGGATACAGGAGCAACGATGCATTCAGGAGGGATAATGGGAATGGGAGGAAGAACCAAAACTTCATCAGTAGAAAATGATCTGGACAAAGCATCAGCCTTGGAGTTCTTTGAACCAGGACGATAGGAGATAATGAAGTTAAACCTGGAAAAGAAGAGGGCCCAACGTGCTTGACGAGGATTCAGTCTCTTGGCGGCAGAGATGTATTCCAGGTTCTTGTGGTCCGTAAGAATGGTAATGGGTTCAACCGAACCTTCCAAAAGATGACGCCATTCCTCCAGAGCCAGCTTAACCGCCAAAAGTTCCCTGTTGCCAACGTCGTAATTCCTCTCGGCAGAAGAAAATTTCCGGGAAAAGAAGGCACAAGGGTGTAGGGGACCCTGGAAATCAGGCCACTGAGAGAGAATGGCTCCAACACCGGACTCTGAAGCATCCACCTCCAAAACAAAAGGTCGAGAGACATCTGGATGAACTATGACGGGAGCAGAACAAAAAGCTTGCTTCAGATCGTCGAACGCTCTCTGAGCCACAGGAGACCAGACAAATCGTGTTCCCTTCCGGGTAAGAGCAGTAAGGGGGAGGACAATGCCAGAAAAATTCTTGATGAATTTCCTGTAAAAATTGGCGAACCCCAAGAAGCGTTGGACTGCTTTCATATTAGAGGGAGGAACCCAATTCAGGACTGCCGAAACCTTGGCCGGATCCATTTCAAAGCCGGAGGGAGAAATGACATAACCAAGGAAAGAAATTTTCGATTGATGGAACTCGCACTTGTCGATCTTGGCGAACAAATGATTCTCTCTGAGACGTTGAAGGACTTGCCTCACATGAGAAGCATGGAGAGACTCACAAGAAGAAAAAATCAAAATGTCATCCAGATAGACAACAACAGAAGAATAGAGGAGATCTCGAAAAATATCGTTCATAAAGTCCTGGAAGACAGCGGGCGCGTTGCAGAGGCCAAATGGCATAACTAGATATTCATAATGGCCATCACGTGTGTTAAACGCTGTCTTCCATTCGTCCCCTTGACGAACCCGAATCAGATTATAGGCTCCCCTCAGGTCCAGCTTCGAAAAAATGTTGGCGTCCTTGAGTTTATCGAACAGCTCAGGGATAAGGGGAAGAGGATACCTGTTCTTAACGGTAATCTTGTTTAGACCCCGGTAATCGATGCACGGCCGAAGACCCCCATCCTTCTTCTGGACGAAGAAAAATCCAGCACCAGCAGGCGAGTTGGACTTCCGAATAAACCCCCTAGCCAAATTTTCCTGGATGTACTCCTTCATGGCTTGGGTTTCAGGCACAGACAGAGGGTAGGTTCTTCCCCTAGGAGGGACAGTTCCAGGGATCAGGTCAATAGGACAGTCATAGGGCCGGTGGGGGGGAAGAACCTCGGCACTCTTCTTCTCAAAGACGTCAGAAAAGTCTCTATAACAGGAAGGAAGAGACTCAAGCGTGGAGACGGAGCAAATGGAGACTGGAGAAGAGGATGAGGAGGATAAACAATTAGAGGAATGTATGTACACATACACTTATTATGTCTCTCATTTATTTCTTCTTTACATTCTTTATTCTATGCTTTCTTACACATATACTCCCAAATACACATACACTTTCCCTTACCACTACCATACATACCTTCACATTTCACTTACACATGTATACACACTATTGTGCAACTGCACATATCACTCTACCTTGATTTTAATTATAACACCTGACTTCTACTTTTCTAAAATGGGCGTTGGTTAAGGCAGTCTCTCCCTCTTAAAAGCCGCTCAGCAGTTGGCGGGGGAGGATCTAGCACAGAGTTGAAACCAAGGCACAGGAGATGTTTATACAAAGAATTGTTACTACAGAGAGGTAATGTACCTTGTTTATTATGACTAAAGATAAATAAGTTAGGGACCACCATGTGGGGTTTTACCTTGACGTGGTATGGTGGCTTATCAATATTATGATCATAACTTTGTAACAAAAAAACCCTGTTTCAAAATTACATGCACTGGCATATTTACTTGAATTACTTAGACAGGGCTTTATACTTTTTGAAATTATACTTTTTGAAATTGGCCTTAGGTGTGCATCCACAAACCCCCCCATATTGATGTATTTGCCTGAAGCTTTGGCTAAGCTCATGTGGTTATTGCACCCTCATACCCCCCCTTTATACTTTTGGTGGTCCCCCTCACTTGTTGTGCCTTGGTTTGTGCAATCGCTCTCTCTTAAAAGCCATAAGTGCTGGCGGCATGGGAGGGTCTAGCCGTGAAAAAACCAACGTCCCATTAGACAGTACTCTATGTACACATACACTTATTATGTCTCTCATTTATTTCTTCTTTACATTCTTTATTCTATGCTTTCTTACACATATACTCCCAAATACACATACACTTTCCCTTACCACTACCATACATACCTTCACATTTCACTTACACATGTATACACACTATTGTGCAACTGCACATATCACTCTACCTTGATTTTAATTATAACACCTGATTTCTACTTTTCTAAAATGGGCGTTGGTTAAGGCAGTCTCTCCCTCTTAAAAGCCGCTCAGCAGTTGGCGGGGGAGGATCTAGCACAGAGTTGAAACCAAGGCACAGGAGATGTTTATACAAAGAATTGTTACTACAGAGAGGTAATGTACCTTGTTTACTATGACTAAAGATAAATAAGTTAGGGACCACCATGTGGGGTTTTACCTTGACGTGGTATGGTGGCTTATCAATATTATGATCATAACTTTGTAACAAAAAAACCCTGTTTCAAAATTACATGCACTGGCATATTTACTTGAATTACTTAGACAGGGCTTTATACTTTTTGAAATTATACTTTTTGAAATTGGCCTTAGGTGTGCATCCACAAACCCCCCCATATTGATGTATTTGCCTGAAGCTTTGGCTAAGCTCATGTGGTTATTGCACCCTCATACCCCCCTTTATACTTTTGGTGGTCCCCCTCACTTGTTGTGCCTTGGTTTGTGCAATCGCTCTCTCTTAAAAGCCATAAGTGCTGGCGGCATGGGAGGGTCTAGCCGTGAAAAAACCAACGTCCCATTAGACACTACTCTATGTACACATACACTTATTATGTCTCTCATTTATTTCTTCTTTACATTCTTTATTCTATGCTTTCTTACACATATACTCCCAAATACACATACACTTTCCCTTACCACTACCATACATACCTTCACATTTCACTTACACATGTATACACACTATTGTGCAACTGCACATATCACTCTACCTTGATTTTAATTATAACACCTGATTTCTACTTTTCTAAAATGGGCGTTGGTTAAGGCAGTCTCTCCCTCTTAAAAGCCGCTCAGCAGTTGGCGGGGGAGGATCTAGCACAGAGTTGAAACCAAGGCACAGGAGATGTTTATACAAAGAATTGTTACTACAGAGAGGTAATGTACCTTGTTTACTATGACTAAAGATAAATAAGTTAGGGACCACCATGTGGGGTTTTACCTTGACGTGGTATGGTGGCTTATCAATATTATGATCATAACTTTGTAACAAAAAAACCCTGTTTCAAAATTACATGCACTGGCATATTTACTTGAATTACTTAGACAGGGCTTTATACTTTTTGAAATTATACTTTTTGAAATTGGCCTTAGGTGTGCATCCACAAACCCCCCCATATTGATGTATTTGCCTGAAGCTTTGGCTAAGCTCATGTGGTTATTGCACCCTCATACCCCCCCTTTATACTTTTGGTGGTCCCCCTCACTTGTTGTGCCTTGGTTTGTGCAATCGCTCTCTCTTAAAAGCCATAAGTGCTGGCGGCATGGGAGGGTCTAGCCGTGAAAAAACCAACGTCCCATTAGACACTACTCTATGTACACATACAATTATTATGTCTCTCATTTATTTCTTCTTTACATTCTTTATTCTATGCTTTCTTACACATATACTCCCAAATACACATACACTTTCCCTTACCACTACCATACATACCTTCACATTTCACTTACACATGTATACACACTATTGTGCAACTGCACATATCACTCTACCTTGATTTTAATTATAACACCTGACTTCTACTTTTCTAAAATGGGCGTTGGTTAAGGCAGTCTCTCCCTCTTAAAAGCCGCTCAGCAGTTGGCGGGGGAGGATCTAGCACAGAGTTGAAACCAAGGCACAGGAGATGTTTATACAAAGAATTGTTACTACAGAGAGGTAATGTACCTTGTTTACTATGACTAAAGATAAATAAGTTAGGGACCACCATGTGGGGTTTTACCTTGACGTGGTATGGTGGCTTATCAATATTATGATCATAACTTTGTAACAAAAAAACCCTGTTTCAAAATTACATGCACTGGCATATTTACTTGAATTACTTAGACAGGGCTTTATACTTTTTGAAATTATACTTTTTGAAATTGGCCTTAGGTGTGCATCCACAAACCCCCCCATATTGATGTATTTGCCTGAAGCTTTGGCTAAGCTCATGTGGTTATTGCACCCTCATACCCCCCCTTTATACTTTTGGTGGTCCCCCTCACTTGTTGTGCCTTGGTTTGTGCAATCGCTCTCTCTTAAAAGCCATAAGTGCTGGCGGCATGGGAGGGTCTAGCCGTGAAAAAACCAACGTCCCATTAGACACTACTCTATGTACACATACACTTATTATGTCTCTCATTTATTTCTTCTTTACATTCTTTATTCTATGCTTTCTTACACATATACTCCCAAATACACATACACTTTCCCTTACCACTACCATACATACCTTCACATTTCACTTACACATGTATACACACTATTGTGCAACTGCACATATCACTCTACCTTGATTTTAATTATAACACCTGACTTCTACTTTTCTAAAATGGGCGTTGGTTAAGGCAGTCTCTCCCTCTTAAAAGCCGCTCAGCAGTTGGCGGGGGAGGATCTAGCACAGAGTTGAAACCAAGGCACAGGAGATGTTTATACAAAGAATTGTTACTACAGAGAGGTAATGTACCTTGTTTACTATGACTAAAGATAAATAAGTTAGGGACCACCATGTGGGGTTTTACCTTGACGTGGTATGGTGGCTTATCAATATTATGATCATAACTTTGTAACAAAAAAACCCTGTTTCAAAATTACATGCACTGGCATATTTACTTGAATTACTTAGACAGGGCTTTATACTTTTTGAAATTATACTTTTTGAAATTGGCCTTAGGTGTGCATCCACAAACCCCCCCATATTGAGGAACTCCAGGAGGACAGCTTTCCAGAAGACCAATCAATCATAGGGTTATGTAACTGGAGCCAGGGTAACCCTAAAATGATAGGGGTCGAAGGACAGGAGATGGCCAGAAACGAGATCTTTTCTTTATGGAGGTCACCGACTTGCAAATACAGAGGAGAAGTGGAGTGGGTGATAAGACCAGGAGAGACGGGATGTCCATCAATCGCATGAGCCGCCAGAGGCACTTGAAGAGGGACAAGAGGCAGGGAAGAAGCTCGGGCAAAAGAGAGATCAATGAAGTTCCCAGCAGCACCTGAGTCAATAAAGGCTTGACAAGGGATGGTCCTGGAGAGACGTTTAATACAGCAGGGAACCAACAGACGAGAGAAATTTCTTGATGGAGAAGAAGTGGCAGTGCCCAGGACGGTCTCCACCCGCCGACCTAGGCTTTGGAGTTTCCCTGCGGCCGAGTTTGAGGCTTATTAGGACAGGTCTTAACAAAGTGACCCTTCAGGCCACAATAAAGACACAGACCTGCTGTACGGCGACGAGACCTTTCCTCAGGCGTAAGTCTGGTAGCCCCCAGCTGCATGGGTTCCTCCGGCACAGGAAGAGAATTAGCCGGAGCAGCTGGAATGTTGGAGTCGAGGAGCAATCTATGGGCTTGTGACTTGGCCGAAAGCCTCTCCTTCAGGCGCACATCAATGCGGATCACCAGAGAGACCAGGTCTTCAAATAGCGGAGGAAGATCTCGAGCAGCCAATTCATCTTTAAGGGACTCATTGAGACCATTCCAGAAGGCAGCTACAAGGGCCTCGTTGTTCCAGGATACCTCCGCGGCAATGGTACGGAAATCTATGGCGTACTCAGCTGCGGAGACTGCCCCTTGGGAAATTTTCAGGAGGCGGGTAGAGGCATTCTCCTTCCTGCCGGGGGCATCAAAAATCTCACGAAAAGTGGAAAGAAATGCCGTGGAGTTGTGAACCAACGGATCATCCCGTTCCCAAAGAGGAGAAGCCCAGGCCAAGGCTTTCCCATGAAGCAAGGTCATGACGTAGGCCACTTTGGACTTCTCATTCGGGAAGTGTGAGAGTTCAAAATGAATCTTGCATTGATTCAAAAAACCCCGACAGGTCTCTGGATCACCAGAATAGCGAAGAGGAGCTGAGATCTTGGGTCTCCAGGAAAAACTCTCCCCGCTGGACAATGGAGCCGGAACCAAAACTGGGGTTGGTGGTGCAACAGAGACAGGAGGCAGCGGAGTCTGGGAAGCCTGCAAGGCATCAAGGCGATTTGAGAGGTGCTGCAAGCTCTGGGCAAGGTGCAACTGAGAAGCCTCGGAGTCCTCGAGACGCTTCATAAGGGCCTCTAAGACTGTCTCCAACGAGGAAGAACGACCAGCGGCTTGGGAGGGATCCATCCTTTTGGCCCAAGCTAACTATAACAATCTGTTTACCTCGGATCCCGGAGGAAGGTAGCTGATCCAGGAGAACTGATGGTAACAGGAACCTCTCTACGGCTCCGGTATTCACCGACGCCCTTTTGGGGCCCAGGGCTTTCTGCTGCGGAGGTGGTAGAGAAGCCAGGCGAGTTACCAGGAGCGAAGTAACAAGGGATCAGGCAAGGCGTAGTCAAGTGCAGGCAAAGGTCGTTTCCAGAAGACGGGTTTCAAAGAAGCGAAGTACCAAGGGGTCAGGCTAAGGCGTAGTTAAATGCAGGCAGAGGTCGAATTCAGGCAGCGAAGGTTCGGAGGTCAGGAAAACAGGCAGAGGGTCAAAACCAGGAAACTCGAACAACCAGGGCTTTAGCAGGAACAGTAGGAACTGAAGCCAGCTTGGGCAATGTGAGGAGGAAGAGGAAGGTATTTAAGGGAACAGGAACCAATCAGGAGCAGGCTGTGGAAGACAGACACATCAGGGACCAATAGGTATTTAAGGGAACAGGAACCAATCAGGAGCAGGCTGAGGAAGACAGACACATCAGGGACCAATAGGAAGCCAGGCGCCTAAATTAGAGGTCATTGCTCCTAAGTATGTGAGCGTCCATTCCTGCGCAGGCGTCCGATTTGACGTGCACGGGCGCCTCGATGCCGGCGCCCAAGTTGATGCGTGCCTGCGCTTATGCGCCAGCGCTCAAAACCAGCGGCGGGTGTTACAGAGAAACCAGTAAGAGAAGGTTTCCTTCTTAATAGTCCCAATTCTAGTAATACAACTAATGATGCATGGTTTACACATGAAGCAATTCAAAAGAGACTAGAACATGTTAAGATTAACAGAGGTCTGGGGCCAGATGGTATTCATCCCAGGGTAATTAGTGAGCTTAGCTCTGTGATTGCCAAACCTCTTTACTTAATTTTTCAGGATTCATTGAGATCTGGCATAGTGCCGAGAGACTGGCGAATTGCTAATGTGGTGCCTCTATTCAAAAAAGGATCCCGTTCTCAGCATCAAAACTATAGGCCAGTTAGTCTGACGTCAGTGGTAGGAAAGCTTTTCGAAGGGTTAATAAAGGATAAGATACTGGACTTCATAGCAAATCATAATACTATGAGTTTGTGCCAGCATGGTTTTATGCATAATAAATCTTGCCAGACTAACTAAATTTCTTTTTATGAGAAGGTAAGCAGAGACCTCGATTCTGGGATGGCTTAGACTTTGCTAAAGCATTTGATACAGGTCCACACAAAAGGTTACTGGTTAAATTAAGGAATGTTGGCCTGGAACATAGTATTTGTACCTGGATAGAGAACTGGCTAAAAGATAGACTACAAAGATGGTGGTGGTAAATGGAACATTTTCTAATTGGACCAGTGTTGTTAGTGGAGTACCGCAGGGCTTTGTACTAGGTCCCTTGCTTTTCAACTTGTTTATTAATGACCTGGAGGTGGGCATTGAAAGTACTGTTTCTATTTTTGCAGATGATACTAAATTGAGCAGAACCATAGGTTCCATGCAGGATGCTGCCACTTTGCAGATTGATTTGTCTAAATTGGAAAACTGGGCAGCAAACTGGAAAATGAGGTTCAATGTTGGTAAATGCAAGGTTATGCACTTTGGCAAAAATAAGATAAATGCAAGTTATACACTAAATGGCAGTGTGGTGGCAGTTTCCTTAAATGAGAAGGATCAAGGGGTCTTTGTAGATAACAAGTTGTCTAATTCTTGGCAATGTCATTCTATAGCAAATAAAGTTCTGTCTTGAATAAAAAGGGCATTAACTCAAGGGATGAAAAAATAATTATGCCTCTTTATAGGTCCCTGGTAAGGCCTCATCTGGAGTATGCAGTGTCGTTTTGGACTCCAGTCCTTAAGAGGGATATAAATGAGCTGGAGAGAGTGCAGAGACGTGCAACTAAATTGTTTAGAGGGATGGACATGATTACACTTTACAAGTACATTAGAGGACATTATAGACAAATAGCAGGGGACCTTTTTACCCATTAAGTGGATCACCGTACCAGAGGCCACCCCTTTAGACTAGAAGAAAAGAACTTTCATTTGAAGCAATGTGGGGGGTTCTTCACAGTCAGGACAGTGAGTTTGTGGAATGCACTGCCGGGTGATGTTGTGATGGCTGATTCAGTTAATGCCTTTAAGAATGGCTTGGATGATTTTTTGGACAGACATAATATCAAAGGCTATTGTGATACTAAGCTCTATAGTTAGTATAGGTAATGGTATATAGAATTTAATTAAAACTAGGGAGGGGTGTGTGTATGGATGCTGGGTTTTCATTTGGAGGGGTTGAACTTGATGTACTTTGTCTTTTTTCAACTCAATTTAACTATGTAACTAACTATGTAACTAAAATTTCAGGCTATTTTGAAAAGCAGAAGTGATGTACATGTTTTACCAATTGTGGTTTACATTACTGAGGGTGGAAAGGAAACTAGGGACGCTGTGTCACCTGAAGTAGCATATATTTACCACAGGAAAAAATGCCCTATGTGCCATTGCCCTAAAGGATTTATTGAGCACAAGTGCAGTGTACGAATTTTATGTAAAATGTGACATTTTTTTCCATAACTCCAACATCTTTGCAGATTTGAGGGGGTAGCTTTTGCAGTAACTTTAGAGCTGTAAATTAATTTTAGACAAGTTAAATGGAACCTAATACATAACATTTTCCCCCACAAGAGGTGCAGACTAGGAGAGGATGAGTTACTTATATCCCTAATAAACAATAATTTTTTTTCCTGCACTTATTTGTACAATGAGAAAGCTGAAATACAATAATTTCCTCAATTCAGAGTGTGGGCTTCATATGTAATAGGTGCCTTTTACAGTAAATGATAAAATAAGAAATGTTGTCACAACTCCAAATGTACTGCAAAGTGGACACCCCCATTGTAGGAGATGGTATGTGTTGAGCAGTTTCTTTGGCCTTCCCTCATATTTTATCATGCAATACATGGTCGAAACTTAACAGTTTTCATAAAAATTATAATTTGCATCAGTTGATGTCTTCTGTTTTTTTATGGCAGCTTTCCATCTGCATAGAAACACAGGCTGAGAAAAAACTGATCCAAGCTGATTCACTCTTCACTGTAAGTGAAATGCATGTCAGGCAAGGAGTTGGCTTGTGTGCACACACATGTATACTGTTGTGTTCCATGCTCAGATCTACTCCATGTGTCTGCACACATGCTGATGCATCAGGATAGGCATAGAACTTCTTATATAGACTTTTTCTCAACCTGCATTTCTATACACAGGCTAAAATACATAAGTGACACCTTGTGTGTCTGCTAGGTTCTATGTCATTCAAACACTATGGCACGTGATAAGAAAAGCACTAGAGAGCACCTGCTGCTGAACATGTAAAGTACCCCTATAATTTGTTATTTATTCTGACCCACTCACTTCTGTACACAGTTTTTAAAAGTGTGAACAAGGATTTAAAATGTGCTCACAGAAGATAATTTTTATGCACACAGGGAACATTGTATACTCATTTTGTGGCAGTGGAAAACTATTTGTGTGCATAAAATTATAAAGCATAAACCCTGATGTAAAATATTTTAAACAGAACTGTTTGTATTCATAACTCTATAAACAATATAAAGACTGAAGGCTGACTAGCCATGTTCCTACATAGCTTTAAACATGGCATAATAGAACTGAATATGATGACACATTTTCCATATTACTTAAGGTACAGCAGGCTGGATTTGTTGTGTGCTGAATATAGTACAATGTCGCTAGTGCAACCTGGGTGGCTGCTAGTCGACGTGTAAAGCTCCAGCTACAAAAGCAGATCAATTTAAAGGAGAAGGAACGTCAATTCTAATCCACTTCCCCCTTCAATAGTCCTCATTTAGTACTGTCTAATCGCTACTTTTTTCAGAAAATTGAACTGACTAGCATAGAAATAACTTTGGAGGTCAGGAAGGGCTAGTCCCCCTTTCTTAACTGAGGCCTGCAACATTTCAATGCTAATCCTAGGCCTCTCTCCTGCCCAAATTAAATCTCTGATACATGCCTCAGGCTGCTTAAACCACGCTTTTTGAACTTTGGCAGGAATATCATTTAAAAGATATTGACCCAGCCTGAGGGATAAGGGTAAATTAGCCCAATGCTGTAATTTAGTTTTCATGGATCTAACTATCGGGGCTAAGTTTAGTTCTACATATTTCTTGGGGTCATTGTGTATTCTAATACCCAAGTAAGTGAATGAGGAGACCCATAGAAGTTGCGTGTCTTGGTGTCTTGGGACACCTGAATCTATAGGAAATATAATTGACTTCCCCCAATTGACCCTAAGGCCTCAAAGCATTTCCGAACTCAGTAATTTCTTGCAACAGTATTGAGAGGGAATCTTTTGCGTTGGCAAGGTATATCAGCATGTTATCCGCATAAAGCAAGATTTTCTCTTCCAGCCTCTGTAATTAAAGTACCTCAATATTATGGTTATTTCAAATGCTAATGGCTATTGGCTCTATGGCCAGCGCAAAGAGCAGAGGCAACAGTGGACACCCCTGTCTCGTGCCCCACGGCAAAGCAAACTCCTGCGACAGTTCTGCATTCATCAATATTCTGCCTCTGGGTGAGTCATACAGTGCTTTAACCCATTTAACAAACTCATCTCCCAACCCATATCTGGTCAAAAGTGGCCACAGATAGGGCCACTCCACAGTGTCAAAAGCTTTTCAGTGTCCAGTGACACAACAATTCTTTCACACATAACATCATGCGTGGCCCACATATTTGTGAATATGTGCCGTATGTTGACATCAGTGGCCCTATTCGACATAAAACCCTGTTCGATCTGGGTGGATCAGGCTTTCAATAACCCTCTTCAATCTATTCGCAAGTATTTTGGCTAATATTTTTATATCCAAATTTAATAGGGAAATGGGCTGATAGGATGCACATTTATCCGCTGGTTTCCCATCTTTTAGTATAAGGGTAATTGTAGCCAGCTTGGAACTATCTGGCAACTGAGCCCCCTGTGTGATTGCATTCAAGATTGAACTGAGCTTGGATCCCAAGAATTCCTTATTAGCCTTGTACCATTCTATGGGGAGCCCATCTGGCCCTGGGGTCTTACCATTGGGAAATGTTCCTATTGCCTCAACCACCTCCTCAGAGGTTATCTGCTTGTTAAGACCCTCTGCCTCCTCCAGAGAGAGTCTAAGAATTGGTGTACTACGTAGGAAATGGTGTAATCTGACTCTTAGAACTACAGTATATAGTTTAGTGTAAAAATTAACAAATTCCTAGAGGATCTGATCCTGCACTCGAATTTCTTGGCCCCCTTCAGATACGTATAAACCTAGGGATTGAAGTTAGTTGCCTGGGATCCTTCGAAAGGATGGCTAGAAGTTTCCCACTTTTATCCCCTTTATCATACCAGAATGCGGCTCTCTGAAGTTCCCCCTGTGAATACTTTTGGAGATATGCCATATTATCCTCCCTCTGCACAGCCGCCAGGTCTGCTTCCAGTAACTCATTTGGATTCTTAATAAATTCTGCTTCTGCCTCTCCCAACTTCCCTCGAAGAGACTCGAGTGCAGCATCCTGTTTGACTCTAGCTGCCTTAATTAACGAGACATATGCCCCTCTCGCAAATGCCTTGCCTGCGTCCCAAACTACTTGTTCTTGGGTGGATCCCTGAATATGTGCCCAATACTCTTTAAACTGTGTTTGAAGGCGTCCCTAACCTGGTCATGACTAATCCACTTTGGAGGCAGTCTCCATTGCTGCAGTTTACTCCTCCTTCCCAGCTGCAATTCTACCTGGAGGGGAGCATGGTCAAAACAAATTCTTGGCATGAAGGAGATAGATTTTGTTATAGAAAGGGCTTGGGGAGATGCTACAGCCAAGTCAATTCTGGACAGCGCTGAGGTGGATGTGGTATAACACAAATATTGCTTCTCTGCTGGATATGCCCATCTCCAGACATCCGTAAAATTTGTGGCATTCAGCCAATCCCCCAGAGCCCCAGATTTCCCCCTGAGTGGCCTGAGCCTATCCAACTCTGGGTCTGGGACCGCATGTTAACTTTTCCTGATGAGGATGGCCACCCCCCGGGAGTACGGAGAATATTCCGCATGAAAAGTGTGACTTAACCACCTTCTTTTCAACGCCTGAACCCTTTGGCCTATCAAATGTGTCTCCTGGAGTAAGAGAATATCTGCCCCCAGTTTCCTAAGAAAATCCAACACTAGTGACCGCTTCACTTTGTCAATTATACCCCTGACATTCCAGGAGATAATTTTAAGACTGATTTCTGCCATATTGTATGGTTAATCTCCTATGGAACAGTACAATGACTGGCAACACATTGGTACTTACACATTTTAGGGAGCTCATCTTGAGGGTGTGGTAGAAAAGAGAGAGAGAGCAGAAAGAATAGGAAAAAAAAGAGCATGACATAACAGATAAACCCAAGCATTAGACCCCCACACGGTATCCTCCCCCCAACAAGGAGATACATTTTCCCAAAACAGAATATACTCAAAGGGGGTGTGGGAAAAATAGAAAAAGGTCTAACTAGCCAAGTAGAGTGATCATCGCATAAGGGTGCTGTACTATTTGCAATATACCAGTTCTAGTTGCACTTAAATATCCTAGAGACAAACTGGATTCAGTGTAGAGGGAAATGGTAGACTGGCCATTCCAAGTGTTAAGTTAATGGGTTCCGCCATCAGTGAAGCATAAACCCCCCCCCAAAACTGACAACAATGGTAGATGCACAACTCTTTGGAAGTCATACAATTTGTACATCCACAGGACTTATCAGTATCGATCCAGATCTTGTGCTTTAACGTTGTTCCCTTGAAGGACTTCGGGCGTTGGTGGGTCTATACTCCAACCACTCGAGTGCTAATTCTGGTCGCTCAAAAAATGCACTTTTCTTCCATCCATCACTTTAAGTTTTGCTGGATACAACATGGCATATTCCAAGCCTAGGTCTAGAAGTTTACGCTTGACTCCTATGAATGAACTGCGTTTCTTTTGAACTATAGATGAATAATCCGGGTATAGGGAAATCTGAGCTCCAGCATATTGAATATCCCCTTTCTTCCTGGCCTCCTTGAGCGCAGTATCTCTATCTCTGTAGTTGAGCACTTTAATCAGGAATGCTCGAGGTGGTGCACCTGGAGGTAGGGGTCATAAGGGAACCCGATGTGCACGTTCTACTACAAATTGTGGCAAAAATATATTCTGACCCAACACTTCTTTGAGCCAGTTTTCAGCGAAAGTCTCAGGGTTGGAGCCTGCACTTCTTTCAGGGAGACCTAAGATCCGGATGTTTGAGCGTCGTTGGCGGTTTCCCATATCATCTATGCTGTCTGCCATATCCTGAAGCTGATGCTTGATGTCACTTACTTCCTGAGGCAGTGTAGCAGTACGGTCTTCCACTCCACCCACTCTTTCTTCAAGTTCACCCGTTCTCTCCATAATTGTCTGGATGTCCTGCTTGATCAGTGAAAAGTCAACCTTGAGTTCCTCGATCTTAGAGGTGAACATTGAGGTTAAAGTAGTTTGACACTGCAAGATGGCAGACATAAGGTCTGCTGGAGTGGGATCTACAGGTGAATCTGGTACCAGTTCTCTTTCAGCCGTGGCAGAGCATGGGGGAGACGCTTGCGGGGTGGGAGGAGCGGAGCTTGCATTCTCATGAGTAGTGTTGCGAGCACACTTCTCCATACGGACCAACGCATCAGATTTAGGTTTTTGCGTAAGTTTTCCCCATAGCGGGAAGAGTGGATATGAATAGTTACTATAGCAATATAGTCTCTGAGTTACCAGCTAACGTGTTTGTATCCAATATGCAATGAGGTCTAGGATGGTCGCTGAGGATAGAGATCACATGTACAGCATAGCCTTACATGATATCTTACTTGCCCTATATCTGTTCACTCAGTCAGTCGAGCTCCAAAGGCCTGCAGTCTCCTCCCAGCCCATTTGTATTAGGGCCTGTGGCTGCAGAGGGTATATTGGCAGTGCAGTAGGGGAATGAGGCATGTAGAGGCGTCAGGGCACATACCACCTGTTATGTCTCCAGGGGTTGTCAGCAGTGCCAGGTGTTTGCTGTTGCACCAAACTTCCGGTTGGCCCGCCTCTCCAGGTCGCGCTCCTACGCGAGGCCCAGGCTTCCGCCCCTTGGGTAGGCCTCGATCTGCGCTCCGATTGGATTGGTGCCAGAAAGCCGAATTTAGGCTTTTCTGGCGGCGGATGCTGGGCTCTGGCCAGTTGGAGTGGGAGCAGGTAGCTTGGGGGCTGTTTGTGACCTGGATGGGGCAGATTATGAACTTGGCCCCTGGAGCTCTGTAAAGGTGCATCAATAACATAGAGCGGCTAGCACGGAAGCCCGGGAAAATAAATTTATGCAAATAAATATAAGGAGCATGTCCCTGAAGAAGAGAAGATAGCTTCACATTACAGGTATGCACAGAGCTACCTATGAACTGATTTATTGTGACTACACTGCCTGAGGCAGCGAGGTGGGAACAATTAGAGATTTTGCCTAGGTCACCCTGCCACAGGATAAGGTTTCAGCAGGCAGTGTGTTTACCACTGACTAACACCATGGAGACAGGATTTGCTCTGCCTGTAAGTTCTTAGACAGAATGCCTTTGTTAACAGCCTTAGTCTTTATTAAACTTTCATTGTCCTTTAAGAGCTGTAGATCTAAGCATTAATTAATCACTTTTTCAGAAAGTATTACATATAGATTCCAATTTGGGGGAATATTTATTATAGCGTGGAACTAGTTCTTGCCACAGTCCCCTAGAGTTAAATTTTGCTGCTATTTATTTGTATGGGGGTTTGGGGAGCATATTTTTTTTTTTTTTTTGCTCAAAGAAGTTTTATTAGAAAGAAGAATAACACAGGGAGATAAAAAAATAGGAGTACAATGGAGTACAATCAGGCATACATTTGACCATGCATCATATTATAAAACTCGTAGAGATTACTCTGGCTGTGGCCCAAAGTTAATGTTAATGTGGCCATCCTGTGCTCAAACTAGGCTAAGTAACCCAGAAGTACCTAATTATGTTGGGTATTTAATTGCCATCCAAGGGGAGGGAGACGGTACAGTCCAAACTACCCATCCAAAGGCACTATATTTGTATATATTTAAGCAGCTGACTTTTTTTTGCCAAGTGCTGCTCTTTCCATTGCTGCTACATTATCCATAGCAATTTTCCATTCTTTGAAGGTCATGGGGAGCAATTCTTCCAGTGAAAGGTAATCAGCCTTTGGGCCTGAAATAGTGTTTTGGTGATAAAAATCATGGTATATTTGTCCAGGGTTACATCCAGATCCAAGGTTAAAAGACAAGATCTAACACCACATTCACTCCACCCCGGGACGGCACTTGTCAACCAATGCACATATATCATGCCAGTACTGCTGTAGAGACATCTAAGGCACATTGGTGATTGAACTACCTTCTGTAACGGTTGGCACCCAAAACCAGAACAAATACCAAGCACCCTGGTCTCGGTTCGTGCTTCACCTGTAGTGTGACCACCTTTGGCCTTGGGAGGAGCCATCAGCTACTTGGATGCCACCAGGACTTAAACGAGAGGTGCAAGGCTATAGGTTCTGGATAGGCAGAGGGGCACGACTGTAAAGCAAAGTCTTTGGGCAAAAGGTCGTAGTACAAGGCGATAGGCAATAGAGTAGTCAGATCAGGCCGGGTCGAGGCAGGCAGAGAGTAAACGTAGTCAGGCAGGCAAGGGTCAAACCAGGAAGTCAATCAGAGGGTTAAGCAGAAGAGGTAAGGGTCAGGATCCAGAGGTCAGAATAGTCAAAAGTCAGGCAGGGGTCACAACAGGAATAAAAACAGGTTCAAAACAGGTTCAAAACAGGATTAGCAAAAGCTCAGGAAGCACCAGGAACAAACTCCTATAACGGACAATGTGATAAAAGAAAATGTACCTTTAAGTACATTTAAATTTCGCGCCATTGCGCACTGATCACATACATCAGCGCGCCTTTAAGACGCAAGGAGGCGCGCACTTGGAACCGGCGCAGAACCATCATGGCGGGCGTCCCCGATTGGAGTGCCGCGGGCATCCCCGCTTGGAGTGCAGCGGGCGTCCCCGCCGACCCCCACCGGGGTAAGATTTTGTTACATTACCCCCCTCTCTAGGGGGGGCACTGGACCCCCAGGCTTACCAGGAAATTTGGTGTGAAATTGCTTCCTGAGGCTTTGATGTCATCTATTGAGACCCAAGAGTTCTCCTCAGGACCAAAGCCCTTCCACTTTGTAAGATATTGAAGCTTACCTCGTACGAGGCGGGAATCGAGGAACTCTTGGATCTAAAATTCAGGCTGACCTTCAACCAAAACTGTGGGAGGAACAGACAAATGACGAACATGAGTGGCAGGTTTCAGGAGGGAGACATGAAAAGAATTAGAAATTTTAAAAGTAGCAGGTAACTGAAGACGAATAGAGGATGGGTTAATTATTGCAGTGATGGGGTATGGACCTATGAACCTGGGACCCAGTTTGGGAGAGGGAACCTTCAACTTAATATGTTTGGTGGATAACCACACTGAGTCTCCTATCTTATTCTGGGGTGCCTCCCCATTTGGTCTATCATTTCAGGTACTGCAAAATCAACACATTTACATCATTTTGGGGTGGGCAAAGGTAGAAAAAAAGTACGTTCAACCCAGAAAACCATATATTTTCAGAAAGTACACATTTCCCCGAATCTTAATTGGGTATGCATGTCTTTCTACCCCAAAGCACCAAGCCGCAAAGCTTTCCTAAATTTGGCAATTTTGGGGACATTTCCAAAAATCACCTCAAAACTTACACCCTGCAGCATCTTATATCGAACATACCATTGGTTATCAAGACAAATGACCACAAATATGAAAGCCTGGGGTCTGCTGAACAGTTTGATGCCCAATATGTATAGGTGTACCTAAGGATGTGGCATATAGGGGCCTCAAAATGAAGACCCCCCCACTTGGTCTATCATTTCAGGTGCTGCAAAATCAACAGATTTACATCATTTTGGGGTGGACAAAGGTAGAAAAAAGAACGTTCACCGCAGAAAGACATATATTTTCGGAAAGTACACATTCCCCCGAATCCAAATTGGGTATGCATGTCTTTCTACCCCAAAGCACCAAGCCGCAAATCTATCCTAAATTTGGCGATGTGGCGACATTTCCAAAAATCACCTCAAAACTTCCACCTGCAGCACCTTATTTCATACATACTATTAGGTATCAAGACAAATCACCCCAAATATGAAAGCCTGGGATAGGATTAATGAAGTACAAAGCATGTAAAGACCCCAGAATATTCCTTGTGCATACTTATTTGATGTCTTATATCTACACTAATTTCCAAACATTACCAGTTTTATATGGGATAAAAGCTACAAAAAGTTATGGTAACCCGTAAAAGCCATAAATTTTTTTGGAAAGTACACATTCTGAATGGGTAATTATGTCTTTCTACTCCAAACTACTTTACTGCAAAGCTTCACTAAAGGCAGCGTTTTTATGACATTTCTGAAAATTGTCTAAAAATTTTGCAATTGCCCGCATTTATCTCACCCAATTTCTTACATACAATTGTAAAACACCCTAAATATTGACGCCAAGGGTCTAATGAACAGTTTGATGCCCAATGTGCATAGATATACCAAAGCAGCTGGCATGTGCGGACCCCGAAAATATTTGTGTATTTGAATTTTCTCCGCTGTCTTTTCGCCTTCTGTGAACATAGACCAGTTACTGTATATTGTGCCACAAGACCCCCTAACAGCATATAGACCCCCAAAATCATATATTTTTGTAAAGTACACATTCTGACAAAAATAAAATTGCAAAATAAAAAAAAAAGCCTGAAAATAAAAAGAATAAAGCTAACTTTGTAAAATGTGTATTGTGTACATGGATGTGTATGTAAATGAGTGTATAAGTGTTACATAAAGGCCACCTACCGTTCTGAAGTCCAGGAAGGTCCTGGGCAGCCAAGCGGGCTCCTACAGCAGAGTCCACACAGCAGGAAGTCCTGATCGCGCTGGAGCAGGCAGTCAGAAGACGCAACACAGAGACACGTGTCTGCATAATGGAAGGCGGGTCCTGTGACGATCACGTCGCAGAACCCACGTGAACTCCCCCTCCGGTGTCCCTGCTCGTTGCCTAGGGGGTTGGGAGACACCGGAACCCTCTTCTGAAGCGACAATCGCCGCAGATGCAGAGAGGAGCCCTTTACAGCCAAGAACGTAGGTACTACGTGCTTGGCAGTTAGGGCTTTCCCCTGCAAGAACGTAGTACCTATGTTCTTGGCAGGTAAAAGGTTAAAGGTGAAATAATTGTGATATAATATGAATCTCATTAATTCACCCAAGAAGATGATAGTCTCTTCAGTTTCCCCAGAATATCGATATAGGAAATATGACAAGGTTTTAAATCCAACTTCATGTTTGATAGAAGTGTACAGGGATTCTAAATCCATGGTTATAAGAATAATATCCACATCCATTTGTATGTTATCTATGATACTGAGGACGTCCATTGTATCACGTGCATATGATGGTAGACGTTCCACCTAGAGGCTTAATTCTAAGGTCTATATATTGACTTGCCTTTTCTGTTACATTGTTATTTCCAGATACTATAGGTCTCCCCGGTGGTTTTTCAGTATTTTTATGTATTTTGGGTAATAGGTAAAACGTTGCTACTCAGGGATTTTGGACAGTCAAAAATTGTATTTCCTTTTTGATAATTACGTTATTAGCAGAGGCTTCACTAATTATTCTATCACATTTCACCTTATAGTCAGTTGGATCGCCTCATATCATTTCGTAACTGGATGAGAACAACTGTTTATTTGCCTCCTCCATATACATGATTTGGATTGGTAATTGGCCAAATTACTGTATTCCCTCCTTTATCCGATTGCTTGAATTGTACATCATCCCATTTAGGCATTTCTTGAATAGCCTTTTTCTCTGTAACAGATATATTCTGTTCATATACACGTGGTTTTAACTTAAGAATATCCCCACATTGGGACAGATATTAGATGCTGGACAAAATTGTGACCTAATTCTTAATTTCTTTCTCTAATCATCAAACGTAGTTAATACTTCATCACTATTTTGTTGTTCACTTAGGTTTTCTTCAAAGAGTTCCTCTAAATCTAGTAACGCTTGAATTTCTATCGGTGTATTAAATTCTCTCTTCTCCTTATCAAACTGTCCAAATTGGTTTTTTAGGAGTAATTTCCTAGCAAATAATTGTTAATTTTTTACTGTTTCGAATGTATCCAGTTTATACATTGGGGAGAAAGAGAACCCTTTCTTTACAATCTCCAAGTGTGTAGCTATTAGAACGTGATTGGATAAATCGATCACCTTTAATGTCTGGTCTTCTTCTGATGTTTCTTGTAATGAGGGGCATAATCTATCCTCTTCTTGTCCCTCAATTGGGGGTTTCCCTTGATTGTTCTCAGTTTATCTGGCTGGTCGGAGTGTGTGATGTATCCTTCACACCCCTCCCAATTCCTAAAAAAATTGGATATTCAGCTGGTATTGTTTCTCCCTGCTTATTTGGAATGGTTATGGGTAGTCTTTCCCTGCTGGTTCCTACATTTTCATTGTCTGTATTATCCCTTGTAATTTGTGTGTGATTAGAACCTCTAACCAAATCAGTATGTTTGTTTGCATTAGTATCTTGTGTTCCCTCTATCCACTGCCCTTGCTTTTAATTCCACCTCATTTGGGTATTGCTTCTAGGTTTCCACTTATTGTCTAATTGTGTTTTATACCCCTTTGCACCATAGTTCCCTCCATGTGACCACCGATAAACCTGTCCGCTGCTAAAATCCTTAATATCCCAATGTAGTTTGTTCTTTTTACTGTCTAGTAGTGATGACTCAACCTCACTTCATTCAGCATTTCGGCAGATTTATCAGCAAAATCACCTTCACTCTTTACTACCTCTAAATCAGATTGAACTTGCTGCATCTGTGTATCTAGCTGAGTAAGTTTTGTCTCTTCCTCTGTTATTAAAATATCCATCAATTTACTTGAGCATTTGTTAAAAATAATTAATATACATTACTTACCCCCAATATGCTGCTCTTTCCTGCTGTTTCAGTAAGAAATCAAACCGGCGCTGTCCCACGGCGTCCAAAGGGTCTCCGCCATCTTCTAGCTTCATCTTTCTTCTTCTCCTCTACGTGCGCGCAGCTGTGTGCCTCTTCCGGGTCTTCATGACGTCACTTCCTCTCTCACTACTGTTCCCTCAGCGTCTGTCTATGCAGCTTTCCCCGTGTCCCTGTCACACAGCCTTTGCCTCCTTTCATGTAGCATTACCCCTCCGTGTTCCTCTCCCCCCCCTTCCTCTCACTGCCGTTCCCTCATACAGCCTTCTCCCCTCCTCTGTGTTCCTCTCACTGCTGTTCCCTCATACAGCCTTCTCCCCCTCCTCAGTGTTCCTCTCACTGCCGCCTTCTCATTTCCTCCCTCTCCATGTTCGTCTTACTGCCGGCTCCTTTTCTTAGCGTCCCATGTCAATGCAGCCTTCTGCCCCTCTGTGTGCCTCTCACTGCCGTTCCCCTTACCCAGCCTTCAACTTTCCTCCCCCTTCCATGTTCCTCTCTCACTGCGTGCTCCTCTCACCATCGCTGCTGTCAGTCTAGCGTTCACTCCCCTCACCAACTCGTAGAACAAAGTAAAAGAAAAAAAAAAATTACACGGCCAGAAAAGGGAGAACGTCTGCGCTGGTTGCCGGCTGCTATGCTCTGAAGCTCTTCTAACTTCCGGGTTCCTGCCGGAAGTCCTGGGAGGAGGAGCACTGCCTGGGACGCGCACGTACTGCAATGAGTGAAGATTGGTCGCCAAATCGCCGTTTTTCTAAAGTCAGGTCAGACCATGGAGGGGACTTTTTACTGGGGACTTTTCAGGTAAAAGGAGGGTGAATATGGAATATCTATTAGGTCAGGGGTATTATATGCAGGCTGTAATTTTTATTTGTTTAATAAAAAAAAATGATGTTACTGGTCCTTTAATTCAGTGGGTTGAACAAAAAGATTGCATACAAAGTGTGAGGCAACCAAAACTTTTTTTTTAACTCAATCACTATTTCAGGGTCTCAAAAGTAATTTGACAAATTAAAAAAGGGAAAATAAAATGTTCATTTCTAATACTTGGTTGAAAACCCTTTGCTGGCAATGACAACCAGATTCGGGGTTTCCTCATTTTTAATGCTCTGCCAGGCTTTTACTGCAGCGGCTTTCAGTTGCTGTTTGTTTGCGGGCCTTTCTGTCTGAAGTTACGTCTTCAACAAGTGAAATGCATACTCAATTAGGTTCAGATGAGGTGACTGATTGGCCATTCAAGAATATTCTACTTCTTTACTTTAATAAATGTCTGGGTTGCTTTGGCTGTATGTTCTGGGTCATTATGAAACACCTTCCAATCAATTTAACTGCATTTAGCTGGATTTGAGCAGACAGTATGTCTCAGAATTCATTCGGCTGCTACTGTCCTGTGTCACATCATCGATAAACACTAGTGTCCCAGTGCCACTGGCAGCCATGCACGCCCAATCCATCACATTGCCTCAACCATGTTTTACAGATGATGTGGTATGCTTTGGATCATGAGCTGTTCCACACCTTCTCCATACTTTTTTCTTGCCATCATTCTGGTAAAGGTTGATCTTGGTTTCATCTGTCCAAAGAATGTTTTTCCAGAACTGTGCTGGCTTTTACCCTTTCTATTCTTGAGGCTTATGAGTGATTGCATTTTGCAGTGCACCCTCTGTATATAATTTCATGCAGTTTTCTCTTTATGGTAGACTTGGATATCGATACGCCTACCTCCTGGAGAGTGTTGTTCACTTATTTGGCTGTTGAAGGGGTTTCTCTTCACCATGGAAATTATTCTGCAATCATCCACCACTTTTGTCTTCCGTGGACGTCCAGGTCTTTTTGCCTTGCTGAATTCACCAGTGCTTTCTTTCTATCTCAGGATGTACCAAACTGTAGATTTTGCCAATCCTAATATAGTAGCAATTTCTCATATGTTTTTTTTTCTGTTTTTGCAGCTTAAAGGATGCTTGTTTCACCTGCATGGAGAAATCCTTTGACCACATGTCTGTTCACAGCAAAATCATCCACATACAAGCGCACCCCCCCATCAACTCCATGGCTTTTATCTGCTTAATTGATGACATAACAAAAGAATTGCCCACACCTGCCCATGAAATAGCCTTTGAGTCAATGGTCCAATTACTTTTGTGTTAAAAAAAGACTTTAGTTCCTCACATTTTGTGCAATCTTTTTGTTCAACCCACTGAATTAAATCTGAAAGTCTGCAGTTCAACTCATTGTGGTAATGTACAGAACCAAAATTAGAAAAAAGTTAGAAAAACATAATAATAATAAAACTGTACTGGTATACCAAGAACATACACAGTGAGAGGCAGTGTGCACTGATACCCCATGCACATTAAATAAATACATTTGCAAAAGGCTACATATTTATTGCTGTTGCTACTTTTTATTACCCTAGCAACCCGATAGCTGAAATTGCAAACTGGAGTGCTGCTGATTAATTAAATATTTAAAAAAACACAAAATTATAAAAATTAAAACCAATTGCAAATTGTCTTAGAATATCACTCTTACTAAAAGGTAACTTAGATGGGAACAACCCATTTAAAATCCTCTTTTTACAAGGTGTGTGTCCCTTAAATAAAATGTCCCGTCCATGTAACCAGCATTGATTAGTGTCACGGATACGATACTTGTGAGATGCACATGACTTTAGGTGTGGCTAAATCAGGGGTCACTAACTCAGTCTCTCACACACAAGTTAGACTAAAACAAAAGCACCCAAAGACCAACCAAACCCCAGAAAATGAATTCGCTGCCACCATCTATCATTAACAGGTAATAGAAACCTAATGTGACTATTCCCCTGCTCTCTCAAATAGGTAATAACTCACAATATACCAATGCATTAAAGTGGACCTGTCACCTACACATAAAAAGCTGCACAATAAAAGTCCTTTGCAAATTAAATATGAAGCCCCAAAAATTGTTTTCATTAAAACATCCATACCTGTTATAAAGGTGTTTAAATATCTGAACTGTAAATTAAATATTACCTGCCCCGCCTCTATGCCCGTGGCATAGAGGAGGGGCAATCAATTACTTTCACTTTCCATTCAGCACTTCCTACATTTCACTGCTCTCCTCACATTCCCCCTTCCCTCCTCAGGCTCTATAATTGTGTAGGGCACTGCACATGGACATCAGGTCCCCCATTCTGGTGCATACACAAGATTTTGGGGTGATACACAATTTCCCTTAATAACTGTGTCCACAAAATGGCTGCTGCCTGCTTGCTGTGATTGTATAATTCCAAGAGAGAAGGAAACAAAATTTAAATAATAAATACCGTGTAAGTAAAGTTTATTTTGCTCAACTAAGATGATAGAAAAAAATTTGAAATTATTTCTTAGGGTGACAGGTCCCCTTTAAACACCCTCTCACTATAGTCAGGGTAAATTTCTATTCTAATTCAACCAGTACTCCAGCACACCAAGGGTTAATCAGCATACATATATATATATATATATACACACACATACTAGCATTTACATTCAGCATGCAGAGGGTTAAGGCTCACAGTTACACTCTTTTTTAGGCTAGATTCATTTAGAGCACCAAAGACAAACTTATTAAAGGGATCCTGTCATCAGAAAACATGTTTTTTTCAAAACGCTTCAGTTAATAGTGCTACTCCAGCATAATTCTGCACTGAAATCAATTTCTCAAAAGAGCAAACAGTTTTTTTTATATTCAATTTTGAAATCTGACATGGGGCTAGACATATTGTCAATTTCCCAGCTGCCCCTGGTCATGTGACTTTTGCCTGCACTTTAGGAGAGAAATGCTTTCTGGCAGGCTGCTGTTTTTCCTTCTCAATGTAACTGAATGTGTCTCAGTGAGACATGGGTTTTTACTATTGAGTGTTGTTCTTAGATCTACCAGGCAGCTGTTATCTTGTGTTAGGAAATTTTATTTAAAATTATTCAGAATTACAATAAATATTAAACATCAATCAGATGAACAATCAAGAACAAATCAAAGCATTCAAATGGTAATTAAATACTTTCCCACATTTTTTTGTAAGAATCAGAATATTGACATTCCCTGGTTTTAATAAAGACAATGTCTCTGCAAATGGTTTCAGTCACTGTTTCAATTGAAAGGCACAATTGGCTGGTAGTCATCTTAGATCTCATATGCCACAAGTGGTAGCGTATAACAGCAATCATTATATATAGGATTGTTCTGTCCTTGTTGGCAGCCCTTTGATTTTCTACTACTCCATAGGAGAACTCTGAAAAGTTTAGATTTCTAATCAGATCCATATTAAGGCGATTTGCCATGCTCTCTCTCAAGGAACAAGACACTGAACACTCTATAAGAAAATGTTCTTGTGACTCCTCAACACCACACCCCCATGGACATTCTCTGTCCACAATATTTAGGTATTTCATGTTGCCTCTTACAAACAGTTTTCCTTGTAGTGAAAGCCATGCATTGTCCCAATATTTCTTGGGCATCCTCTTGCTCATTAAAAATGTAATACTTTCCTCTAACAAATGTCCTGGACAATCTTTGACACTAACTGGGGAAACAAAATGAAGATCTAAGATTTTCCAATATAATATTTTTCTTCGTTTTGTTCTCAGATCTTCTGAACTAATACTCAATTTTTTCAATGTTTTTACTGCCTGCCGCAGATAGGTGGGTAAAAGGCCTCCTCTTATCCTTACCTCTTTCACTCTGCCGCCGAGTAACCAATCCTTGATAAAAGGCAATGCCCAGTCTCTAACACTGGGTTCCCACAGAGATTCTTTGCCTTGCACCACCCCTCCAAAGTTAAACTTCAGAAAGGCAGGAAAGTGATCCCTCTTTTTACTGGGTTGAGCCTGTTCCCCCAAAGCATTTGCAAGAACAGGCTCCGGATTCTGGCATAGAGAGATTCTGGCAATAAAAACACATGAGAGACAAAAAGAAACACCGGAATCAGGAGTCTTGATAATGTCAATTCTTTCTCTATAGGCCAGCCTCCATGCCTTCCATCGCTGAACTGTTGCCACACCAGCGTTCAGTTTTTCTTCCCAATTTGCGTTCACTAGATCTCCCTTCCCAAATTTAATCCCCCAAGATCTTAACTAAACCTGGGGCCACTGGAAATTATTCATGCTTAATTTGGTTCCTCGTCTAAGACCCAAAAAGCTTCCAACTTTTCCTGGTTTATCAGAGTAGCTTCTGATGTACTCCAAAACCTTTCCCTCCTCCTCAGGTTTTGATATCACCAGAGTAACATCATCCGCATAGGCTATAGACTTAAAGGATCCAACCAGAGGAAAAGGGACCGCCCCCCCCCCAAGCCCACTATCCTGCAGTCTCCTCAGGAAAGGATCTAGAGAAAAAACATACACCAAAAAATCTTCACCAACCATTAATCAGTGGGAAGCTCTTCGCCCCTTCATACAGAACTTTAATCCATTCTACAAATTCTTCTGGAATGCCGTATCTGTGCAAAACAGCCCATAGATACTCATGATTGACTCTATCAAATGCCTTTGCCTGATCTAGAGACAGAAAGTATTTTCCCCACTGCCAAGCTTTACACCTCTCCAGTGCTTCCCTTAGTGACAGAACAGCCCCAAAGATGTTCCTACCTTCTACTGAACAGAACTGAGAATCAGAAAGAAGAGACCCAGTTACCTCACCCAACTTCTGTGCAAGCACCCTTGCCAGAATCTTCCTATCACAATTGAGAAGGGCAATTGTCCTCCAATTCTCATTGTGCCTCAAATCCTTCCCCTTCGATATCAGAACCAGAGAGGAGTACTGCATAGATGGTCAGAGATGTTTTTCTAACAGGCAGGCATTAAAGACTTGGGCTAACACTGGGGCCAGATCTTCCTTGAAGGTAACATAAAACTCAGCTGTTAACCCATCTGGTCCAGGAGCCTTCTTTTTCTGCTGTTTATCTATTGCCTGCCTCACTTCCTCCTCCGTTATCTCTGACATCAAAGGGAAAAAATCCAAATTAACAGTGTTCGATACTGGGGTTGTCTTTAGGAAATCATGAATCCTTTCCCTTTCCAAAACTTTTTCTTTGTAAAGATCAGCATAGTAAGCCCCTATAACCTCCAGGATTCCCTCCCTAGATACTTCTAAATTACCCTGTTGGTCAAAAAGACTCTCAACCCACTTTTTTTTAACATTCTCCTTACAGTTCTGGCAAGGGTCCGGGGAGCACAAGGCTCCATAGTCCCTCTCCAGAACCAGGGACTCAAGCCGTTTGTACTGCTGCTGTCTTAACAAATACTTAAGTCGGTCTAAATTTTTACCCCCCTCCCCTTTCGAAATACAGACTTCAAGTTTCCTTCTCAAGGACTGTCTCTCCTTCTCTCTAGCCCTCCCCTTTTTAAATGAGGCAGACGCAAAAAAGATTTGCAAAGTATCCTTAGCCGAGTCCCACCATTCCGCAACAGAATCATAAAAATCTATTTTTGACTTTTGAGCTTCAAACGAATTCCTAAAAAGTATTTTAGTCTCTTCATCTTCAAGTATTCCTTTACCCAGTCTCCATAACCCTTTACCAAAATTTACATTTCTGGCTATCCCATAGCGAAAAAATAGACCTAGATGATCAGAAAATTCTACCACCCATTCTTTAAAGTCAGAAAACTTGTCACCTTTTTTAACAAAGATAAAATCTATTCTGCTACTTCTTGGGCCACACCTGTAAGTGTGATACCCTTTTCTTCCATTAAAGGTTGCTATATCCTCTAATCCTGCATCTTCTATTAACCGCTTGAAAAACAAGGTTTCATATTTATTAATCTTTCCTGTTCTATCGCTTTCTCCTAGAACTTGATTAAAGTCTCCTGCTAAAATTACTGGTATTGTTGTGTAAAGGAAAGGCTTTATGTCACTTAATAAAGAACTCCTATCAGAAATGACCTGGGGCCCGTTACACATTAATGAGTCTTATTAAATGCCCATCTACAGTAATATCCAATAATAAACACCTTCCTATCTGTATGTCAACAACTTTTTTTAATGACAAAATGTCTATTGCCTTTAAAGAGGATGCCCCCCCCCCCCGGTTCATTAGCTATAGACCAGTATGACATGCCTTCCCTCCAGTCCCTTTTGGCCATTTTAACCTCATTTAGAGATGAGAGTCTGGTTTCTTGTAAAAAGATCACATCTGCTATAGTTTCCTTTAAGAAATCATATGCCAGAAACCGTGTTTTTCTGCTCTTAATGCTACATACATTGATAGACATAAAGTCAATTACTGGATCCATTTTTTTTCTTTTTGCCCAAGACCAAACTCTCATCTCCATTTCTTGCTCGTCTAAGGACACCTCATCAAGATCTTTTTTACTTTTTTTTCTACTGGTGTCTAGGGATGTAGCGAACGTCGCGAACCCCATAGACTTCAATGGGAAGGCGAATTTTAAAAGCTAGAAAAGACATTTCTGGCCAGAAAAATGATTTTAAAGTTGTTTAAAGGGTGCAACGACCTGGACAGTGCCATGCCAGAGGGGGATCAAGGGCAAAAATGTTTCTAAAAAATCCATTGTTGACACAGCGCTGCGTTTTGTGCTGTAAAGGGCAGAAATCACACTACATTTCTAAACCTGTGTAATAAAATGCTTTAAAACGTCCGGCGTCTACATGCCAATCAAGTCGTGTAAAAGTTACAGCCTGTTCACACGCAAAGACGAAACGCGGTGCTTACTGCAACGCAAAAAGACGCAAAGAGCTTTAATGAATGATACCGTCAAGTGAGCAAATAATAGTTTTTAATTACTAGTTGCTTGTCACCTCCAGGATGTTCGTCCTGTTGGTGGCAATATTTCTGTAGTGGTGTGTTTAGCAGTCACCGTGCTTGTGCGCACGTGCACGGTCAGGCAGAGGTAATTCAATGTACAGTGAAGCGAACCAAAAAACACTGATTCTGCAGTGTGGGCCCAGTTTTGGTCTACTTTATTGATCACCTGCGGTGACCATAAAAGATGCGATTTTGCCACTGTTGCAGAACCCTGAAAAATTAGGCATGTGTACTTTCCTGAAAAATTATGTTTTTTTTGTCGCAGCCACTGAACCAGAAGTCCAGAAACAATATGCCATATAAATGCTGAAAATATTAATTTTTTTTT
Source organism: Xenopus laevis (assembly GCF_017654675.1). Classification (NCBI taxonomy): domain Eukaryota; kingdom Metazoa; phylum Chordata; class Amphibia; order Anura; family Pipidae; genus Xenopus; species Xenopus laevis. Next base: position 69,197,062 of record NC_054373.1, read on the forward strand.
GTGGCAGCCACTGCAGCACAGAGGCCAGAAAAAATATGCCATATAAATGCAAACAATATTAATTTTTTTTGTCGCAGCCACTGCAGCACAGAGGCCAGGAAAAATATGCCATATAAATGCTAACAATATAATTTTTTTTGTCGCAGACACTGAAGCACAGAGGCCAGAAAAAAATATGCCATTTAAATGCTGAAAATATTCTGTTTTTTTTGGTCGCAGCCACTGCAGAACAGAGGCCAGAAAAAATATGCCATATAAATGCAAACAATATAAATTTTTTTTTGTCGCAGCCACTGCAGCACAGAGGCCAGGAAAAATATGCCATATAAATGCTAACAATATAAATTTTTTTGGTCGCAGCCACTGAAGCACAGAGGCCAGGAAAAATATGCCATATAAATGCTGAAAATATTCTGTTTTTTTGGTCGCAGCCACTGAAGCACAGAGGCCAGAAAAAATATGCCATATAAATGCTGAAAATATTCTGTTTTTTTTAGTCGCAGCCACTGAAGCACAGAGGCCAGAAAAAATATGCCATATAAATGCTGAAAATATTCATTTTTTGTCACAGCCACTGAAGCACAGAGGCCAGAAAAAATATGCCATATAAATGCTGAAAATATTCTGTTTTTTTTAGTCGCAGCCACTGAAGCACAGAGGCCAGAAAAAATATGCCATATAAATGCTGAAAATATTCAATTTTTTTGGTCGCAGCCACTGAAGCACAGAGGCCAGGAAAAATATGCCATATAAATGCTGAAAATATTCAGTTTTTTTTGGTCGCAGCCACTGAAGCACAGAGGCCAGAAAAAATATGCCATATAAATGCTGAAAATATTCTGTTTTTTTTGGTCGCAGCCACTGAAGCACAGAGGCCAGAAAAACTCAGGATTTACCTGGATTCAAATTAAACCAGTAGGGTTTGCACCCTAGTTTGTAACGGTGGTGGAGGGAGGAGGACGCTAAAGGACAGCTGTATGTGGAGTCATGAGGCGTGCAGAGAAGGACAGCTGCATGGGGAGTCAGAATCAGAAACTCAGAACAAGTCTTCCGGCGTGCAGTAACCCTCCGAGATCCACCCCTCATTCATTTTAATAAAGGTCAGGTAATCCACACTTTTGTGACCTAGGCGAGTTCTCTTCTCAGTTACAATCCCTCCTGCTGCACTGAAGGTCCTTTCTGAGAGGACACTTGAGGCGGGGCAAGACAAGAGGTTCATGGCAAATTGTGACAGCTCTGGCCACAGATCAAGCCTGCGCACCCAGTAGTCCAGGGGTTCATCGCTCCTCAGAGTGTCGATATCTGCAGTTAATGCCAGGTAGTCCGCTACCTGCCGGTCGAGGCGTTCTTTGAGGGTGGATCCCGAAGGGTTCTGCCGCTGCCTTGGGCTGAAAAACATTTGCATGTCTGACATTACAGAGTGGCCAAAGTGCTTTGTCCTTGCAGGTGCGCTCGTGGCAGGATTACTGGCACCTCTGCCCCTGGAATGTTGATGAGTTCCTGAAGTGACATCACCCTTAAAAGCATTGTACAACATGTTTTGCAGGCTGGTTTGTAAATGCAGCATCCTTTCAGACTTGTGGTATGTTGGTAACATTTCTGCCACTTTATGCTTGTACCGAGGGTCTAGTAGAGTCGCGACCCAGTACAGGTCCTTCTCCTTAAGCCTCTTGATACGGGGGTCCTTCAACAGGCATGACAGCATGAAAGACCCCATTCTCACAAGGTTGGATGCAGAGGTATCCATCTCCGCTTCCTCGTTATCAAGGACTGCATCATCCACGGTCTCCTCCCCCCAGCCACGTACAAGACCAGGGGTCCCCAAAAGGTCACCACCAGCCCCCTGGGAAGCCTGCTCCTGTTGGTCCTCCTCCTCCACAAAGCCACCTTCCTCCTCTGACTCCACTTCTGACACCTCTCCCTGCGTTGCAGCAGGTGCCTGGGTTTGTTCTGGTGATTCCGACCAGAAATCGTGCGCTTCCTGCTCCTCGTCACGCTGGTCTACAGCCTCATCTGTCACTCGTCGCACGGCACGCTCCAGGAAGAAAGCAAAGGGTATTAGGTCGCTGATGGTGCCTTCGGTGCGACTGACCATATTTGTAACCTCTTCAAAAGGGCGCATGAGCCTGCAGGCATCGCGCATAAGCACCCAGTAACGGGGGAAAAAAATCCCCAGCTCTGCAGATCCAGTCCTACCACCCAGTTCAAACAGGTATTCGTTGACGGCTCTTTGTTGTTGCAGCAGACGTTCCAACATGAGGAGCGTTGAATTCCAGCGAGTCTGGCTGTCGCAAATCAAACGCCTGACTGGCATGTTGTACCGCTGCTGAATGTCAGCAAGGCGTGCCATGGCTGTATAGGAACGTCTGAAATGGGCCGACACCTTCCTGGACTGCCTGAGAACGTCCTGGAATCCTGGGTACTTTGAGACAAAACGTTGTACTATTAAATTCAGAACATGTGCCATGCAGGGCACATGTGTTAAATTGCCCAGTCTCAGTGCTGCCAACAGATTGCTTCCATTGTCACACACCACTTTTCCGATCTTCAGTTGGTGTGGGGTCAGCCACCGATCGGCCTGTGACTGCAGAGATGACAGGAGTACAGATCCGGTATGGTTTTTGCTTTCCAGGCACGTCATCCCCAAGACAGCATGACAGCGGCGTACCTGGCACGTCGAATAGCCTAGGGGGAGCTGGGGGTGCACAGGTGTGGAGGAGGAGGAGGACCCAGCAGCAGAGGACGAAGAAGAGGAAGAAGACGAGGTAGAGAGCGAAGGAGGAGTAGAGGTGGTGGCAGAACCGCGTGCAATCCGTGGCGGTGACACCAACTCCACTGTCGTTGTTGAGCCACACATTTCCTGCTTCCCAGCCATGACCAAGTTCACCCAGTGGGCAGTGTAGGTGACATACCTGCCCTGACCATGCTTGGAGGACCATGCGTCAGTAGTCATATGGACCTTTGGCCCAACACTAAGTGACAGAGATGCGGTGACTTGGCTCTGCACATGGTGGTACAGGTGTGGTATTCCCTTTTTTGAAAAAAAATTGCGGCTGGGTACCTTCCACTGAGGTGTCCCAATTGCTACAAATTTGCGGAAGGCCTCAGAGTCCACCAGCTGGTATGGTAAAAGCTGGCGGGCTAAGAGTGCAGACAAGCCAGCTGTCAGACGCCGGGCAAGGGGGTGACTCGCAGACATTGGCTTCTTACGCTCAAACATGGCCCTCACAGAAACTTGGCTGGGGGCAGATGACTGGGAATGGGAACTGGTGGTCAAGGTGGAAGGCGGAGTGGAGGGTGGTTCAGACGGGTCAAGGACAGCAGAGGTAGAGCAGTAAGATGCTGGACCAGAAGGAGGGTGGCTTTTAGTTTGCCTGTTGCCTTTGAGGTGTTGCTCCCAAAGTGCATAGTGCTTGCCGTTCATGTGCCTTCGCATAGAAGTTGTACCTATGTGGCTGTTGGGCTTCCCAAGACTCAGTTTCTGACTGCACTCATTGCAAATTACAACGCTTTTGTCAGAGGCACACACATTAAAAAAATCCCACACTGCTGACCTTTTTGAGGCTGGCAATCTGGGGGTAAAAGTAGAAGTCGGCGGCGTTGGCGGCAATGGCGGGTGCGTTGGCCGGCTGACCACAGGTGCCGATACATGTTGTTGCCCTACTGTTCCCTGCGAGCTGTCCTCCCTGCTTCTTCTAAGTCTTATTCTCCTCCTGCCTCTCTGACTCTCCGTCTCTCCATCTGAACTATCCTCCTCTTGCTCTCTTCTACTGGGCACCCACAAAACATCAATCTCCTCATCATCATTCTCCTCAGATGCATCAATTTCTTCTAACAGCTCACAGAAAGAAGCAGCAGCGGGGACCTCCTCGTCATCACTCATTATGTCCATCTCTGTTGTGTTCTCTGCCAGAATTAAATCTGGTGTAACGTCCTCATCTCCTTCATCTTCTTCTGCCAATAATGGTTGCGCATCACTCAGTTCAAGAAACTCATGTGAAAATAACTCCTCTGACTCCAGTGAAGAAGGGGCGCCGGTGGTGGAGGAAGTGTTACGTGGGGTGCCCATAGCAGTGGAGGATGAGGATGTTGTGGTAAAGTTAGAAACGGTAGAGGATGGGGTGTGCTGTGTAAGCCAGTCAACTACCTCTTCAGCATTTTGGGAGTTCAGGGTCATTGCCTTTTTAAAACTGGGCAATTTCCTAGGGCCACAGGATAGCATAGCAGCACGGCCCCTAGTGCCTCTGCGTGGCGGCCTGCCTTTGCCTGGCATTATTTTTAAAACAAAAACAACAACAACTCAGGTGGTGTTTCTGGAGACGGTATTATTATTGATATTTAGACAGAATGTGAACAAGCTCACAGAGCTAGATGGGAGTGGTTTGAAAATGAAGAACACACTGGGCAAATAATGCCTACAAGGTCAACGTATACACTACAGCAGTGGTGGATACGGAATATATTATTGCTGCTTGAAAAACGTCACTCAGGTGGTGTTTCTGGAGACGGTATTATTATTGATATTTAGACAGAATGTGAACAAGCTCACACAGCTAAGTGGCAGTGGTTTGAAAATGAAGAACACACTGGGCAAATAATGCCTACAAGGTCAACGTATACACTACAGCAGTGGTGGATACGGAATATATTATTGCTGCTTGAAAAACGTCACTCAGGTGGTGTTTCTGGAGACGGTATTATTATTGATATTTAGACAGAATGTGAACAAGCTCACACAGCTAAGTGGCAGTGGTTTGAAAATGAAGAACACACTGGGCAAATAATGCCTACAAGGTCAACGTATACACTACAGCAGTGGTGGATACGGAATATATTATTGCTGCTTGAAAAACGTCACTCAGGTGGTGTTTCTGGAGACGGTATTATTATTGATATTTAGGCAGAATGTGAACAAGCTCACACAGCTAAGTGGCAGTGGTTTGAAAATGAAGAACACACTGGGCAAATAATGCCTACAAGGTCAACGTATACACTACAGCAGTGGTGGATACGGAATATATTATTGCTGCTTGAAAAACGTCACTCAGGTGGTGTTTCTGGAGACGGTATTATTATTGATATTTAGACAGAATGTGAACAAGCTCACACAGCTAAGTGGCAGTGGTTTGAAAATGAAGAACACACTGGGCAAATAATGCCTACAAGGTCAACGTATACACTACAGCAGTGGTGGATACGGAATATATTATTGCTGCTTGAAAAACGTCACTCAGGTGGTGTTTCTGGAGACGGTATTATTATTGATATTTAGACAGAATGTGAACAAGCTCACACAGCTAAGTGGCAGTGGTTTGAAAATGAAGAACACACTGGGCAAATAATGCCTACAAGGTCAACGTATACACTACAGCAGTGGTGGATACGGAATATATTATTGCTGCTTGAAAAACGTCACTCAGGTGGTGTTTCTGGAGACGGTATTATTATTGATATTTAGACAGAATGTGAACAAGCTCACACAGCTAAGTGGCAGTGGTTTGAAAATGAAGAACACACTGGGCAAATAATGCCTACAAGGTCAACGTATACACTACAGCAGTGGTGGATACGGAATATATTATTGCTGCTTGAAAAACGTCACTCAGGTGGTGTTTCTGGAGACGGTATTATTATTGATATTTAGACAGAATGTGAACAAGCTCACACAGCTAAGTGGCAGTGGTTTGAAAATGAAGAACACACTGGGCAAATAATGCCTACAAGGTCAACGTATACACTACAGCAGTGGTGGATACGGAATATATTATTGCTGCTTGAAAAACGTCACTCAGGTGGTGTTTCTGGAGACGGTATTATTATTGATATTTAGACAGAATGTGAACAAGCTCACACAGCTAAGTGGCAGTGGTTTGAAAATGAAGAACACACTGGGCAAATAATGCCTACAAGGTCAACGTATACACTACAGCAGTGGTGGATACGGAATATATTATTGCTGCTTGAAAACGTCACTCAGGTGGTGTTTCTGGAGACGGTATTATTATTGATATTTAGACAGAATGTGAACAAGCTCACACAGCTAAGTGGCAGTGGTTTGAAAATGAAGAACACACTGGGCAAATAATGCCTACAAGGTCAACGTATACAATACAGCAGTGGTGGATACGGAATATATTATTGCTGCTTGAAAAACGTCACTCAGGTGGTGTTTCTGGAGACGGTATTATTATTGATATTTAGACAGAATGTGAAAAAGCTCACACAGCTAAGTGGCAGTGGTTTGAAAATGAAGAACACACTGGGCAAATAATGCCTACAAGGTCAACGTATACACTACAGCAGTGGTGGATACGGAATATATTATTGCTGCTTGAAAAACGTCACTCAGGTGGTGTTTCTGGAGACGGTATTATTATTGATATTTAGACAGAATGTGAACAAGCTCACACAGCTAAGTGGCAGTGGTTTGAAAATGAAGAACACACTGGGCAAATAATGCCTACAAGGTCAACGTATACACTACAGCAGTGGTGGATACGGAATATATTATTGCTGCTTGAAAAACGTCACTCGGGTGGTGTTTCTAGAGACGGTATTATTATTGATATTTAGACAAAATGTGAACAAGCTCACACAGCTAGATGGGAGTTGTTTGAAAATGAAGAAGAAGAAGAACACACTGGGCAAACAAGGCCTACAAGGTCAACGTATACACTACTACAGCAGTGGATACGGAATATATTATTGCTGCCTGAAAAACGTCACTCGGGTGGTGTTTCTGGAGACGGTATTATTATTGATATTTAGACAGAATGTGAACAAGCTCACAGAGCTAGATGGCAGTGGTTTGAAAATGAAGAACACACTGGGCAAATAATGCCTACAAGGTCAACGTATACACTACAGCAGTGGTGGATACAGAATATATTATTGCTGCTTGAAAAACGTCACTCAGGTGGTGTTTCTGGAGACGGTATTATTATTGATATTTAGACAGAATGTGAACAAGCTCACACAGCTAGATGGCCACTGGGCAAATAATGCCTGCAAGTGCACTACTATTGGTGCACTACTATGAAGAACAGCAAACAGCACTGGACACCTTAAAGAACAGTAAGATAAGTAAAATAAAAAAAAAATTATATGTATATTAAAAAAAAAAATATTCCGGGTTGGTGCTGCTGAACTACTAGGAGCAGCACAGTAGCACACCAGTCCCACTCCCCAACACTGCTAGACTAATAGCACTTGGCTGTTAAAGTAGCAAAGTAAAACAACAAAAAAGAAAATAAAAGCAGTCCTTACAAGGACTATTGGGTTATTACAGCAGTCAGCAGATGAGATCAGAAGAGATCAGTGCCCACAGCAGGCAGCTACATACAGAGCACTGCAGTAGAAGGTAGATTACTAGCCAGCAAAGCTACCCTAAAATGTCCCTCAAATCCCTGCAGACTTCTGTCCCTCCAATACAGAGCAGTATCAAGTAGATTACTAGCCAGCAAACTTACTATCAACTGTCCCTCAAATCAGTGAAATCACTAGCAGCTCTCTCCCTACACTAGCTCTTCCAAGCACACACAGGCAGAATGAAAAAATGCTGCAGGGCTTCAGTTTATATATGGAAGGGGAGTGGTCCAGGGGGTGTGGGGGTGGTCCAGGAGGGAGAGCTTCCTGATTGGCTGCCATGTATCTGCTGGTCTGGGGTGAGAGGTAAAAAAAAAGCGCCAGGTAAGGCGAACCCAAAATGGCGAACGTCGCGCGACGTTCGCGAACTTGCGGCGGACGCGAACAGCCGATGTTCGCGCGAACAAGTTCGCCGGCGAACAGTCCGCGACATCCCTACTGGTGTCCTGTACCTGATTTTTTCTCTTTTCCCTCTCCTCCTCTTCTTCCATCCTCTCTAGCTCTTCAAATTTTTCTACCTCCTCCCCCCATGATTTTTCTCCTAAAACATCAAATCTGTTTTGATTACTAATAGTCATTTTACCAACTATGTTTTTCTTGTTTGCACTTCTTTTCCTACTTCCCTTTCCAACTGTTTTCCATTCTTCAGTTTTTCCTTTTTTGTTCTTTTCCCTACTGCCCCCTGCTGTTACCTCAGTCTGAGTTTTAGTCTTATCACCAGTCACTTCTGCCACACCAGTCTGTGCTATGGCACCAGTATGTATTTGGTTATCAACCTGCATTTGTTCCTCTGTAACATTACTGGTTATGTCTTTTCTTAATTGCTCCTCGATGTTAGGGACTGGTTTTTAAACATTGTGCCATACTTCTGGACAGTTCTTTTATGCATGGCCAGATTTTAGACATAAATTACATTTGATCTGTTTATCACAGTCTTTACCAATATGGCCAATCTCCCCGCAAAAAGCACATTTCTTTATGCTACACTTTCCTGCTAGGTAAGTTCTAACACCACATTTAAAGCAAAGTCTTGGTTGCCCCACATAATAACACACACCTCTATCTCTCTCAATGAAGAAGGATGTAGGCAAGTGCTTTTGATAATAACCTTCATTATTTAATTTAACTTGCACTTTGTAACCTCCCACCCAGAATTCTTCTTCAACATAAATTTTAACCAATGGGGAAAGTACTGTACACTGCCTTTTTAAGTATATCAATATATATTCGGGGTGTACTGTCTCATTTTTCATCATTATGTCACATTCTTAAGTTCTGGCTTTGAGATGGGAGTTACTTTAAAATTTGCCATTCTTTTGTATTTTTTGTTAGACTCCAAAATTCCTCCAAACCATATGGTAACTTAAAACTTAGATCAAATTCTTCATCAGTTATATTAATCATGGCACATACATCATCCTTTGTGAAACCTAAAATCTGTTTTACAAGGTTTCTGGCCACAAATCTCCTGCCTGGGAATTCCTCCCTCTCTCCATCCCACTTGATTGTAACTGCATTTTTTCTTTTCCCATATTCTTCCTCTTGTTCCTCCACCTGTGTCTTGTCAAACAATTTCTTTATCCCCCACACAATCCCTCCCCCCACAGGAGAATCCTCATTACTGCAGGTACCTGACTGCACTTCATTAGTCTTGTTAACATTCTGTGTAGAAACTTCTGTTAGAGGTGCAACAGTTTTTTTAAAGGCAGAAACATTTCCCTTGACCACATCATACATTAACACTTTATCTCCAGATGTTTTAGCCACCTGTTCTAAAGACACAGTATCAGTATATGAGGGCTCAGTGGTCTGACCACCACATACATTACTTTCTTACAAAAAACTATTATGTCCTTGTTCAGAGGAAGAAACAGAAACATTTCCATTTGCACCACCCTCCTCCATTAAAGAAGTGCTGGCAGCCCCCCCCCTGAGGAAAGAGAAGAAGGATTTTCCTGTACCAGCATAACATTTGCATTGTGAGTTTCAATAGACATATTATCAGTGGCATTTTCACTCAATAACTCAGAAATTTTACAAAGCCTTTGTTTTGCTGTATCACCTCCCCCACATTTAATTTCATCAAATATTTTCTTATTGTAGTAAAGTTCCTTCCAAGGTTCGATAACATCCAAGATATTCTTAATTTGTATGTCCACATCTTCCAAGTCCTTTTTTAAATAAGCCAGTTCTCTAATAGCTTTAGTTCTTTTTTGCCCTTTTAGTAGTTTGAGATCCTTAATCAGCACGTCTATTCCTTTAGTTAATACAGTGTAAGGGAAGGATGGGTCCCATCCTCCCAACCCCTCCCTGCCTCCCAGCAGGGAGGGAAAGCCAGGCACGGTCTGGCCGGAGGATCTGCTTTGATCCTCCAAGCCGGCGGCGCCGAACAGACGCACGCGCGCGGGGTGACGTCATATCACCGCGCCGGCCCACGTGTTAGAGCGGTGCATGCCGGAGGAGGGGCGTGTGTGCACGCTGCTGGGCGGACTGAGCAGGGTTTAAAAGGGCCAGCGCAGCTGCACTCTCTCTCTTCTTCTTTTGTGGAGCGCCCACCCGGAGGACATCACCCCCCTGGACAACGAGCATTTAACCCTGGCTGAGTATATCAAACCCCTACTATCCCACCAACGAATCCCATTAACCCCTACTGCTCAAACCCCTACTATCCCACCAATGAATCCCATTAACCCCTACTGCTCAAACCCCTACTATCCCACCGACGATCAAACCCCTGCTATCCCACAAACGATCCCACCAACGATCCCACTAACCCCTATTCACACCCCTATTATCCCACCAACGAAAACCCTTACTGATACCACCAATTCGCTATCCCTTGTACCCCAACTTGTTTCACCCTTTTGTTGGTTTAGGGAAAGTTTAGCACCAGGAAGGGCGGGCAATTATAACGTGTGTGATTGTGTATGTGTAGTTAGATTGTGGGTGAAGTTTGGGGATTGTTAGTGTAAATGAGGATTGTTTTATTTAGTTGTTTTATGTTGTGTAATTGGTATATCTGCATTAGGGGTAGTTGCTGTTTTTATTGTTGAGTGTCGTATTAAATATATATTGTGTTATTTGTAACTACTGTGTTGTGTTTGTTATTATGGTAATTACAGTAGTAAGCGCATGCAGATAGTTAGTACAGTACAGTATATAGCGTACATAGTGAAAGGTCAATTAAGAGTAGTTCTTTAAGGAATAAATAGGCAGAGTTATCAACCAATGATATCGCCTATGTATGAATACTAAGTATCAAACACCTGCATAAACAGCGATAACGAACACACCCCCTTAACATACAGATTGCTTGATCTCAAGATTTTTTAATTCATTTAGTGCACTAATGATTTTATCGTATTCTATAACTGTCCCATCATCATTTCCACAGTCTTTATCAAGCACATATCCATCACAAACCATTTTTCCTCAGTGTCTGCTGAAACAGTACATTGTCTCAAAGTTTCCCTTCTATCAGAAACAACTTCCACCTCAGCTTCCCATTCCCCTTTAGTGTCACCAACAAAAACATCCTCAACAGTATTAGGTAAGTTGACACTTACCACTCTATCAGCCCCTGCAGTCAGTGTCCCTCCCTGGTTTGCGGATCCCTGCAGCACACGCTCAGCAACTTGGTGAGCGATAGATTCAGCCGCATCCTCCTTTGCCACCGCTGTTTCCAAATCTCGCTGTACTTTCTCCTCACTAGCTGATGAGACTCTGCGTACTTCCGGATTAGACGTCTTCCCTGCAGCGTCGTGGTTCCCCACAACAGCTCCGGTGCTGGCGTCCTGCTCCGGGTGCCTCTCGCAGCTTTCCTCAGCCTCCTCTTGTGAGGAGGAATCGTCTTCCAACAGCTGGTGCCTTGTTGGTCTTCCTTTCCTTACACGATCAGCGGGTAGTGGCACCCGCAAGGGCCTGGGAGAAAACATGCTCTCACAGCACACTCAAAAAGCACGTCCTCTCACTATGAGGGTATAGCTTCTTGTTTTAGGAAGCTGCTATCTGGTAACCTTCCCATTGTTCTTTTGTTTGGCTGCTGGGGGGAAACGGAGGGGGGTGATATCACTCCAACTTGCAGTACAGCATTAAAGAGTGATTGAAGTTTATCAGAGCACAAGTCACATGACTTGGGGCAGCTGGGAAATTGACAAAATGTCTAGCCACATGTCAGATTTCAAAATTGAATATAAAAAAATCTGTTTGCTCTTTTGAGAAATGGATTTCAGTGCAGAATTCTGCTAGAGCAGCACTATTAACAGATTCATTTTGAAAAAAAAAACATTTTTCCCATGACAGTATCCCTTTAAGTTATATATATTTAATATTATAAAAGGCATAACAGTGCAATTAACAAAAAGATGTTACAAAAAGAGACATACATTCAATAATACAAACAGTTTATAAAATAAAAGGGAAAACATGGAAAACCTATACTTAGCTTCAAAGATATAGAATTCCTGGTTCTGGAGACAAGGGGAAACAATGAGATAACTTCCAATCACAATTAGTCCTCCTAAGTAAATCTGCTTCTTATTCAGAAGAGCTGACTATTTATCAGTGACTTCAGGGCATCACTCCCCCTCCCTCAGGAATGTAAGGGGGCATGGCCTAGCAGGACACAGATTTAGTTATTTTAGTCCAGTAAGAACTGGACCAAGAATATAATGACCATAACTCCCTATAGGAACATGGGAGAGAAATGATATATTAATTAGATATTAATTCTCTCATGGATTCCTATAAGGCTCCATGAGGGGTTGTTTTGATATTTTAATATGATGGAATTAAAACTATGTTTTAACTATAGAATATAGAATAACTATAGAATGCTTATGAATAATTTTTTTTATATGATATAAGTTTGGTCACTAGAGGTCTATAGCATGCCACAAATTGACATTTACTATACGTGTATATAGTTCTGTATCCAAGGTTTCTTATGTGTAAATATGTTTTAGGATGTGTTATGTTTGACCTTCACTTCACCTGTGAGGGGGCCTTCCTGGGAACTTTAAGCTCTCCCTCCTTGGGCTTTCCCCTCTCCACATGGAATGACTCTTATCAGCCAGGCCTTGGAGAAGAACATTACTGCTCTGCCCTCTCTGACCATAGCGGAAAAGAGGCCTATTATGTGTCTGATTTAGGTGAAGAAATGTTTGTTTATGATACATTGGCCTTATTAACTCTATCAAGCATGTATCATGACAGTTAGATTTACCCAATATCCCAAAACTCAATATTTTTTTATACTGTGAGCTATTGCATAGGTATGCATCGAATCCTTCTGCCCGGCAGAACCAAATCATAATTTACATATGCAAATTATGGCAGGAAGGGAAATCGTGTGAGTCGGCCAGGGAAGTAAAAAATGTTTTTTCTGCGTCCCTCTATGTTGTTACACACGGGCAGGACACAACTGGCAGATAGGTAGTTTAAAAAAAAAAAAAAAAAAAGGTTGAACTCGATGGACGTGTCTTTTTTCAACCTTACTTACTATGTTACTATGTTATTGCCCCTCCCAGACCTGGAGGTAGGATCTACAACATAGCCAATTAAAATGAATCATGACCTTAATGACATTAAAACGACCACATGACTTCCTCCTCACCACTGTTATTTTTTTGTCCTGCTGGACAGGGAGGTAGGATCTCCCTCCTCACTCTTTTTTGGTAAATTTTGATAGAAGTCAAACACAGTTTTTGTTTTTTCTTTTGTATTTTTTGTATATTTTTTACCTCTGTGTAGACACATGATTTCCAGGTAATGAAGAAGAATTTACCTGATGCCCCGAGACGCATAATCTGTAAATTGTTTTTTTATTGGGAAGAAATGCAGGTGTGGGCATACACATGGCCCTACCCTGCGCTACAATAGCCCCCCTGCTATATGCCCAGAAAGGCACAAGATTCAATATAGTGCTTTTTAAGACAAAGGTGTGGACATCCCACATTTTTACCTGTGAGCTTTTTGGCCTCCACTCAGTGACGTCAAGATGCTCGGCATCAAACACCAGCGTCACAAGGACCTGGAACATGGAAGTGCGCACCTACGCACCGACAATCTTGGAGAGACGCGTCAGGAGGTAAGAGACTGCAGCAATCTCCCGGCACGTCTTACAGTCTGCTCCTAACAAGCAGCCTGCCACCAGGGCTCTGACTGGAGTATTCCTGCTGTCTAGCTCATGTTGTCTGTTAGAGTTCCAGTGTTCTTCTGACTTAATGTCATTTGAGGTCTTAGGTTTGTGAGCCTGAGTTCTCTGTGCAGACACAGTAGTTTTGTGTGCTCCGGGTGTTTCCAGGACTGGCTACGGTGTTTGTACCCCATTTTTCTTATGATGTTGCCGCACTCAGGCAGCTTTCCTATTTCTATGGTGCCTTTTTGTGTTATGTAGGCTTTCTCTTAGAGATTCTATTCCCATCTGGTGGTTTTAGTTAGGAGCTCAGTTGTAGTATAACTACATCTACTGAGTTTTGTTGGCTGTATGTTTCCCTTCTTTAATTGTTGATATGTTGAAGGGCACTTACTGTAATGTCTGCTGGCACCTTATCAGGCTTGATGCCAGCTTGTAGTCTATGGCCCTTAGTTTGAGTGGCCTCTGGTCTCTCACCATGGAGTTTGGCTTGTGTGGCCTCTGGCTTTCATTATGGCCCTTGGCTTGTGTTGGGCCCTTGTTTTGGTCCTTGGCTCACATGGATGCTCTTCAAGTGCTGTTGCTGTTGGATTTAACATGGCTCTTGGCTCATGGGTCTGCTGGGCTTTTACCATGGCCCTCGGCTCATGGGTCTGCTGGCCTTTTACCATGGCCCTCGGCTCATGGGTCTGCTGGCTTTTTACCATGGCCCTTGGCTCATGGGTCTGCTGGCCTTTTACCATGGCCCTCGGCTCATGGGTCTGCTGGCCTGTTGCATAAATCTTTGGCTCATGTGGCCTTTTACCAGGGCCCTTTCCACGTTTCTTTGGTTGGCCTTTTCCAGGGTTATTGTAGCTGCTGGCCTTTTTCCATGGACGCTAGTTTTTATTATAGTCCTTGGGGGCTTGTGGTTGCTGGCTTTCATGGGACTGTCAGCCTTTGCTGTGACCTATTGTGCATTTGGCCACTGGCTGTAGGCAGTGGTAGGCGTGGCTGCAGTTGTTTGCTGTGGCCCTTGGCGGCATTCCTTGGCAAGACAACAGCCATTGGTTTTGTTTCGTCTATAATCTTTGCATGCATGGTGCTGGTTAAGCCAACAGTAGGCATGATTGGCTATTTGGTTGGATCTAACATAGGTTGTACCATCAGCTGAGTTTCACAGCCCATAGCTAGTTTTGTTGCTGATTGGTATTCAGCAGCTGCAGTTGGTCATATGTTGTTGGCTTTATAGCTGACCTTTGTTTCTGCCTTGCATGCATTGTTTTTGGTCTTGTATGCCACTGCTTATTATCAATAAGGCTGGCATACATAATAGCTGGTTTGTCCACCAGTGGTTTGCATGTATGGTGACTGGCTCATTTGCCAGTGGATTGTGCATCATTACTGGTTGGTACCAGCATTTGTAGGCTATAAGCTTCTTGCATGCCTGATTTCGGATTGTGACACCAGCTGTTTGCTGGTTCAGTAGCCTTCTTGATGTAATAGCCTCTGCTTTTGTGGGCGTTTTCTAGCACTGTAATTGGCTTGGGTCCCATTTGCTTGCTTTTGCAGCAGTTGGCTGGGGCAACAGCATATCTGACTGGTAGATGGCCTTAAGTCACATTTGAGTGGTCCAGCAGCTGACCCTTGTGCTTTTGTATGCCCAGTTCAGATTTTGTGGTTGGTGGAGCTACTGGGCTGTACCAGCATGGCCCTACAATGGTTACAGTGAAATGCTGGATTAGGATATCCCAGAGTTGGTGTTCATCTGGTTAAGTCTTCATTGGGTGTTTTTCAGCATTGAGTTTGTGGATCTTTGGCTAATCTCTGGTGTAGAGTTGACTCCGGTCAGCGCTGGTGTGAGCTGCTTCCATTAAGCTGCAGGACTAGGGTAGCGTGGGCCATGTTTTTTTAGGACCATCGGATAGTGCTGAGGATCGTGTATTTCTCCAGCACTGGTTATAGATACATCCAAGTAGTGGTTAGTTTCTAATCTGGATATATTGGTTTCCTGGTGGTTACTAGGGTGTTTTAGTTCTGAGATGGCTGGTGCCATCATTCTGGTTATGTCCTAGAGGCCTTTTGTTTTAACAGTTGCAGGATTTTAGTTCTTCCCCAGGTGGGGTTTTATGTCAGTTAGCCATATTGCAGGTATCGCTTTAGTTGCTGAGGGAACCTTTTAAGCAGAATATGGCTATTCTTGATCTGCAATTCTTGATCTGCAATGCTTGATCCTCATGCCAGTCTCTGTAATTTAGTGATGGTTTTTTGTAGCTCTTGTTGTCAATCGCTTACCATGTCCTAGAACATGTCGTTCTTGTGCCTTTTATCAACCTTTTCAGGGACATTTTATCAGCTCCCCTGTTGGATGGATGTGATGCTGGCCTTATTACTCAGGGCTTCCTTAGCATCAGTTTGGTTATTGCCTTTTATTTTTAGATTGTACTGACATGGAGGGATGCAGAAAAAAATGAGAATTCCAATTGACTACTTAACTTAAATTCCTTTTCTTCTAGTCTCGACATGTCAGTACAGGGTTTCCCATCCCAAGTTATTTATTTTGGTTACTGTACCACTATGGAAATTGTATAACAGTGGTGAGGAGGAAGTCATGTGGTCTTATAGGTCATGATTAATTTTGATTTGTTATAGGTCTTACCTCCAGGTCTGGGAGGGGAAATACTGCCTGTGTGTACTGACATGTCGGGACTAGAAGAAAAGAAATTTACGTCAAGTAGGTAAGAGAAATTCAAATTTTTCCCTTCCCACCCCTAATTTGCATATGCACATTAGGATTCGGTTTGGTATTTGGCCGAATCTTTTAGCTAAAAGCTATTTAGCTTTTTACTCAGCAGCTCTCCAGTTTGAAATTTCAGCTGTCTACAGTCCAGCAGTCCAAATTACCCTAGCAACCATGCACTAATTTGAATAGGAGGTGGGATAGGAATAGAAAGATGTTCAATTGTTTTTCATTCTTTTTTTTTATAGTTTTAGTTTTTTGCCTTTTTATTCTGACTCTTTGCATCTTTCAAATGGGCATCGCTGACTCCCTTCTTCTAAAAAACCAAATGCTCTGTAAGGCTACAAATGTATTATTGTTACTTTTTATTACTGATCCTTCTATTCAGGCCCTCTCCTATTTTTAGTCCAGTCTATTCAAATCAATGCATGGTTGCTAGGCTAATTTTGACCCTAGTTACCAGATTGCTTAAGATGCAAATTGAAGAGCTGCTGAATAAAAAGCTGAATAACTCAAAAAAAAGAAATTAAAACAAATTGCAAATTGTCTCAGAATATCACTGTCTACATCATACTAAAAGTTATCTTTAAAGGAGTGGTTCGCCTTCAGAATAAAGTTAGTCAATTAATTCATGGGCATATATTATTCATTTTACTAATATACATTATTTAGCAAAAATGAACGATTACATAGTTAACTAACCCAAAAGACACGACTCCACAGCTCTAAAATCTTCTCAGACTGTCTCTTTCAGAAGGGTTCACCGACACAGGTCCAGGGTCTTCCCTCCCTCCCTTCAGTAAAATTTTGCCATCACTAATGTGTGCTACAGCTGCTTCAATTGCTTTGTGCACAAACTCATGCACATCATAAGGTCTCCTCTCACAAATGCTGGTGGAGTGAGGGAGGGGGAGCGAGGGGAAGTCATAGCATTTATCTGAGCCAGCCGAACAGCTTCAACAGATCTGATAAGGAATGATCTGGACAAGATGCTGCGTTCTACCACAACTGCCGGGGAGGGAGTACATTCAAATTAGTTATTAAATGCAGCTGCTTTCCTGCACAAATAATTTCTTCTGTCTGTTACACTATATGGGGGGGATATACTGCTTAGACAAGCAGGACAAATTAACTCTTACATAACCATCTCTGCACTAGGCAGGTTAAAGTGTTCTATTATATTCAGAAACTACAGATGTAAAGCCATTTAAATGATTTTCCTTATGACTAATATTGTTGGATAGTCACTCCGCCCCCTTGAAAACTAAGCCTGTGCGAGAACAGCAGCTTTTCAATTGAGTTTTAAACTGTACAGTTGCAAAATAGGTACACAATTATTACGAAAAATAATTCTCATTCTTAGGGGACTATAATCTTTTGTTTATGAGTAGCAGTGAAGAAAGGTGAACAACCTAGTCAAAAATGTTGACGGTTTCTAGCTTAAATGTTGAAGGAGATTTTAAACAAGGTATGACAAAGGGTACAGTTAAAAGTGCTCTCATAGAGAACAGGGTGTAGTAATGGGCAAGGGGAAAGACAAATAATGTCTGTGGTTAGTGGTGTGCACATTTTATTGCTTAACCTTTTATTTTGAAAACACTTCATAGATTTAAATAAACAGTGAGAAAAAGGGTTGGATAAAAGGTTAAGGTGCGAATGAGTTCATAATCTCACTCATATCTTTAAAAATATGTTTTAACTCTGGAATCATAACTCTGTCCCCAAGTATTAGGCCAAATCCAATTTTTGAAAAAATGGTGCTGGAATTTGGCCAAATGTGGTGATTTGTATTCTGTAAACCTTTTGCCTTTCCAGGAGGGATAGAGTAAATAGCAAATGTGTAAGTGTATGTCTTTTGCAGATAAAATTGGTTTGCTTAATGCTTTGTGGAAATTCTTTTGTTTCTGTAAATAGTTCTGCTTTTAGAGATTTGTCTCCTAGTTGCATACTACTGGAAGTGTATTCGTGTGACACCAATAGTTCACATGCTTGGCAGTTGACGCATGATTTTCCACAAGAGTACCAGGAAAACATAGTCAGACTGCCCTCACTTGGGTTACTAGGTCATTTTACACCACTTTAAGGCATCATGGGATATCCTGAGGACTATTTAAGGAGTAGGCATGGATATGTTAGCTATATGACTATATGTATAGATATATGTATTTCTAGATATCCACTATTTACATTTTATATGAACATGTATAACATCATACTCTATCACTATTGTATGATGCTTGATCATTTACATACTATATATGTACAGATATAGGAACTTTTATCTGGAAACATGATATCCTGAAAGCTCTGAATTACATGAAGCATGGAGTCAGTAATAATGGTTAATTTATAAAAAATTACCTCAATCTAAGGTTTCTCTGAAAAGTGATAAAAATGTTTGGGTCTCTTTTTTGAATATGAAAGCATGCCTCCCAACTGTACCGATTTTCACGCAACAGTCTCGATCTTGACTAGCTCAGGCCACTGTCCTAGAATCTTATTAAAATGGCCCACTTTTATCTTTCACCTAAACAGTTTCTGAAACTTAACTAAATAAGAGGCTTTTGGCAGAGAGCATACAATACTGCAATTAGAGATAATTACAACTAATAAGAAAGCATGCCTCCCAACTGTACCGATTTTCACGCAACAGTCTCGATCTTGACTAGCTCAGGCCACTGTCCTAGAATCTTATTAAAATGGCCCACATTTATCTTTCACCTAAACAGTTTCTGAAACTTAAGAGGCTTTTGGCAGAGAGCATACAATACTGCACTTAGAGATAATTACAACTAATAAGATAGGCAGGTCTCTTGGTGAACTTAGACTTGCAACTTAAAGGGCAATTTCACCTTCATTAGCAAAACTGTATTAACACATAAAATATGACTATAAAACTCCCAGAAATCTGTTCAAACTTTCCATAACCTGCTAGATTTTGTAAAATGGATCTGGTATTTAGGGGTTATGGCCCCAAAACAGGAGTGGACAAAAATATTTGCAGCTAAATTCAGTAGATCTTTTTTTGTCCCTCTTTACATTTTTCAAATGTTGGAAGGTATGTGAAAGCACCTGTCCTTTTTTTTAACATTTTTCCTCCTCTCTAGACACCCATATATATATATAGAGACACAGTGAATCCTAATATTCTTGGATTCGGCTGGATACCAAATCCACCCCAGAAAATTTGGCAGACCAAAACCAAACCCTGATATGCATATGCACATTAGCCAAATCCCAAAGTATCCTGTGGCATGCAGGTGTTGTTACCCAGTCTAAATCTGTCATTGTATATGTATAGCACTATGTATACAAGGAACACTATACCAGTAAATGTGTGCATTCAGTAGTTGTCTAATACTTATCTCAAATCTGCAGGTCAGAATGTCTGGCTGCCTACTTTCTTGCAAAGTAGTGAAGATACTTTTAAAATTGGTTTGCTTAATGCTTTGTGGAAGTTCTTTTGTTTCTGTAAATAGTTCTGCTTTTAGAGATTTGTCTCCTAGTTGCATACTACTGGAAGTGTATTCGTGTGACACCAATAGTTCACATGCATGGCAGTTGACGCATGATTTTCCACAAGAGTACCAGGAAAACATGGTCAGACTGCCCTCACTTGGGTTACTAGGTCATTTTACACCACTTTAAGGCATCATGGGATATCCTGAGGACTATTTAAGGAGTAGGCATGGATATGTTAGCTATATGCCTATATGTATAGACATATGTATTTCTAGATATCCACTATTTACATTTTATATGAACATGTATAACATCATACTCTATCACTATTGTATGATGCTTGATCCTCTACATACTATATATGTACAGATATAGGAACTTTTATCTGGAAACATGATATCCTGAAAGCTCTGAATTACATGAAGCATGGAGTCAGTAATAATGGTTAATTTATAAAAAATTACCTCTATCTAAGGTTTCTCTGAAAAGTGATCAAACCTGACTGTTTTGGGCTGTTGGATTTTGAGTTCATACTGCCACCTGTCAGTCATGATGTAAACTACAACATTATACTGGATTTTTTTTAAAGAGGGCAAAGGGAACAAATCCACTGCTGTGTTAAATAGTAGTTGCATTTATCATCCAGAAAGCTGTTATCGAGAATGTTGCAAAATATAAATATTTCCCACGAGTTCCATTTAAATAAACATTTGTCAATTTATAGATTGATTTGCTTTTTTATTATTATAATAAATAAGAACCGTTTACTGTTAACTAATCTATCATAAATCCATGTTAATGGCAAAACAACCCTGTTGAGTTGTTTCACTACATAAATTTTTAGTTCAGTAGAATAAAGGCTAATAGATAACAGATCCTATATCTAACAATTGTTATTTCAATTAGATTTTCACTGTGCCATTTTTATATTTCTTATACATTTTTTAATTAGTTGCCCTCTTCTGATTATTTTCAGCTTTTAAAAGGGGATCGCTGACCCCAGCAGCCAATAACTATTGCTCTGTGAGGCTGCAATTTTATTGTTATTGCTACTTTTTTAACTTATAATTCTATTCAGATTTTAGCCTCTCATTCAAACCACTGCCTGTTTGCTAGAGTAGTTTGGACCCTAGTAACCTGATACCTGCTGAAATTCCAATTGGAGAGCTGCTCAACAAAAAGCTGTATAATTCTAAAACAACTGAAAACAAAAAATAAAGACCAGCTGCAAATTGACTCAGAATATCAATCTCTACATCATACTAAAAGTTAATTTGAAGGTAAACAACCCCTTTAATACAAAAATACCACTTATAATTAATAGTAGACATATAGAGAGGTCTATTTCTAAAAAAACAAAAACAAACATTTGTTTCCCCTATCAGGAGTGAATGACTTTGTTCAGTATGCCAATGTGTGTTGCCTAAATTTCACATTATATGCATAGGGTAGGACGTGACATGAACTCATTATGTGTATGTGTGTGCCCCAGCATGGCCAACCACACCAGGGGGTACATTTATGCAAGAGTGAAGTTAGAGATCACCACAGTCCTCTAGAGTGAAATTCTGCCACTCTCCATTAATTTCCATGGGATTTTTAAAAGAGTATTTATAAATGGGTGAAAGTGAAGTTCATCCTCTGACAAATACACCTTTCAAAATCCCATAGAAATGAATGGAGAGTGGCGGAATTCCACTCTAGAGACTGTGGCAATCTCTAACTTCACTCTTTGATAAATATACCCTCAGGAGTGGACTTGTGGCAGAGAGGGCACATTTCTGGAAAAAAAACTATTGTTTCACCTATCTGGAGTGTAGGCTCTATTAGTTTGCACCACCAGTGAAGGAGACAATTGTTCTGTGATAGGTGACCTTTAAGCTTCCTGTGAAATGGTCAGGAATTAGTTTATGTGTAGCTAACATGATATATATTTCAGATGAGACTATTTGTGCAGATCTCCAATGAATCATCCTGTGTGAGGCCTGCTTCATTCTGTGGAGGTTTATGTGTTACTTATTATGAACAAATAGTAAGATGACATGCTACAATAAAATCAGGGCTTTGGTTTCAGTACAAATTTTCTTGCATGTAGATATGGCAAAGTTGAACAGCACATGTAAACTAGTAAACAGCATACTGTAGGGGCTGTGCTGACTTTGCATTGCATGAGGTAGATATAAAGGAAACCTGAATGTATTTGTGGCAGTGCTGCACTTTTAAGCATTTTAGTGTGGCACTGGCAGCTGCTAGTGTTACCAAGCATTGCAAGACAATGTGTCTCCCATATGGTTATGTGTAACACAGAATCTACAGAGCTGGCGTGGCTGGTACTTCCGTGTTAACTCTGTACATTCCACATTCAACACCTAAAGGGTTAACATGGCAGATATTGTTTCTAACCAAACCAAATACTCCAGCACATGTTTTCTTCTTAAGGGTTTATACCAGTGTTTAATGTCAAGCCAAAAATAGTAACCCTTAAGCAATAAACGTGTGCTGGAGTATTTTGTTTGGTCTGAGTGGTGGAGGTGCCGTCCTCCTATGCCCCAAGCACCGTGCATGATATTGAGAGACCAGGTGTGCACCTGCAACCTTTTGCTGATCTAAGATATTGTTTCTAACAACTAGTTGCTATTTATTCTGCAATACATGGGTTATGGGTTTTCCAAAACCGGGAGAAAGTATACACTGGTACAGTAGAATGAATTAAGGTCTTGCAAACAAGACAAGAAAAAAAGAACTCTTAAATCACAATAAAAAACAAGATCTCAATAGTTACGAAAAAATAATACTAAGAATAGAAAAGTACCCTGTCTGTAACAATTAAATAAATATCTAGTGATTAAATCCCTTACAATAGGATAAGTGGTTAACTTTAATTAAAGTGCAATGCGTGCCTGATCAAATAATTCATCAACAATTTTAAGTAAAATCAATCACTTCCCAAACCAATTAATTCCCAAGCCAATTCATGAATATTAAATATAAATATAAAGTGCCAGTTAGTGCATATATCCAATGGGTGTTACCCAATTAATGATGACAATCAGTTCATTGACAACTCATGAGTGTGCTAGAATAAATTAAGCTAAAAATGACCAAAGTTAATTAAGAAGTGCAAATAGTTTAGACACGGTGCTTTTAAATAAATTGATGTTCTAGAAGAGTCAAAATTATACTAGAATAGTAAAGTGCCAGGCATTTAAATATCCATTACTAGAGAAATAAGTTAATTCTACAAGATCTAAATAGATTTAAATTATGACCAAAATTGGACAAGGGCTAAACAAAGTGCTACGGTCTTGTAGAAAGGGGAGAGGATATAATGAAAAAATAGAAGGTGGAGCTGTCCCTAATGCTAGCTGCCTATTAATTACTAAGACTGGGACACCACAAAGGAGAAGGCAGGACAGGGTAACCGAAACTGTGGCCTTGTAAATTAACTTGCTCTGATCTTAATTGAGGCTATGTTAAACCTGAAAAGCCACAAATCGCCGGCCCCTTAGAATAGAAAGAAGAATTGATAAGGTATAAAGTCGACAGTAGCAACAATGGATGAGCCCAACCCAATAAAAATGAACCAAAGATAAAATAGTTTGTTAAAAACCAGAGGTTATAGCGACTCGCCAACGTGCGTTTCGCTTAATAGCTTTATCAAGGCAAAATGGTCCTTTTGTATGCGCTCCTGAAATAAGTTCTGTCTATTGTGTATAGCTTGTGCCAGAGCTGTAGTGATGCTGGCATTGCACTTGACCTATGCTGTACTTTTTTTTTTCCTCTTTTTTTCAAAAGATCAGGTTTATTCATGGTTAAGGAGAAAAAAGGATAAATACAGATGTTTAGATAATAGTTTATTTTAACTCCAGGTTTCAACTTTACATGTTAAAAGATTGGAAGAAGGTAAGGAGGAGTGGGGAGGCACAATGGGTGGGAAGAGGCACGATGGAGAGGGCATTAGAGAAGTACAAAGGATAGAGGGCTTGAAGCAGACAGAAAGGAAATGACATAGGAAAATATACAAAATCGGGGCACATTGATCTCAAATAAATGGGAAGTTGAGAAGTTACAAAACAAAAAACATGGGAAAACATTTCTTAGGTAATCTTTTCTGTTCATATTTTCTTTTCTGTTCCTTTTCTAGCGGGGAAGTGAATCAAGGTGATTCATAAAGTGTTCACCTCACCCTGAAATACCTGCCTAGTCAGAGAAGTATCACCAAATAAAGCATAATTAAAAAATAAGTGTCTATCACTGTATTTTGGAGATTACTTATTATTAAAAACGGGATATTCTTTAAGCTACTGGTGAGGGAAAAAGCTGTACAAATCAGACATGGCAACCTATGACTCTCCAGCTGTTGTGAAATGACACCACTATTTTTCTGTAATTTTTCCTAGTTGTCATTTTGTCATGATGACTACTCAAGTTTTAAGTCTTGGGACTAACCTTTTTTGCATTCTTTTGTAATCATCCCTGCTGTATGTCCCCTAAACACTGCAGTAGGATGGAATTTGTGCAATGTGCAAAAGGCAAAAAAAATATGTAAATCACCATGTTTTTTTATCCACAAGGCAACATTACACCCCCCCCCCCCGAATTCCAGTTTAAGTGCAGGTGCCACAACCCCCATGTGACTTAGTAATGCAAATTGCATGTTGCGACCTTGATTGTGGATTTATAACACAGCATATCTGGCACAGAGATAACTACATTACAGGAAATGAAAAGGGAACAAGTTATTTGGGGGTGTTAAATATAAATCTATCATTATAAAATGGTACAATCCACTTAACTTTAAAATAATTTCTATTTTTTATAGTTTTGGTACATCTTTTTTGTTTGTTTATAAGCTGTTCTTGTACCCTCCAAAGTAGCTTTAATATAGAGGTACCTATATCTCTGCGGGGATGGGTTTACTTGTAGTTGAAAGAGCTAGTTTACATAGGTGACCATGTTACAACTAAACAATACATTAAGTCGCACCAAATGACACCAACTATGCAGCCTGATTTACAACAGCAGTTTACCTGAGTGTATATACAGTGTGTGTGTATGTTATTTATTTACTGTATACAATTGATGGTTCATGCAAATGAAGGGTCTTCCCTTGACTGGCACTTGAAACATCTTTGTACACATTGGATGCCACATGGCAGTTAAAACAACCAGTCAGTGGGATAGAGATCCAAAATCCTGTTTCCATTCAGTCACTGAATACTGTAGCATATCTGTAGCACTGTACTAAACAAAATAGTACAGGTATAGGATCCCTTATCTGGAAACCCGATATCCAGAAAGCTCCCATAGACTATTTTATCCAAATAATCCAAATTTTTAAAAATGATTTCCTTTTTCTCTGTAATAATAAAACAGTAGCTTGTACTTGATCCCAACTAAGATATAATTAATCTTTATTAGAAGCAAAACCGGCCTATTGGGTTTATTTAATGTTTAATTGAATTTCTAGTAGACATAAGGCATGAAGACCCAAATTATGGAAAGATCCGTTATCCAGAAAACCCCAGGTCCCGAGCATTTTGGATAACAGGTCCCATACCTGTAGTAACAAAATAGCATCATAAGAAGCCACATATGTAAACTAGCCTTTTATCCCTCCACAAATTCAGATACAATTGGCATTGTATACTATAATGCTTCACTGTATGACATTATGAAACATTGTAAATACAAATTCTATGATAGATTGCTTTTAAAATAACCCACAGATTGTCTTGTTTAACACAGTAATATGTAAATGACATGCTCTGGCATTAAAAAAAAGTTATTGATTAAAACCCATGGGACTGACAAATGGCAAGAATTTTGATTCTGTGCGATAAGCAATAATCTGTATAGTTGGAGAGTATTATTAGCCAATACAAGTAGCAGAGAATTTATTATGGTGCCTTATAAAATTAGGAAGGACACTTTGGCAGTTGGGAAGAGGTGCAATGGTTTATGTTTTCGGAGACTGGCCTGTACTGATTTCATCTCTGTTAACAGCTGTCACATCCCATAGTTGGTCTAAGAGTTCTGAGGTTTCTTCTGCTATCTGACCTGGAATTCGAAAGTCCACAGCTGGATGTCCCCCTTTAAGAATGTTGTGGGTAGGGGCTCTAGGTTCAGGTGGGCAACTAGTCCCTTGTAGGAACTGCAAGAAATTTTCCTCAATGGAGCCTTCTCTGCTGGGCAATCGTAGCTCCTCTTCTCCAGAACCACCTCTTTTAAAGAAGCAGCCTACCCACCTCCCCAGTTCCAAACGGATTTGCCTGTTGAGACATCCATAGAAAATAGGGTTTGATGCAAAGCAAAGGAATCCCATCCAGGTGACAACCCACTCTACACGTGATCCAGGTGGCAGAGGAGGAGAGCGCAGTGCAGCATACAGGTGGAAGCCAAAATAGGGCAGCCAGCATAGCAAAAATTGACCTCCTACTGCAGCCAAGACAGCTGCAGCCTTCCCACCTCCTCCCCCACTTGGCAGACGCTGCTGTGGTGTCCCACGAGTACCTCCAGAACCAGTCACAATCGTGGAACGACTGCTTACAGATCCTGAACGCCGCCGCTGAGGAGGTGTGTCCATCCAGGTAGGCAGAGGCCCATGATGAAGGGCAGCCACCCGTGCCACCTTGAACATGCTGCAGTATACAACAATGATGATGGTAAGAGGCAATAGAAAATAGAATGAAGAGTAGAACAGAAGAAATCCTGCACAGAAGACAATGCTGCCCCCTCCCTGTAGACTGCAGTGTCCAGGGCCTGGGGGTTTCCAGCCCAGTACAGGGACAAGTGAAGTCAGAAGGGCCTTGACCCAAACCCCAGCCAGAACCCAGCTGACCAATCCCATAGTCATTTTGACTTGGTATCTCATTGGATGTACCACATAGTAGTATCTCTCTATGTTTATGGCAGAAATAGACAAGATACCTGTGCTGGTCAGACAAACACTCAAGAAGAGGTAGGTGCGGCAAGCCATCTGCCCTAAACCTTGACCTTCATACAGATAGATACTCCCACCTCCTGACAACATGGACAATGGCATAAGGGTTAGGGCAGCCAGAAGATCCACCACACATAAGTGGAAGACCAAAATTAACTTCCTGAGGGATAGAGTTTTCATAATGACCCCCATGATCGCCACATTCCCAGCAACTGCTAGAAGGTTCATGAGAAGCATGAGGAAGAGAGCTCCATACTGAGGGGTTGTGGTGGATGTGGCACCTGAAGAATTGAAGGAGAGGTTCTAAGTGTGAGAGGGAAGGGAGGTATCCATGGGGATGATTTGGATTAAAGGTCACCATAACCCTTCTGCTTACAGGACCATCACCCATCATACATCAAAAGGAAAGTAGGGTTCTGAAAAAATTACAGGAGAATAAAATAGCCAAGCATTGGGGATAGTGAACAATGGAAAATCCACATGAAACTGCAAACAATGTAAAGGAGCAAATTTACCAAAAGAGGGAAAGGGGAGAGACAAGAAAAATGATAATATAGTAGGACAAGGGTTGCTTCAAAATAGACAGAATATATGGATGGACTAGAGGTCAAAGGGATGAAGGGGAGAGAAAGGGGATATTGTACCAGAAAAAGGTCACATTTCGGACAAATGTTTGTCACAAACAGCTATGCCTTCTGCGATGGTCTGCAGCAAGGGGTTTGTCTGGCCCACAAAGCATCACTCTTATATCAGAGACAGTATTGCCCAGTCAGGGTATTGCCCCTTTAGGTATTCTTTCCTAAAGGGTGTTATTCTTTTTTGAAGTGTATTATAATATCCTACAGAACATTTTTCTGTTGTGTAGAACATTCCCACCAACACTATGTTACTGTAGATAGCAGAACATTCTTTCTGCTTGTATTCTGCAAAACGCCATTCAGAAAACTGAAATCATTATTCCTTTCTGTCATTCCTTACATCTTCTTCTGCATACAGAAGGACACTCCTCTAGATGCCCGAGCATCCATACAGTCGGTAAAGGCACTCCCAATCTGTATCCAGGGAGGCAGTGTATGACACAGTTTCTTGTAGTACTGTACAGAAGATCATTTGTGTCATACTGGCTGCTCAGTTGTGGTCATTAGATGCACAAAGCCTACATGAAAAAGGTTAAAAGTGTTAAACTAAGTATAGTGAGGGCCCTTTCTAACATACACTGTTGAGACTAAAAAATAACCCTTTGAAGTGAATGGTTGCTTTACATTGCATCTCAGACTAGCATGTGAAACTGTCTAACACGTGAAACTGTCTTTACAGTATTAAAGCTGCCTCCATAATTACTGTACAAATGCTTCCATATGTATATACCACATTGACTGCTATATATATCATCTGCATCTCTATTATTTTTAGATCCTGTTTATATAACCAAATATAGAGGTTTATACTTACTACCCATTCTCCAATGTGATTGCATGAGACCCTTCCAGAATAATTAGGAATCTACGGTCAGCTTTTCTCCTTCATCCCATATACCTGCCAGCCAGAGAGCAGGAGAGCGGAGCGGCAGCTCAGCCCCCCAAGCATCTCTTGCACAGCATTGCAGTGATAAAACCAGCAGGAACAGGGTCCTATAATCACTCAGATTTACACTCACATACACTCATCCATTTTTAGTCTGGGCAAATCTAAAACACTGAGGGATTCTGCATCTGTATAATAAAGAACATAAATAATATATTTAGCAGAAAGGTGTGGTAGTCTCTCCAATAATCAAATAGGACCTTTGCTTGTACATGTGTGCTAATGTGGGTACTGTCATCACTGGGCAATGTCATCATTTCAGTTTCTATTAAATGGAAAATAATCTATTTAGATGTGGGTGTGTGAGTTTTCTAATATTTTATGGCAAAACAGTGACAATCTCAATGTCATTTAAGCAACATAAACAGCACAGACAACCTGTGACCTTTAGGATTTGGCAAATTACTTCTGCCAGTTTAGCTTCCAAGGGGAATGTTGGGGGTTGTATTTCCTAAGCTGATAGTGTGCTGAAATTTTACCTGTTCCTCCAAACGAAGCTTCCTGTATAAATTCTATTGTATATGCTGAATATGTGGGTTTTTTTATAAATATTTATATATTGTTATTAATAAAAGATAAGCACAATAGAATGTTATTATTGTTATAGCAATTCAGCCTATTTTTCAGTTTTTAGTTTTCATCAACTAAGGTTGATTTTACCCAATTGTAGCGTGCAGTATTCACATGCATTTAACACTTACTGTACAAATACAGCACCCACGCCTGTTGCAACTGGATGGATCACGAAATACACAGGCGTGTCAAGCAAAACTACTGTTATCCATTTGAGTCTGTCCATTTTGTATTGTGCTGTTTTTTTTGCCAGGCTCTGTTTGTCTGGGTCTCTCCCCATCTTCTGCTGCCATGTCTCTTCATTTGTCACCATAATTTAGCTCTCTCCTCTCTGACCACCTGTTTCCAACATGAGAGCAGTTAAGTCTCACTGCTGTTCTTTTTGTGCTGTTTGCCTTACTCGTTATTTGTTAATCTCTTTATGTTCTGTTATGACAAAGAATTTGCCTTTGTCACTCTGTTTATCTACTGCTGTCATGAGACTGCCTCTGGTTCATTTTACTCGCTACATTTTGTACTGATCTGTCCATATCACTTCACTTATGTCAAGCTGTTACATGGCAGTCTGCACTTCATTCTCTCAGTACTAGAACTGTCTCTGGCCATGTCTATGGCTCTGTGTCCTGCTGTCTCTCAAGGTCCTTTGTTGCTGTTCAGTTGCTGTTGCTGTTGTATTTTTGGGTCCTTGTGTCATAGCAACATGGTCATATGACCATTCTGAATATTCATGAGCGCCTCACGTTCTTAGTAGCAGAGGACTATGGGAGACTATTCACCAGGAGGATACAGAGCCAATTACGTGTCATTAAACTAGGCAAGGGGGGGTGGGGAGATAAAGAATTATGGGGATGCTAGGGTAGATTGGGCAGTGGGGTTAGTAAGGGGTCATGGGGGAGGAGTGAGGGGGGCATATAGTTTACCAGCTAAGGAGGTCCCTCTGTTACAAGGAAAACAGAATACTAACTTTATTATGATATAATTGGTATCACTGAGACCTGGTGGGGTGAAACATGTGACTGGATTGTAAATTTAAATGGTTTCACCCTTTTTAGGAGGGACAGAGGGATTAAAAAGGGTGGAGGAGTGTGTTTGTATGTAATGCCTGAATTAAAGCCATGCGCTAAAGAAATAACCATAGCTGGCACTGGTGAGGGTGTAGAATCCCTCTGGGTTTGTAAATATGCTGAATGACAACTTTTTATTCCAGCTTGTTCAAGAACCTACTAGGAATAACTCTCTTTTGGACCTTGTAATAACTAATAATACTGAACTCATCTCTAACATTTGTGTGGTGAGCATTTAGGGAATAGTGATCATAACATGGTCTCCTTTGAGATTCTGTTGCAGAAGCAATTCTATAAAGGAGTAACTAAAACACTAAATTTCAGACGTGCAAACTTTGACAGTATAAGGGCATCTCTGCAACATATTAAGTGGGAAATGCGTTTCACAGGGTTAAACATAGAACAAAAATGGGAAGTCTTTAAAATGCTGTTTGATAAATATACTTGTCAGTATATTCCACTTGTAAGCAAGGAACGTCGTTGCAAAGCAAAACCTTTTTGGTTCAATAGAAGCGTTGGTGTTGAGGTGGGTAAGAAAAGACGTGCTTTTAAGGCTTTCAAGTTAGCTGGGACAGCCGAATCATTTATAAGGTACAAGGAGGCCAATAAATCATGCAAAGAAGCTATAAGGCAAGCTAAAATGTATATAGAAAAGGATATTGCAGCAAGCAGTAAAAAAAATCCAAAATTATTTTTTAAATATGTTAATAGTAAAAAAAATTAAGCAGGAAGGGGTGGGAACCTTACTATCAGAGGGGGGTCAGCTGGTTGGTGAAAACAAAATAAAAGCGCAGATTCTGAACTCATATTTTTCATCTGTCTACACAAATGAGGAACAACAATGATGATGGTAAGAGGCAATAGAAAATAGAATGAAGAGTAGAACAGAAGAAATCCTGCACGGAAGACACTGCTGCCCCCTCCCTGTAGACTGCAGTGTCCAGGGCCTGGGGGTTTCCAGCCCAGTACAGGGACAAGTGAAGTCAGAAGGGCCTTGACCCAAACCCCAGCCAGAACCCAGCTGACCAATCCCATAGTCATTTTGACTTGGTATCTCATTGGATGTACCACATAGTAGTATCTCTCTATGTTTATGGCAGAAATAGACAAGATACCTGTGCTGGTCAGACAAACACTCAAGAAGAGGTAGGTGCGGCAAGCCATCTGCCCTAAACCTTGACCTTCATACAGATAGATACTCCCACCTCCTGACAACATGGACAATGGCATAAGGGTTAGGGCAGCCAGAAGATCCACCACACATAAGTGGAAGACCAAAATTAACTTCCTGAGGGATAGAGTTTTCATAATGACCCCCATGATCGCCACATTCCCAGCAACTGCTAGAAGGTTCATGAGAAGCATGAGGAAGAGAGCTCCATACTGAGGGGTTGTGGTGGATGTGGCACCTGAAGAATTGAAGGAGAGGTTCTAAGTGTGAGAGGGAAGGGAGGTATCCATGGGGATGATTTGGATTAAAGGTCACCATAACCCTTCTGCTTACAGGACCATCACCCATCATACATCAAAAGGAAAGTAGGGTTCTGAAAGAATTACAGGAGAATAAAATAGACAAGCATTGGGGATAGTGAACAATGGAAAATCCACATGAAACTGCAAACAATGTAAAGGAGCAAATTTACCAAAAGAGGGAAAGGGGAGAGACAAGAAAAATGATAATATAGTAGGACAAGGGTTGCTTCAAAATAGACAGAATATATGGATGGACTAGAGGTCAAAGGGATGAAGGGGAGAGAAAGGGGATATTGTACCAGAAAAAGGTCACATTTCGGACAAATGTTTGTCACAAACAGCTATGCCTTCTGCGATGGTCTGCAGCAAGGGGTTTGTCTGGCCCACAAAGCATCACTCTTATATCAGAGACAGTATTGCCCAGTCAGGGTATTGCCCCTTTAGGTATTCTTTCCTAAAGGGTGTTATTCTTTTTTGAAGTGTATTATAATATCCTACAGAACATTTTTCTGTTGTGTAGAACATTCCCACCAACACTATGTTACTGTAGATAGCAGAACATTCTTTCTGCTTGTATTCTGCAAAACGCCATTCAGAAAACTGAAATCATTATTCCTTTCTGTCATTCCTTACATCTTCTTCTGCATACAGGACACTCCTCTAGATGCCCGAGCATCCATACAGTCGGTAAAGGCACTCCCAATCTGTATCCAGGGAGGCAGTGTATGACACAGTTTCTTGTAGTACTGTACAGAAGATC
Organism: Xenopus laevis; assembly: GCF_017654675.1. Lineage (NCBI taxonomy): Eukaryota > Metazoa > Chordata > Amphibia > Anura > Pipidae > Xenopus > Xenopus laevis. The sequence goes on from NC_054373.1 coordinate 69,229,141, forward strand.
ATTTGTGTCATACTGGCTGCTCAGTTGTGGTCATTAGATGCACAAAGCCTACATGAAAAAGGTTAAAAGTGTTAAACTTAGTATAGTGAGGGCCCTTTCTAACATACACTGTTGAGACTAAAAAATAACCCTTTGAAGTGAATGGTTGCTTTACATTGCATCTCAGACTAGCATGTGAAACTGTCTAACACGTGAAACTGTCTTTACAGTATTAAAGCTGCCTCCATAATTACTGTACAAATGCTTCCATATGTATATACCACACTGACTGCTATATATATCATCTGCATCTCTATTATTTTTAGATCCTGTTTATATAACCAAATATAAAGGTTTATACTTACTACCCATTCTCCAATGTGATTGCATGAGACCCTTCCAGAATAATTAGGAATCTACGGTCAGCTTTTCTCCTTCATCCCATATACCTGCCAGCCAGAGAGCAGGAGAGCGGAGCGGCAGCTCAGCCCCCCAAGCATCTCTTGCACAGCATTGCAGTGATAAAACCAGCAGGAACAGGGTCCTATAATCACTCAGATTTACACTCACATACACTCATCCATTTTTAGTCTGGGCAAATCTAAAACACTGAGGGATTCTGCATCTGTATAATAAAGAACATAAATAATATATTTAGCAGAAAGGTGTGGTAGTCTCTCCAATAATCAAATAGGACCTTTGCTTGTACATGTGTGCTAATGTGGGTACTGTCATCACTGGGCAATGTCATCATTTCAGTTTCTATTAAATGGAAAATAATCTATTTAGATGTGGGTGTGTGAGTTTTCTAATATTTTATGGCAAAACAGTGACAATCTCAATGTCATTTAAGCAACATAAACAGCACAGACAACCTGTGACCTTTAGGATTTGGCAAATTACTTCTGCCAGTTTAGCTCCCAAGGGGAATGTTGGGGGTTGTATTTCCTAAGCTGATAGTGTGCTGAAATTTTACCTGTTCCTCCAAACGAAGCTTCCTGTATAAATTCTATTGTATATGCTGAATATGTGGGGTTTTTTTATAAATATTTATATATTGTTATTAATAAAAGATAAGCACAACAGAATGTTATTATTGTTATAGCAATTCAGCCTATTTTTCAGTTTTTAGTTTTCATCAACTAAGGTTGATTTTACCCAATTGTAGCGTGCAGTATTCACATGCATTTAACACTTACTGTACAAATACAGCACCCACGCCTGTTGCAACTGGATGGATCACGAAATACACAGGCGTGTCAAGCAAAACTACTGTTATCCATTTGAGTCTGTCCATTTTGTATTGTGCTGTTTTTTTTGCCAGGCTCTGTTTGTCTGGGTCTCTCCCCATCTTCTGCTGCCATGTCTCTTCATTTGTCACCATAATTTAGCTCTCTCCTCTCTGACCACCTGTTTCCAACATGAGAGCAGTTAAGTCTCACTGCTGTTCTTTTTGTGCTGTTTGCCTTACTCGTTATTTGTTAATCTCTTTATGTTCTGTTATGACAAAGAATTTGCCTTTGTCACTCTGTTTATCTACTGCTGTCATGAGACTGCCTCTGGTTCATTTTATTCGCTACATTTTGTACTGATCTGTCCATATCACTTCACTTATGTCAAGCTGTTACATGGCAGTCTGCACTTCATTCTCTCAGTACTAGAACTGTCTCTGGCCATGTCTATGGCTCTGTGTCCTGCTGTCTCTCAAGGTCCTTTGTTGCTGTTCAGTTGCTGTTGCTGTTGTATTTTTGGGTCCTTGTGTCATAGCAACATGGTCATATGACCATTCTGAATATTCATGAGCGCCTCACGTTCTTAGTAGCAGAGGACTATGGGAGACTATTCACCAGGAGGATACAGAGCCAATTACGTGTCATTAAACTAGGCAAGGGGGGGTGGGGAGATAAAGAATTATGGGGATGCTAGGGTAGATTGGGCAGTGGGGTTAGTAAGGGGTCATGGGGGAGGAGTGAGGGGGGCATATAGTTTACCAGCTAAGGAGGTCCCTCTGTTACAAGGAAAACAGAATACTAACTTTATTATGATATAATTGGTATCACTGAGACCTGGTGGGGTGAAACATGTGACTGGATTGTAAATTTAAATGGTTTCACCCTTTTTAGGAGGGACAGAGGGATTAAAAAGGGTGGAGAAGTGTGTTTGTATGTAATGCCTGAATTAAAGCCATGCGCTAAAGAAATAACCATAGCTGGCACTGGTGAGGGTGTAGAATCCCTCTGGGTTTGTAAATATGCTGAATGACAACTTTTTATTCCAGCTTGTTCAAGAACCTACTAGGAATAACTCTCTTTTGGACCTTGTAATAACTAATAATACTGAACTCATCTCTAACATTTGTGTGGTGAGCATTTAGGGAATAGTGATCATAACATGGTCTCCTTTGAGATTCTGTTGCAGAAGCAATTCTATAAAGGAGTAACTAAAACACTAAATTTCAGACGTGCAAACTTTGACAGTATAAGGGCATCTCTGCAACATATTAAGTGGGAAATGCGTTTCACAGGGTTAAACATAGAACAAAAATGGGAAGTCTTTAAAATGCTGTTTGATAAATATACTTGTCAGTATATTCCACTTGTAAGCAAGGAACGTCGTTGCAAAGCAAAACCTTTTTGGTTCAATAGAAGCGTTGGTGTTGAGGTGGGTAAGAAAAGACGTGCTTTTAAGGCTTTCAAGTTAGCTGGGACAGCCGAATCATTTATAAGGTACAAGGAGGCCAATAAATCATGCAAAGAAGCTATAAGGCAAGCTAAAATGTATATAGAAAAGGATATTGCAGCAAGCAGTAAAAAAAATCCAAAATTATTTTTTAAATATGTTAATAGTAAAAAAATTAAGCAGGAAGGGGTGGGAACCTTACTATCAGAGGGGGGTCAGCTGGTTGGTGAAAACAAAATAAAAGCGCAGATTCTGAACTCATATTTTTCATCTGTCTACACAAATGAGGAACAACAATGATGATGGTAAGAGGCAATAGAAAATAGAATGAAGAGTAGAACAGAAGAAATCCTGCACGGAAGACACTGCTGCCCCCTCCCTGTAGACTGCAGTGTCCAGGGCCTGGGGGTTTCCAGCCCAGTACAGGGACAAGTGAAGTCAGAAGGGCCTTGACCCAAACCCCAGCCAGAACCCAGCTGACCAATCCCATAGTCATTTTGACTTGGTATCTCATTGGATGTACCACATAGTAGTATCTCTCTATGTTTATGGCAGAAATAGACAAGATACCTGTGCTGGTCAGACAAACACTCAAGAAGAGGTAGGTGCGGCAAGCCATCTGCCCTAAACCTTGACCTTCATACAGATAGATACTCCCACCTCCTGACAACATGGACAATGGCATAAGGGTTAGGGCAGCCAGAAGATCCACCACACATAAGTGGAAGACCAAAATTAACTTCCTGAGGGATAGAGTTTTCATAATGACCCCCATGATCGCCACATTCCCAGCAACTGCTAGAAGGTTCATGAGAAGCATGAGGAAGAGAGCTCCATACTGAGGGGTTGTGGTGGATGTGGCACCTGAAGAATTGAAGGAGAGGTTCTAAGTGTGAGAGGGAAGGGAGGTATCCATGGGGATGATTTGGATTAAAGGTCACCATAACCCTTCTGCTTACAGGACCATCACCCATCATACATCAAAAGGAAAGTAGGGTTCTGAAAGAATTACAGGAGAATAAAATAGACAAGCATTGGGGATAGTGAACAATGGAAAATCCACATGAAACTGCAAACAATGTAAAGGAGCAAATTTACCAAAAGAGGGAAAGGGGAGAGACAAGAAAAATGATAATATAGTAGGACAAGGGTTGCTTCAAAATAGACAGAATATATGGATGGACTAGAGGTCAAAGGGATGAAGGGGAGAGAAAGGGGATATTGTACCAGAAAAAGGTCACATTTCGGACAAATGTTTGTCACAAACAGCTATGCCTTCTGCGATGGTCTGCAGCAAGGGGTTTGTCTGGCCCACAAAGCATCACTCTTATATCAGAGACAGTATTGCCCAGTCAGGGTATTGCCCCTTTAGGTATTCTTTCCTAAAGGGTGTTATTCTTTTTTGAAGTGTATTATAATATCCTACAGAACATTTTTCTGTTGTGTAGAACATTCCCACCAACACTATGTTACTGTAGATAGCAGAACATTCTTTCTGCTTGTATTCTGCAAAACGCCATTCAGAAAACTGAAATCATTATTCCTTTCTGTCATTCCTTACATCTTCTTCTGCATACAGGACACTCCTCTAGATGCCCGAGCATCCATACAGTCGGTAAAGGCACTCCCAATCTGTATCCAGGGAGGCAGTGTATGACACAGTTTCTTGTAGTACTGTACAGAAGATCATTTGTGTCATACTGGCTGCTCATTTGTGGTCATTAGATGCACAAAGCCTACATGAAAAAGGTTAAAAGTGTTAAACTTAGTATAGTGAGGGCCCTTTCTAACATACACTGTTGAGACTAAAAAATAACCCTTTGAAGTGAATGGTTGCTTTACATTGCATCTCAGTCTAGCATGTGAAACTGTCTAACACGTGAAACTGTCTTTACAGTATTAAAGCTGCCTCCATAATTACTGTACAAATGCTTCCATATGTATATACCACATTGACTGCTATATATATCATCTGCATCTCTATTATTTTTAGATCCTGTTTATATAACCAAATATAAAGGTTTATACTTACTACCCATTCTCCAATGTGATTGCATGAGACCCTTCCAGAATAATTAGGAATCTACGGTCAGCTTTTCTCCTTCATCCCATATACCTGCCAGCCAGAGAGCAGGAGAGCGGAGCGGCAGCTCAGCCCCCCAAGCATCTCTTGCACAGCATTGCAGTGATAAAACCAGCAGGAACAGGGTCCTATAATCACTCAGATTTACACTCACATACACTCATCCATTTTTAGTCTGGGCAAATCTAAAACACTGAGGGATTCTGCATCTGTATAATAAAGAACATAAATAATATATTTAGCAGAAAGGTGTGGTAGTCTCTCCAATAATCAAATAGGACCTTTGCTTGTACATGTGTGCTAATGTGGGTACTGTCATCACTGGGCAATGTCATCATTTCAGTTTCTATTAAATGGAAAATAATCTATTTAGATGTGGGTGTGTGAGTTTTCTAATATTTTATGGCAAAACAGTGACAATCTCAATGTCATTTAAGCAACATAAACAGCACAGACAACCTGTGACCTTTAGGATTTGGCAAATTACTTCTGCCAGTTTAGCTCCCAAGGGGAATGTTGGGGGTTGTATTTCCTAAGCTGATCGTGTGCTGAAATTTTACCTGTTCCTCCAAACGAAGCTTCCTGTATAAATTCTATTGTATATGCTGAATATGTGGGTTTTTTTATAAATATTTATATATTGTTATTAATAAAAGATAAGCACAATAGAATGTTGTTATTATTGTTATAGCAATTCAGCCTATTTTTCAGTTTTTAGTTTTCATCAACTAAGGTTGATTTTACCCAATTGTAGCGTGCAGTATTCACATGCATTTAACACTTACTGTACAAATACAGCACCCACGCCTGTTGCAACTGGATGGATCACGAAATACACAGGCGTGTCAAGCAAAACTACTGTTATCCATTTGAGTCTGTCCATTTTGTATTGTGCTGTTTTTTTTGCCAGGCTCTGTTTGTCTGGGTCTCTCCCCATCTTCTGCTGCCATGTCTCTTCATTTGTCACCATAATTTAGCTCTCTCCTCTCTGACCACCTGTTTCCAACATGAGAGCAGTTAAGTCTCACTGCTGTTCTTTTTGTGCTGTTTGCCTTACTCGTTATTTGTTAATCTCTTTATGTTCTGTTATGACAAAGAATTTGCCTTTGTCACTCTGTTTATCTACTGCTGTCATGAGACTGCCTCTGGTTCATTTTACTCGCTACATTTTGTACTGATCTGTCCATATCACTTCACTTATGTCAAGCTGTTACATGGCAGTCTGCACTTCATTCTCTCAGTACTAGAACTGTCTCTGGCCATGTCTATGGCTCTGTGTCATGCTGTCTCTCAAGGTCCTTTGTTGCTGTTCAGTTGCTGTTGCTGTTGTATTTTTGGGTCCTTGTGTCATAGCAACATGGTCATATGACCATTCTGAATATTCATGAGCGCCTCACGTTCTTAGTAGCAGAGGACTATGGGAGACTATTCACCAGGAGGATACAGAGCCAATTACGTGTCATTAAACTAGGCAAGGGGGGGTGGGGGGGTGAGATAAAGAATTATGGGGATGCTAGGGTAGATGGGGCAGTGGGGTTAGTAAGGGGTCATGGGGGAGGAGTGAGGGGGGCATATAGTTTACCAGCTAAGGAGGTCCCTCTGTTACAAGGAAAACAGAATACTAACTTTATTATGATATAATTGGTATCACTGAGACCTGGTGGGGTGAAACATGTAACTGGATTGTAAATTTAAATGGTTTCACCCTTTTTAGGAGGGACAGAGGGATTAAAAAGGGTGGAGGAGTGTGTTTGTATGTAATGCCTGAATTAAAGCCATGCGCTAAAGAAATAACCATAGCTGGCACTGGTGAGGGTGTAGAATCCCTCTGGGTAGAGATTTTGACTGGGCAAAAGGTTACAAAAAGAATTATCATTGGTGCATGCTATAAACCACCTCGTATAAGTGTCGAGTATGAAGCCCAGCTACTCTTGCAGATACAAGCGGCTTCACAGCTGGGTCAAGTTGTTGCTATGGGTGACTTCAATTATCCAGACATTGACAGGGGTAATGGGGTTGCTAAGAAAAAGCTAGTAGGTTTGTAAATATGCTGAATGACAACTTTTTATTCCAGCTTGTTCAAGAACCTACTAGGAATAACTCTCTTTTGGACTTTGTAATAACTAATAATACTGAACTCATCTCTAACATTTGTGTGGTGAGCATTTAGGGAATAGTGATCATAACATGGCCTCCTTTGAGATTCTGTTGCAGAAGCAATTCTATAAAGGAGTAACTAAAACACTAAATTTCAGACGTGCAAACTTTGACAGTATAAGGGCATCTCTGCAACATATTAAGTGGGAAATGCGTTTCACAGGGTTAAACATAGAACAAAAATGGGAAGTCTTTAAAATGCTGCTTGATAAATATACTTGTCAGTATATTCCACTTGTAAGCAAGGAACGTCGTTGCAAAGCAAAACCTTTTTGGTTCAATAGAAGCGTTGGTGTTGAGGTGGGTAAGAAAAGACGTGCTTTTAAGGCTTTCAAGTTAGCTGGGACAGCCGAATCATTTATAAGGTACAAGGAGGCCAATAAATCATGCAAAGAAGCTATAAGGCAAGCTAAAATGTATATAGAAAAGGATATTGCAGCAAGCAGTAAAAAAAATCCAAAATTATTTTTTAAATATGTTAATAGTAAAAAAAATTAAGCAGGAAGGGGTGGGAACCTTACTATCAGAGGGGGGTCAGCTGGTTGGTGAAAACAAAATAAAAGCGCAGATTCTGAACTCATATTTTTCATCTGTCTACACAAATGAGGAACCAATAAGTGAAGGTTTCCTTCTTAATAGTCCCAATTCTAGTAATACAACTAATGATGCATGGTTCACACATGATGAAATTCAAAAGAGACTAGAACATGTTAAGATTAACAAAGGTCCGGGGCCAGATGGTATTCATCCCAGGGTACTTAGCGAGCTTAGCTCTGTGATTGCCAAACCTCTTTACTTAATTTTTCAGGATTCATTGAGATCTGGCATAGTGCCGAGAGATTGGCGAATTGCTAATGTGGTGCCTCTATTCAAAAAAGGATCCCGTTCTCAGCCTCAAAACTATAGGCCAGTTAGTCTGACGTCAGTGGTAGGAAAGCTTTTCGAAGGGTTAATAAAGGATAAGATACTGGACTTCATAGCAAATCATAATACTATGAGTTTGTGCCAGCATGGTTTTATGCGTAATAGATCTTGCCAGACAAACTTAATTTCTTTTTATGAGAAGGTAAGTAGAGACCTCGATTCTGGGATGGCAGTGGATTTGATTAACTTAGACTTTGTTAAAGCATTTGATACAGTGCCGCACAAAAGGCTACTGGTTAAATTAAGGAATGTTGGCCTGGAACATAGTATTTGTACCTGGATAGAGAACTGGCTAAAAGATAGACTACAAAGATGGTGGTAGTAAATGGAACATTTTCAAATTGGACCAGTGTTGTTAGTGGTGTACCACAGGGCTCTGTACTAGGTCCCTTGCTTTTCAACTTGTTTATTAATGACCTGGAGGTGGGCATTGAAAGTACTATTTCTATTTTTGCAGATGATACAAAATTGTGCAGAACTATAGGTTCAATGCGGGATGCTGCAACTTTGCAGCGTGATTTGTCTAAGTTGGAAAACTGGGCAGCAAACTGGAAAATAAGGTTCAATGTTGATAAATGCAAGGTTATGCACAAAAATAATATAAATGCAAGTTATACACTAAATGGCAGTGTGTTGGGAGTTTCCTTAAATGAGAAGGATCTAGGGTTTTTTGTAGATAACAAGTTGTCTAATTCTGGGCAGTGTCATTCTGTGGCTACTAAAGCAAATAAAGTTCTGTCTTGAATAAAAAAGGGCATTAACCCTTTAAGTGCCACAGAACGTAGAATCTACGTTCTGTGGATCAAAGGACCAAAGTGCCACAGATCGTAGATTCTACGTTCTGCAGCACTTCCGGGTTTGCGAGCGGAGGAGCGGCTGTTAGAGCCGCTCGCTCCGTTCCTTCACGATCCCCTGCCCCTAGACAACGAGCAGAGCAGGGGATCGTGTGGCCCCTGGGGCGCGATCGCCCAGGGGCCCCAAAGCAGCAGCAGGGACGCGTTTCCTATGCGTCCTGCTGCTGCCTGCACTGCACTTCCGCCCAGCTCCGCCCCCCCATGGCTGCTGACCGTTGGAGCTGGAGATCTGCTGCGTGGGACCCTTTATCAACGATCTGAAGCATCTACCGCAGGTAAGTGTAACATTTACACACACAAAAACACACAAACAAACCAACACACACTTATTACAGTAATATACACTTACATTCACACTTACACACACTCACACATAGATTTTTGGGGATTGGGGGGGGTCACACACACTCACAGCACCCATGTACACTTGCACACGCGCACACGTGCAAATAACATGCAATTTACCCGTTGTGCACACGCATATGTACATATATGGCTTTGTGGCTTTTTTTTTTCTTTTTTTCTTATCGCATCGTCTCTTTTTGGGCTAAAAAAAATGTTTTATTGCCGTTCCGAATAGCGTATTCGCTAACCGTACTGTGCAATAGCTTTTGTGTGTTATTTTGGTGGTTATATTGCAATTTTGGGTATATTGGTGCATTTTTAGCCATTTTATTGAATTTTTAGCCATTTTATTGCATTTTCAGCTCTGCATTTGTGTTGTTCACTTGTTTCTGTCCGTATAATCGATTTGGCCCAGCTAAAATATTCAAATGGTAATTCTGGTGGCCGATTACACTAGTGTGAAAAAAAAAAGCATTGATTTTTGTGGTTTTATTAGTTTTTGGTGATTTATTTGAATTTCACACTGTTCTGTGTTAGTTTGTTTTGCCTATGTAAATTTTATCTACTATATATCCATTTGTGGGTCTCTGTGCGCCACATAGTTTGGTATATCTATGCATATTGGGCATCAAAGTGTTCAGTAGACCCCTGTCGTTCATATTTAGGATGTTTTATGCTGATACGTTACGAAATGTGGGGCACATAATGGGGTAAAATTCAAGCTTTGTGACGATTTTCAGAAATTTGATAAAAACCGTTATGTTCAGCATTGCTTTGCAGTTTGGCAGTTTGCAATAGAAACACTTATTTACCCATTTTGGATTCGTCAGAATGTGTACTTTCTGAAAATATATGGTTTTCTGGGGTCTCTGTACTGTTAGGGGGGGTCTAATGTCGCATAATACACACACCAGGTGCTTATATTGCAGCAGCCAGCGCGTCAGCTGTGAAAATGTCTATACATATTGTCATTTGGGGGTCTCTGTGCGCCACACTTTGGTATATCTATGCATATTGGGCATCAAAGTGTTCAGTAGACCCCTGGCGCTCATATTTAGGATGTTTTATGCTGATAAGCTACGAAATGTGGGGCATATAATGGGGTAAAATTCAAGCTTTGTGACGATTTTCAGAAATTTGATAAAAAGCGTTATGTTCAGCATTGCTTTGCAGTTTGGCAGTTTGCAGTAGAAACACTTATTTACCCATATTGGATTCGTCAAAATGTGTTCTTTCTGAAAATATATGGTTTTCTGGGGTCTCTGTACTGTTAGGTGGTCTAATGTCGCATAATACACACACCGGGTGGTTATATTGCTGCAGCCAGCGCGTCAGCCGTGAAAATGTCTATACATATTGTCATTTGGGGGTCTCTGTGCGCCACATAGTTTGGTATATCTATGCATATTGGGCATCAAAGTGTTCAGTAGACCCCTGGCGCTCATATTTCGGATGTTTTATGCTGATAAGTTACGAAATGTGGGGCATATAATGGGGTAAAATTCAAGCTTTGTGACGATTTTCAGAAATTTGATAAAAACCGTTACGTTCAGCATTGCTTTGCAGTTTGGCAGTTTGCAGTAGGAAAACATATTTACCCATATTGGATTCGTCAGAATGTGTACTTTCTGAAAATATATGGTTTTCTGGGGTCTCTGTACTGTTAGGGGGGTCTAATGTCGCATATTACACACACCGGGTGCTTATATTGCAGCAGCCAGCGCGCGTCAGCCGTGAAAATGTATATACACTATTGTCATTTGGGGGTCTCTGTGCGCCACATAGTTTGGTATATCTATGCATATTGGGCATCAAAGTGTTTAGTAGACCCCTGGCGTTCATATTTAGGATGTTTTATGCTGATAAGTTATGAAATGTGGGGCATATAATGGGGTAAAATTCAAGCTTTGTGACGATTTTCAGAAATTTGATAAAAACCGTTATGTTCAGCATTGCTTTGCATTTTGGCAGTTTGCAGTAGAAACACTTATTTACCCATATTGGATTCGTCAGAATGTGTTCTTTCTGAAAATATATGGTTTTCTGGGGTCTCTGTACTGTTAGGTGGTCTAATGTCGCATAATACACACACCGGGTGGTTATATTGTAGCAGCCAGCGCGTCAGCCGTGAAAATGTCTATACATATTGTCATCTGGGGGTCTCTGTGCGCCACATAGTTTGGTATATCTATGCACATTGGGCATCAAACTGTTTAGTAGACCCCTATGTTTATATTTAGGATGCTTTATGCTGGTAATGATACATGGACAATACGATGCTGGAAAGTTGAAGCTTTGAGGCAATTTTCAGAATATTTTACCAAAACCGCCAAATTTGGCAAAGCCTTGCGACTCAGTAGTTTGGGGCAGAAAGGCATGGGTACCCATTTTAGATTCTGTATAATGTGTACTTTCCAAAAATATATGGGTTTGGGGGGTAAACATATATTTCTGTGTTTTTACCCCACAAAAATGCAGTCAATGTGTTGATTTTTCATTAGCTGAAGTTACCCACAGGACAATTTGTATGCGCTAACTTCATTTTGGGGCCTCTAAATGCCATATACTTTGGTAAACCTATGCACAGTGGGCACCAAACTGTTTGGAGGACCCCTGGCAATCACAATTTGGGTGCTTTTTTGTGATACGTAATGATACATGGGCGTTATGATGCTGGAAAGTTGAAGGTTTGAGGCAATTTTCAGATATTTCACCAAAACCGACAATTTTGGGAAAGCCTTGCGACTCAGTAGTTTGGAGCAGAAAGGTATGGGTACCCATTTTAGATTCAGTAGAATGTGTACTTTCCAAAAATGTATGGGTTTGGGGGGTAAACATATATTTCTGTGTTTTTACCCCACAAAAATGCAGTCAATGTGTTGATTTCTCATTAGATGAAGTTAACCACAGGACTATTTGTATGCGCTAACTTCATTTTGAGGCCTCTAACTGCCAGATACTTTGGTAAACCTATGAACAATGGCCACCAAACTGTTTGGAGGAACCCTGGCAATCATATTTAGGGTGTTTTTTCTTGGTGCGTAACGATACACGGGTGATATGGTGCTGAGAAGTTGAAGCTTTGAGGCAATTTTCAGATATTTCACCAAAACCGACAATTGTGGGAAAGCCTTGCGACTCAGTAGTTTGGACCAGAAAGGCATGGGTACCCATTTTAGATTCGGTAGAATGTGTACTTTCCAAAAATATATGGGTTTTGGGGGGTAAACATATATTTCTGTGTTTTTACCCCACAAAAATGCAGTCAATGTGTTGATTTTTCATTAGCTGAAGTTACCCACGGGACTGTTTGTATGCGCTAACTTCATTTTGGGGCCTCTAAATGCCAGATACTTTGGTAAACTTATCAACAATGGCCACCAAAATGTTCAGAGGAACCCTGGCAATCATATTTAGGGTGCTTTTTCTTAGTACGTAATGATACATGGGTGATATGGTGCTGGGAAGTTGAAGGTTTGAGGCAATTTTCAGATATTTCACCAAAACCGACAATTTTGGGAAAGCCTTGCGACTCAGTAGTTTGGAGCAGAAAGGCATGGGTACCCATTTTAGATTCTGTAGAATGTGTACTTTCCAAAAATATATGGGTTTGGGGGGTAAATATATATTTCTGTGTTTTTACCCCACAAAAAATGCAGTCAATGTGTTGATTTCTCAGTAGCTGAAGTAAAGTCCTGAACAATTTGGATGTGCTAACTTCATATTGGTGTCTCTAAATGCCAGATACTTTGGTAAACCTATGCATAATGGGTATCAAACTGTTCAGTGGACCCCTGGCAATCATATTGCAGGTGCTTTTTCTTGGTACCTAATATAGTTTGGGATATGCGGAGCAGCAAAATAAAACCTTTGAAATTACTTTTCAAAATTTTGAATTTTATTTTGAAAAACCGCTATGTTCAGACAAGCTTTTCTGTTTGGTAGTTGGGAGTAGAGAGACATAGTTACCCATTTTGTAATCGGCAGAATGTGTACTTTTCAAAAATGTATGGTTTTATGGGGTAAACCTATGGTTTCAGGATTTTTTGCCTTGGAATCTAAAGCATGCCATTTTCTGCCTTAGTGCTTTCAAAATTCAGTAATATACTGCCGGGAGTTTTTGCTGTACAGAAGTCCTAAATCTCCCTAAAACTATACATATCTGGTATTGGCACGTTCGAGAGACATAAGGCTTTCCAAATCAGTTGGATTTTCATCTGTAAAATGAAATATTTTCCTGGTATAAATTGATATACGATGAAAAATGGTAATTTTTCATTTTTTTTTTGGTATTTAGCACTATAATTTTTTTTGCACAGGTGGAAATACATAAAAACTCAGGCAGATTTAGAAAGCTCAGTTTCTACCGAAAAAAACAATGTATAGTTTTCCTAGGTAAACTATAGGTTTCCCCTCAGAAAATGCCCCTAAAGTGAGAGAGCACAAAATGCTTAAAAACGGCTGGCATTTCGCGTAACCAAAATGTGAAATTCTGCTGGCACTTAAAGGGTTAACTCAAGGGATGAAAACATAATTATGCCTCTTTATCGGTCCCTGGTAAAGCCTCATCTGGAGTATGCAGTGCAGTGGTAGAGGGTAGATTGTCAAGGTTGGGGTTGTTTTCTCTGGAAAAAAGGCACTTGCGAGGGGGCATGATTACACTTTACAAGTACATTAGAGGACATTATAGACAAATAGCAGGGGACCTTTTTACCCCTAAAGTGGATCACTGTACCAGAAGCCACCCCTTTAGACTAGAAGAAAAGAACTTTCATTTGAAGCAACGTAGGGGGCTCTTCACAGTCAGGACAGTGAGGTTGTGGAATGCACTGCCGGGTGATGTTGTGATGGCTGATTCAGTTAATGCCTTTAAGAATGGCTTGGATGATTTTTTGGACAGACATAATATCAAAGGCTATTGTGATACTAAACTGTATATTTAGTATAGGTATGGGTATATAGAATTTAATTAAAAGTAGTAGAGGGGTGTGTGTATGGATGCTGGGTTTTCATTTGGAGGGGTTGAACTTGATGGACTTTGTCTTTTTTCAACCCAATGTAACTATGTAACTATTATCATTTATGATTTATAATTATGGCTTGCCTTTTTACACTGTATGCACACATTTTAATACTCAGCACTGTGAATGTCAAATGGTCATAATATATTCTAATAACTCAACAATAGATAGAATGATTGATGGACATCAAAAAAAAACAAAACTGATGCGACAAGTTGGAGGCGCCAAATATAATGGGAGTGATAGAAATATCGCAGGTACAAACTACACACAACACGACTGTCGGATGAAGACTCAGCGTGCAACGTTCACATCCAACAGTCGTGTTGTGTTGGATGCATGTAGTTTGTACCTGCAATGTTTCTATCACTCCCATTATATTCAGCTCCTCCGACTTGTCGCATCCATTTCTAAACAATGCACCAGATAGTCAGCCCTTAAAGGGGAACTATCGCGGAAATGAAAATTTAATATAAGCTTCAACATAATTAAATAAGAAACTTTATAATACAATCAATTAAAAATTCTGTACCGTTTCTGAAATAATTGTCACGGTCGGCACCCTAAATCCATAACCAATGTTTAACAACTATACCTGGTGGTCTAGCGGGAGGGGGTCTGCAGCCCCCTTGGCGGGGACGCCCGCCACGCTGCTTCTCTGGGCTGCAAAAGGGGAATGGTTAGGGGGCGCGCGTTCCTCCTTGATTTATGTGTGCATGCGTGCTGGCATGTGACGTCAGCGTGCAGTGGCGCGAAATTTAAAAGTATTAAAGGCACAGTTTGGATTTTTCACATTGCCCGTTATAGGAATTGTTCCTGGTGCTTTCTGAGCTTTGTGCTAACTAGTTATTCTGATTCTGATTCCTGTTTTGACCCCTGCCTGGCTATTTGACGATCCTGATTTCTGAAATCCTGACCCTTGCCTGATTACCGAGTTCGATTCTGCTTAACCCCTCTGATTGACTTCCTGGTTTGACCCTTGCCTGGCTGACTACGTTTATTCTCTGCCTGCTCTGACCAGGCCCGATCTGACTACTCTATTGCCTTGTACTATGATCTTCTGTCCAAAGACTTTGCTCGACAGTCGTGCCCCTCTGCCTATCCAGAACCCTCATCTTGCACCTCTCATTTAAGTCCAGGTGGCATCCAAGTAAGCCGAGGGCTCCTCCTGAGGCCCAAATCGTTCCGACCCCACGATTACATTGAACAAAATACTCAAGGACTTTATTAACCAAGCTTTTCTGCAGAATATTATCACCAAAAATGAACGCAACTTCATTCTTAATTTTCACCCCAAAACACCCTTTTTTTACTATCTACCCAAAATACACAAAAACCTCCATAAACCGCCCGGACGACCCATCATCTCAGGTATTGATTCTATGACCAGCAACCTTTCCTGATTTCTGGACCAACATTTACAACCATTAGTAACAAACCTTCCATCATACCTTAAAGATTCACAACATCTCATACAATTACTGTCTCACATCTCTTGGTCCCCTGAATATCACTGGCTCACCTGTGATATCACCTCTTTATACACCAACATCCCCCACCAATTCGGCCTTTTAGCAATACAACACTTTCTCAGTACTCTTCCCCTCATGCCACCTTTACAACAACAATTTCTTGCACAATGTACAGAATTTATACTCAACAACAACATTTTTTCTTTTAACGACAATTATTATCATCAGATTAGCGGTACAGCAATGGGGAGCTCTTTCGCACCATCATATGCGAACCTCACCATGGCCTATATCGAATTACACTTATTTGGTTCAAATCATCCCTTCACCGAGAACATTGTCCTTTACAAACGTTATATTGATGATCTCTTCTTCATTTGGAAGGGGGACATCATACTCATCCCATCTTTCATACACTTCCTTAATACTAATAGAGCCGGCCTTCAATTTACCTCACAACACCATCCCACATCTATTGATTTTTTAGACCTCACTATTTTCACAGAACATGATCAGATAAAAACCAAAACTTTTTTTAAATCTGTAGATTCCAACAACTTCATCCACTTCAAAAGTTTCCATCATCGACCCTGGACTCAGAATACACCTTACAGTCAGTTTAGACGCATTTATAGAAACTGTTCCGATCACCGCGATTATACCACACAATCCAAAATACTCACGAAAAAATTCTTAGCAAGAAAATACCCGAGAAAATTAATCAAAGACGCCTGTCATCAAGCAAAACAACAACCCCTTGATCACCATACCACTACCATGATCAATACCCAATTCAATCCACCCCCTCGGTTCATTACTCAATACAGTAAAGAACACCAGGGAATCAGATCCATACTTAACAAAAGATGGGAAATTCTACTTCAGGACCCATACTTAAGACCCCTACTACCCGACAAACCATTAATCACATACAGGAAAGCACCAAACCTTAGGAATTTATTAGCTCCCAGCAGGCTCCGCAATACCAAGACCAACAACAACACACCTGATCAAGTACCACTGACATTGGGCTCCTGGTCCTGCCACCGCCCCCGCTGTTTAGCCTGTTCCTTTGTTTCCAACACTTCCAATTTCATGTCCACGGTTACCAATATCCAGTACTCAATAAAAAAACACTTATCCTGTCAATCTAAATTTGTAATTTACATCATCACTTGTGCCTGTCATCTCCAATATGCTGGCAGAACCACACAAGAGGCCCGTAGCCGGATAGGTCAACATAAAAGGAATATTTTGAACAAATTCCCCATGCACAGTGTTTCATGTCACTTTCACTCAGCACACCAGAGCAATCCCGACACTTTCTCCATCACCCTTATAGATAATATCAATGAGACAGAACTGGCGGCATTTGAAAAACTTAAAAAACTTGAGATGTATTGGATCCAAACCCTAAAGACACTCATTCCTGAGGACTCATTGAGGTCTTAGAGAAAATTTATTAAATATCAACCCCCATAATCATATCCGTTTTGTTCCGTTAACACTTTTAGTTAGTCCTCTCTTTTATGTTTCTTTTATTTTTTTTCATGAATTTTTTACGTATTTACGACTTACAGTCTCATGTTTTTACTATGAATAAATAATATATATTTTATTTTTGGTTCAAACTTCCAATGTTTTTAGAACATTGGCATATCGTATATTTTATATATCAATGTATTATATTGATTATAGCTACTGTTGGACTTCACCATTTGATCACAGTATCTGATACTTTATGGATGTATGTTTTTGATTACAATTTTTAATATATGTTTTAGATAATGTTTTTATTATTTTGTATAAGCAACCTGTTTTTGCTCCATATGGTTATTATTCAGGCATCATGCACTATGGCACTCCATTTTAATAACCTGCCCTGATATAAATTTAAAAAAATTTTCTTTTATTTTTTTCTTTTATTCAACTCCACTTGTGGTGAGCAGTGGCGAGTCACTTCAGCAGAGTTTGTGCACCAGTTTGTTGATATAGATGCACAAACCACAACCTCGGCTTTTGCCGGACAATGCAGCGTTTCTGTCAGCTCGTAGCAGGCTAGCTGGATAGCCTAGTCAGTGATGTTTGTGTTTAGCCATGTTTCTGTGAAAATATAGATGCAACAGTCCTTTATTTCTCGCTGGCTTGAATGCTGGAGCAACAGATGATCCATCTTGTTGTCCAAGGAGTGAACGTTTGAGAGCAGGATTGACGGTAGCCCTGGTCGGGATGGGTTAGCCTTTAGCATGGTGCTAACGCCCGCGTGCTTTCCTCGCTTTTGTTTACGAGCGCAGCGATTGCGTCTCGGCCAGCAGTGTCTCGCAGTCCTGGTCTTTGTTCTGAACTCCAGTGCTGTTCGCAGGCCCGACTCCGCAGAATCTCTATCAGCAGATTTGGTGTAGAAGTTGTGCATTTCTTCCTGATTTCAAGCAGAGTGTGTCTGTCGTAGGTAGTACGCATATTGACTAATAGTAACACAAAAACAAACAAAAAACAAACGTACAGAAAAAAAAATTTTGAGGTTATCTACAAATATCTATCATATTCGGTTCCTTTCCATATTATGATGATTTTTTTAAAAAAAAAAATTTTTATTGAGGTTATCTACAAATATCTTTATCATATTCGGTTCCTTTCCATATTATTATGATGTCATCTATGAAGCATCGCCATAGGGACAGATTCCCACCGAGTATCAGTGCAGGGAGTACATGGCATTCCTCGCAATATAAAAAATAAAATTTGCATAACTCAGTGCGAACATAGTCCACATGGCAATCCCACATGTTTGGAGATATTTGTCATTAAACCAGGAAAAATCATGTTCAATATTCAATACTTTAGTAGTATATTCAATACTTTTTAAAATTAACTCTTTTTGTAAATTTGGTATACTCTCATCTCTTTCTGAAAAATGTGCCATTGCTTTCAAGTCTTGATTATGACTGATGCGGGTATATAGTGACTTAACATCCAGAGTTGCTAGCATCATACCTTCCTCCCACTTGAAATCTTGCATTATTTCTATTAGCTAAGAGTAATCCCTCAGGTAGGAAGGTAAAGATATCACATATTTTTGTGATTATTTCAATATATTGTGATAGATTGCTTGTCCGGGAACCTATGCCTAATGACTATTGGTCTCCCAGGGGGATTATTTATTTCCTTATGTATTTTTGGGAGGCAGTAAAAAACTGGATGCTGTATTCACAGATATCTCCGTTCCTCATCTTTTAGGATTTCTTCATTCCTAGCATTATCAAGTAGACATCCTAATTTCGTATTGATTATTTCCAAGGGATTCGTTTTGAGAATTTAATAGGTTTCCCCATCTTTTAAAAGTTCTTGGCACATCTGCAGGTAGTTTAAATTATCCATAAGGACTAGTCCACCTCTCTTATCCGCCTGTTTAAATATGATGGATTCATCTTTCTTTAAATTTTCAATAGCTAATTTTTCTGTTTTGGTTAAACTGAACGTTCCTTGTTTCATTAATTTTGCATCATAATCATCCTGCAGCTGTGTCAAGTCTCTTTTTATTAGTTCTTTGTATGTCTTTATGCAATTAACCTTTTTCTGGGTGGGTATATATTCAGATCTCTTTCTTAGAAGTGTATGAATGTATTCAGAACCCTTTGTTTCACCCTGTGTTTGGTAATTTTTTTCTATATGAGTCTTTTTCAACAATAATTTTCTTATAAATTTCTCAGTGTCTATAACCATTTTACATTTATTTGGTTTGTTCAGGGATGCAAAAGTAAAACCCTTCAACAGCACTCTTGTTTCTACTTGTGTTAACTTCCTCTTAGATTGAAAATTCCTGTGGGTGTTAATGTTTTCTTTTTGCATTTCTTTCCCCTTTTAGTGCCCTTTTGAATATAATTTTGTGCGTTACCACCTGTTGTGTTCTCTCCTCCCTCCTTTGACCCATTCTCCAACTCCTTTCTTGAGGTTGTGTGCTGGTCGCCAATGGTGCATAGTGGTTTTGATTGTGAAATCCCACCTTTCTTCCATTCCTTAGATCCTCTCATTCTGCATTGTCCCTCCAATTTCGTGTTTTCTCCTAGTGTATTCCCTTGTGGTCCCCTTCTAACAAAAATTCCCTTTCCCGACTGACTATTGTATATTTTCTTACACTGTTTCCTTCTTTTTTATTCTCTTCAAATTGTTTTGTCGTTCTCTCACCAGGTGTATTTCTTTGTGTTAGTGCGTTCCTATGTGCATATTTCTCTTTAGTTCTCTCCCATCTTTTTATATGCCCTGTCACCAAAACGGGACTCTCAACCACACTTAACTCTTGGGTTAGGCTTTAAGAGGTTACACTCAGTCTCTCAATCACACTTATACACAGGTTAGACTAACATCAGACACCCCAAAGCACACCAACACCCACAAAACAAATTCGCTGCCATCATCTATCATTAACAGACAATAGAAACCTAATGCGACTACTTCTCTGCCCTCTATAACCGGTAATAACTCACTCTAGAGCAGGGGTGTCCAAACTACGGCCCGCGGGCCAGCTGTGGCACGCAATCCATTTTTAATTGGCCAGGGCCGGATTACCCACTAGGTGCCCTAGGCACTTGCCTAGGACGCACCTGATTTTAGGGGCCCGGTCCAATGGAGGAGCAAAAGAAGGGGAGGGAGAGAGAGAGAGAGAGAGAGAGAGAAGGAAAGGACAAGAGAACTAAGGAGGGAGGTTGTTATGCGAAGACGGAGGTTTGTGGATAACAGTTTTCTTCTGGCCGTGAACAAGGAGCTGCCAGCAGTGTCTGCTCCAAAGAAAGCAAGTGTCAGGCATAAAGAAGGCACTGGAGTCCCGTAGTATCGTCACAGTTCGGCAGCATTTTCCTACATAAGGAATATAATCCCCCGGCCAGGCCTTCTCACTTCACTTGTCACCTCACTTTACCTCAGAAGAAGATGCGGAAGATGTGGCAGGCCAGCGGGGGGCAGGTGATGTTTTTCTCCATCCTGGCTGGGCGCCCGGCCCCTTGAGCTAGGCAGGCCCTAGGCAGGCCCTGATTGGTGGAAGTCTGGGAGTGGAGAATCGGCCTATCTGCCGAGGGAATTTACCGCAGTACTAGTGGTAGTTGTGTACTTGCCGCCTAGCTCAAATGTCAAATGTTAAAATCAACAAGCTTCAAACAACGCACCTGGATGAATTTATCGTTGCCGCTGATTTCAACCACGCAAACCTGAAGTCAGTGCTTCCCAAATTCTTTCAACATGTGAACTTTGCTACAAGGGGAGAGAACTGTTTCGACAAAGTCTACACGAACGTACGCGGCACCTACAAAGCCTTCGCGCGTGCCCACGTAGGTACATCCGACCACCGGACAGTGATGTTATCACCCACATACACATCGCTGCTCAAACGCACAAAACCAGCCAGAAAAACCATCACAGTCTGGCCGAGTGGAGCTGTGGAAGCACTTCAGGACTGTTTCGACTGCACAGATTGTAACATCTTCAGGGAGGCTGCTACCCACAATGGCTCCATCAACTTGGAGGAGTACACAGCCTCTGTGACCTGCTACATCAACAAATGCATAGAGGATGTTCCCGTCTCCAAAACTGTCACCACAAGAGCCAATGAAAAACCCTGGTTTACAGCAAAGGTTCGTGCTCAAGAGAGAGAGATGCCGCTTTACGTTCAGGGTACAGAGCTGCTCATAAAACAGCCAGAGCCAACCTCTCTCGAACCATCCGACAAGCAAAGCAGGAGTACACACTGAAGATTCAAAATCATTTTGACAACACAAAAGACTCCTGCAACTTATGGCTTTCACACAGTACAAGCCTGCGCGGAGCAGCAGCGACAAAGATGCCACATTCCCAGAGGAACTGAACAAGTTATATGCATGGTTTGACGCGTTAAACAAAGAGCCTGTGAGGAAAGCCACGCCTCCTCTCACCGACCATGTCATCTGTCTACCCGCGGCCAACGTAAGGCGAACCTTAACCAAGGTCAATCCACAAAAGGCTGCCGGACCAGACAACATTCCTGGTCGTGTGCTCAGAGACTGTGCTGATCAGCTGGCTGACATCTTCACTGACATTTTTAACACATCGCTAAGCCAGATGATCATCCCCACATGCTTCAAGTCCACCACCATCGTTCCAGTGCCAAAGAAATCTTCAGTAACCTGCCTGAATGACTACCGTCCTGTTGCACTAACCCCGGTCATCATGAAATGCTTCGAGAGACTTGTGATGGCACACATCAAGAGCACCCTCCCCCGCTCACTGGATCCACTACAATTTGCATATCGGCCAAACAGGTCAACTGAGGATGACATATCTTCTGTACTCCACCTCTCACTAACTCATCTGGATAAGAAAGACAGTTATGTGAGAATGCTGTTTATAGACTTTAGCTCAGCATTCAATACCATCATCCCTCAAAAGCTGAGTGGGAAACTAAGCAGCTGGGATTGAGCACCTCTTTGTGCAATTGGATCTTGGACTTTCTGTAAGAGAGGCCTCAGTCTGTTCGTATCGGCGACAACGTTTCCAGCCCAATCAGATTGAGCACAGGAGCTCCTCAAGGATGTGTTCTCAGCCCGTTGTTGTACACATTGCTGACACATGACTGCATAGCTAGACACAGCTCAAACTACATCATTAAGTTTGCCAATGACACAACTGTGGTGGGGCTCATCAGCCACAACGACGAGTCGGCGTACAGAGATGAGGTTCAGCAGCTGGCGGTCTGGTGCAGTGAGAACAACCTGTCACTGAATGTGGATAAAATGAAAGAGATGATCGTCGACTTCAGGAGAACTCGCCATGCTCACACACCGCTCAACATCAACGGCTCCACATCTCTGATGACCTCACCTGGACCACCAACACCGCCTCCATCACCAAAAAGGCTCAGCAGCGTCTTCACTTCCTAAGACGACTGAAACGGGCCAGCCTTCCGCCTTCCACCCTCACAGTGTTCTGCAGGGACACCATAGAGAGCTTCCTGACAAGCTGCATCTCCATCTGGTACAGTAGTGCCAGTGCTGCTTACCAGAAAATTCTACAGCGGACTGTCAGAGCAGCTGGCAAGATCATTGGAGCAGCTCTTCCATCACTACAGGACATCTCCCACAAGAGTTGTGCAAGAAAGGCCTCCTGCACTGGACTCCCCACACGCTTCACACGGACTGTTCACGCTGCTGCTCCCATCCGGCAGACGCTTTTGCAGCATTAAAGTCTGAACAGCCAGACTGCGGAAAAGCTTTTTTCCACAAGCGATCAGACTCCTCAACTCACTGTCTGCCCTCCCACTACATTTCAGACACACCTTAACTTTGTGAACTGTTTTTTGCACCATTCTAAAGCTTTACACATGTATATATCCAATTTCTGCCAATATATTGCACATTTCAAATGTTTACATATTTATTGTGTATTCTAAGTGCCTTTTTGTGATATGTACTAGCTGGAGCCAAGTTGTCTCGTCTCACTGTGTATTCGTATACTGCTGAGATGACAATAACGTTTACTTTGTCTTTGAATTATCCCTGACATAGTATGGAGTTACAATTTTTAGATTTGGAGACTTTAGTAGCCAGGGTCTACATTCCACAGATCCAGTCCAGCCATTGGAGTTCACCTTCCACAGGAAAGCTGTCCTGTGGAAAGGCTTTTTAATTGGAATGGGGAAGTCTCTCTCCCAGTAGGACTCAGCAGGTAGGAGACCTGGCTGTGTTAGGAACCCCCAGAGGAGCTGGGAGTGCCACCTGATACTGCACGAAGCAGCAGGAGCCTGTGACCCTGACAAAGTTGTGCCAGGAGGCTGAACACTACCAGGAAAGAGTTCTATGTAATGCCAACAAGTAACCATCACCCACAATGTATAGAAAATATTCAATTTGGACAGTTGTGTAGATTGAAGAAAAATTGTACTGAAGAAAATGAATTGGTAAAACAAATGCAATTTATGAACCAGCGTTTTAAAGAAAGGGGATATAAAGAAAGTGTGTTAAATATATCGGGATATAAAGAAAGTGTGTTAAATAGATTGGTCAAAGCTACAGAATATTAATAGGCAAGACCTTTTAAAACAGAAAAAAAGGATAATTAAGAAAAAGACAAGAAGAAAATTGCAAAAACATTCAAAAGACTTTGGAATGTACGGACGAGGACCTTAAAAACAAGCCATTCCAGAACAACCCACAGTAGTTTTCAAAAGGGCAAATTATCTGGAACAAATGCTTACAAAAACTTTGTAGAAACAAGTTATATAAAAAAAGAAACGTAAAAGAGATGAATAGGCAGCTTTCTATCCTTGTGCTCTATGTAAAGAATGTAGGTATGGACAAAAAAATCCAAAATACATCAGTGTATTAAATGCACTACAAAAAAATTAATATATTGTTTAATAAAGTAATATATTGTTTACAATGTCCATGTGGTCTTCAATATATTGGCAAAATGAATAGGAAACTACGGGACAGTTTTATAGAACATATAAACAATATAGAAAAGGGAAAGGAATCACATAGAGGCAGATTCACTAAAGGGCGAAGTGACTAACGCTGGCGCAAATTCGCCAGCGTGACGTCATTTCATAACTTCGCCAATTCACTAACGGGCGCTGACGTAAATTCGCTAGCAAAGTAGACCTACTCTAGCGCTACTTCGCACCCTTATGCCAGACGAAGTTGCGCTATGGCGAATGGGACGCAACTACGCTAATTCACAAACTTGCGCATTTTACTGAACGTTACCTCTTGAGCCAGACTTGCCTTCGCCACCTTACACCAGGCGAAGTGCAATAAAGTAGATAGGGATTGATTCAAAAATAGTTGAAATTTTTTCTAAGTCCCAAAAAACGCTGGCGTTTTTTCCTTTTTTAAGGGTGATAGACTGAAAAAGATCGTACATTTTTTTTGGGGTACCCTCTTTCCCCCCTACATTTCCTAACATATGGCACCTAAACTATACAGTGGGCACATGTGTAGGGCAAAATAGCAACTCTATTTTATTTCATGAAGTTTTCCGAGGCTTGAGTAGTGTAATGTATTTGCTGCTACATATACGTCCATTCAACTTTAACTTGGCGCCGTATGCAAATTAGGCATCGCTAGTGTAACTTCGCTTTGCTTGACGAATTAACGATTGCGCAAATTCGCTACCATTCGCCTCCCTGTGCGCAACTTCGGATTTAAGTGAATTAGCGGCGCCCTGGGAAAATTCGCCTGGCGAAGTGCGGCGAAGGCGTCGCTAGCGCATTTTCGCTGCTTACTGAATTTGCCCCATAGTGTCTCTAACCATTTTAAACTAGTTAATAAGAAAAACCCTAAAGGTATGATCTATTGGGGTATACAAAAGATAGATGAAAAATGGAGAGGAGGAGATGTGGTGAACAATACGTCACAAAAGTAAATTAATTCACACTTTGGATACGTTAGAACCCAAAGGGTTTGAATATTGATTTCAGCCTTAGAGCTTTTTTTATGAGAGTATTCTGAAAAAATATAATTAAGATATCAGTCTAAGAAAAACCCCAGGGAAAAGCGATACTGCAAAACTAGAAACTAAATATTTGTGGTATATTGCAAAATATTGTAATCTACTGTAATGTATGCAAGGACAGGGTCAAATGAATTGATAATGGTGATTGTAGGAAAGGCAAAATGAATTACTAGAACCAATTAATGAAAAATTTATGAAAAAGAAAAATCTATTTATCTATTTTATATGGATTTTACATATAGTGATCATATTAATTCATATAATTATTAATTTATTCATATAAATATATACTTCCTCTTTAATCAAAGAATTATTAATTCAAATAAGATATTGCAGATTCCTGTTTTAAGTATTTATTGAATCTTGATCAAGTGTAAGATAAGAAATTTTTTGTCATTTGAAATGTAAAATAAATGTGAATATAGCTGCGCATCCTGTAATTCTGGAGCGAATAGTAAAAAGTTCGGAATAGGAAAACTGGTCGTTGTCTTGGTGACACGCTCACTTATTGAGAAAAGGAAGAACGGAGGACGCGTCACCATGGCAACCGGACTGCGTAATCGAGGCATGTGCACTACATCGCTGAAGCCTCTGAGGAAGTCGGAGCTTAGACGAAATGCGTCAGGTAAAGCATTGTGACATCAACCCTGGACACCCAGAAAGGTAACTCGGTGGAGGAGGACAACTCTGGCAGTGGTCGGACCCCCAACCCCAGAGTTTACTGAGAAATTGGGCAGATTACCAAAAGGAAGACTTTACATGCCTATACAAATATCACAATTGTGAGTGAATTTTTTGTTAAGTTTTTAATATAATAAAAAGGTTTTACACTATTAAGTGCTCCACAGCTTTCACAGCAGAAATGGATACCCGTTAAAGCTACTATGATTAATTGATGTGCGCTGATTAATGCTTAACGTCTGTGAGTACTATTACACATGGCGGTTTAAGTTGGTGTGACAATACATTGACAGCCTGACATACCAAAAAAATACACATGGTGGATTTATAGAGAGTGGGTCTGTTAGTCCATATTAGTACAATACACTATATTATTCTTTTTGTTATTACTTGTTTCCCTGAGCTTTTTAGCGCTGACTCCAACCTACTGAAAGATTTCAGTAGCAATAGTTTTTACAAATAACTTCAAAAGCTCTGGAAATTTTTAATAAATGTATATTGAAAAGTTGCTTAGCATCGTGGTTTTTTATTTTTTTTATTTTGGGGTTAACTTGCTCTTTAAAGGAGAGCAACCCGATTAACTGTGGAAAAATGTGAAGCCAGATTGCTGCAAGTAATAGGTTTTACTTGTGGGAATCTCAAT
Organism: Xenopus laevis; assembly: GCF_017654675.1. Lineage (NCBI taxonomy): Eukaryota > Metazoa > Chordata > Amphibia > Anura > Pipidae > Xenopus > Xenopus laevis. Next base: position 69,255,456 of record NC_054373.1, read on the forward strand.
ATTATCCTATGGAAAATCTTTTTCTAAATATATGTTGCCCGCAGTAGTGAAGATTTAACCCCAGACAACAAATCTCCTTGTGTGTCATCACCCTAAAGATGTAACAAACAAGGGAAAGTAGTGCAATATATTTAAGCTGGCCAACTACGTCAACGTCATCCCTGGCATGGCCAGTCCTAAACTCAACCTGCAGGTAAAACTGTGTAAAACGTATACTGAAGCAATAATGAAACAGATGCAAGTTGAGGACTGGCCATACCAGGGATGACTTTGACGTAGTTGGCCAGCTTAAATATATTGCAATATATGGACAAACAATCCAACTTTAAAGGGTAAGACTTTTTTTTTTAGCTCAAGTCTCAAAAGTGCAAAAGTGTATTTGTTTATATCATCCTAAAGATGTATCTTATGTCCTTAGTCTAGTGGCTCACTGGCTGTATCTGAAAGATGCACTAAAAAAATATGAAAACCTCTAAAAATTCCTAGCAAAAAAAGAAAAAAAAAAAATCACAAAAAAAAGTCTGAATTGGTTTAAAATTTTACAATAGGATCAGTGCTATAGAACCTAGACAACTTTTACCTGGTGGTACTTAAAACAAAAAAAAAAAATAGGAAAAACCAGGAATTTTTAGAGATTTGTGGAAAAAAATCAAGATTTGATCGTTAGTAAATGAGCCCCTTAAAGGCCTATTTATCAATGGTCAAGGCCCAAGGGCTCCGGTTAAGAATTACACAGTTTGAGGTATCCAAGGGGTTAAGAAGTTCAATGTAGTCATGTCCAGGCAAAGAGTTAGCTCAGGCAGCAAGGGTTCAATAAACGATGAAACCTAGATCAAGATCAGAATCATTAGAAATAGTAATATAAACACACAAATCAGAACCTATGGCGTCACAAACTGACATTGCACGTTGACGCTACATGTTGTGACGCCGCGTGCATTCTGACGCATTGGCGACAGAACGTCGCGGTATGCCACGTGGCTCCCCTGGGCCAAGAAGTTTTTGAAAACACAACTAAAATCACAAACTCTAAAAATATGAATGTCATAAGATTTAAATATCAGAATAAAAAAGTAAAAACTGAAAATTATGCAGAATGATGCGCTAAAAAATACAAATACATCGAAAATATGTTTTTCTGACAATTCCTAGCAGAAAAAAAATCCAAAAACCTCTAAAGTCTGAATTGATTGAAAACGGATCAGCACAGCTCCCACTACTTTCTATAAGACCTCGACAACTTTTACCTGGTGAAGTTTTGCATTAGTGTAGAGTAGAAGTATGAACGGAAAGTTATGCTGAATGATGCACTAAAAATCCAAAATACAATTCCTCGCCAAAAAAAATCCAAAAACCTCTAAAGTCCGAATTGATTCAAAATGGTCCAATAGGATCAGCATAAATCCCATTGACTTCAATAGGACCTCAACAGCTTCTACCTGGTGCAAGTTTTGAACTACTGGTTTTCTCAGACTTACACTTAATAAATCTTGAATTTTTAGAGCTTTTAAAAAAAAAAAAAAAAAAAAAAACAGGAAAACCACAAAGTTTTAGAGAAACGTGAGAAAAAAAAACACGATTCAGTTGTTAGTAAATTGGTCCCCTAGTATTTGGTAGAGAAATTAGCAAATGTTTTGCATGATGGTTATTACAATGCAACGATGTGATGTTCTCAATAGGCTGTGCATATGTGAAAGGTAGTGATTATCACCTGTACACTGTGACATCCAAAAAGATAATATTACGTTTCAAAATTCAAAACTAGGTGTTAGGTGTTCAGTTCATCCTCAAATTCTAACATCTGCTGTTCCATGCCTGTCCACACAAACCATCATCTATATAGCTTCTATAAAAAGCACCATATGTCCTGAACAAATGGGGATCATTTACATGTTTCGTTCCATAGCCATTCATGAAAGCATTAGCATAACGCAGGCACCACCTGTTAGCCCATTTCTGTCCCTGTATGCTGTGAAATGAAAAATTGCTTCTCGAAATATACATTCCAAGAAATTCAACTGGAAAACCTTCACACTGTGGAATGTTGAACACGTGAATTCTCAACGCCAATAAGCCCGATACATTTCGGTGCCTTTTCACTCAAAGGGTGGGTATACATTTTAACCAATCACTTGGGAAAACATGGTTTCTGGCTCCAGGTCTTTTTTTTTTTAATATATATCCACATCCTTACAGCACTTTTAAGCATTTTAAAATTAGTATACTAATTCTTTGTTTATTTATTTCACAGAATGACTATAGGATCAGGTATTATGACCACTAACAATCTGTCAGTTCAGTTATTTTATGATTTCATTGTTTTGCCTAATTTTTATTTGATTTATTTTAGTTCTATCTTTGCATTGTTGTGTATTAAATGTATTTAGTGTAGCTTTGCAGTTTGATAATTTGGAGTAGATAGAGGTTTTTAATAATTTTGAATTCATTAAAATGTGTACTTTCCAAAAAAGATATAGTTTTTAAGGGTCTTTGTACTTTTAAAAGGCTTTTACAACAAATAATATGCAGACAGGGTGTTTTCTTCATAGCAACTGAATTGGTTATTAATTAATAATACTTTAATAATACTTGCCACATACTTTTGAGAATCCATGCATTCTGTAAAATCTATGCATTCAGTAGACTCTTGGCGTTCATATTTAGGATGGTTTATCCTTGTATGCAAGACATTTGGTGAGATACATATGGCAAATTGCAAAGCTTCTCGAGTACTACATGTCCCAAAGAGAAAATGTTAACATTTCTTGTTGTTATAACAAAATTCCCTCTACCACCCTTGTGCAACAAATCTGAAATCATTACAATAGGAAAACTGTTTATTTTCAGTAACTTTCTCAAGGTTGCATCTATATACAGACATGTTTAGATTAAAAAAAACAAAAAAAAGACAACTGGAGAAAGCTAAAGACTGGGAGTTGTGGTCAAAACCGTTGAGGAGATTCTAGTTAGTCTTAGATGTCTTTAATAACTTCCTCTAGCTCCTCTTTACAATACATATGAAATTTCTTCCCAGGTTCTATTGTGGCAAGCTGTGGAAAGATAAAAGGGGAGTGTCAGTTGAGGAGAACATGAAGGAGGGCGAGTCTGTAAGGGGGGGGGGCTGCTGCTGTGAGTTTGATATATGTCAGCAAGGAATCTCTGCCCCTGCAATAGCCCAAATATAGCTACATGACCCCAGAATAGCATTTTGGACAGGTCCCCCAAACCTCCTGTTCAGAGAGAGGATCTGAACCTTAAGCACCATGCTGGGGAACAGTGCTAAGATTCCCAGAGCAGGAATATGCATCCATTTCCTCAAGAATCCAGGAGGAAGGAGAAACACACACAAATCTATATATAAGTTAAAAACTAGAAAGCACACATATATTAAATGAACATTATCATATTAATCTTAAAGTGCATTTATCTTAAAGCTTAATACACCAAAGCCCATGTTTGTTTGGGGCTTCTACACCACCAGAAACATGCAATGTGTGTTGGCGTAGATGCATGGTTATGCATTTATGATGCAAAAAAATGTAGGGCCCTTATATTGTTCAAGGGACCATATAAGGCAATGGCAGTTTTTGGGGCTTTAGAACCAATGATTGGCCCTCATTGTCTACGCTTGTATGTTCCAGTAAGCATGTGCAAAGACTTGTAACTTGGAAACTTGGAAGTCCAGTGTGCTTTTGGGCAATCGGCATAATAGGCACTGCACTGATATAAGGCTTCATTAAGAAATATCATATTAAACCATTCACAGGGGATAAAAAAACATTACAAATTACATTAGGTAATGGAACATTTACTTCACCAGTTAATTTTCCAAGGTTTTTGAAACTGGCATCAAATGCAATTACAAAGTACCTTTAAGTCCAACACAGCAGCCAATAACTTAAGCAATTATAACGAAGAGCATTAAAAAAAATACTTTGTAACAGAGAGATTTTACACTACATAATGAATTATTAACTTTGAGATTAAAGATGGCCATAGACGCACATATATTGTATGAAACAAATTTTCATATGACATTCGATGTGTGTATGGTGGGAGACAAGCTGACCGATATCGGAAGAAGACTTTAAAATCGGTCAGCTTGATTTGCCGCTTTTGAAGGCACCTGAACATTGGCCATTGTTAGTCCTGAATCATCAGATACAGGTAGAATTCTATTTTTTCTACCTGTATATCTGATGATTCAGCTCTACACGTGTGTATTGAAACAAACAATCTTTTTTGGATAGATCATTTTCAGGAAAGATCATAATTGTAACATCTATGGCCACCTTAAGTGTTTTTTTGTAACTTTAATTTTCAGGTAAGCTTTTGTTCAAGTACAAGTGCTAAGATACAAGTTTTAGAAATTGTTTAAAAAAAAAAGAGAGAAGAAGAAAAGGAGAACTAAAGCTCAACAAAAACTAGGCTAGAAATACTGCCCTTATGTTTTAGGGTTCCATACCAGCCCAAGGCCACTCTCATTACTTGGCAGCTCCCTAGCATCAGAATAATAATTTACAACAAACGCTAAACTAAGCTTCTCAAACTAAGCTTCTCAACACTTCTTTGAAGGTCTGGCTCAGCAGCTGTCCTACTCCCTGGTGCTCTAATGGGCAGCAGTTCCTCAAGTATGTATATATGTGAAGGTTAAGCCACCCATGACCCCTTTCAGTAGTTATCAGCCCATAAATCACTCTCGCATCTGAATTTTAAGGGGGCTCTTGATCAAAGTAGAGAAGGGAAAGCTGCAGAAACAATCGCCTGTATTTCATAGCAGGTACAAAGTTTTAACAGACATGTATTACGAAGTTGTTTTATTTAGTACTAAGAATCTATACATACACATTTATAAAATTACTGTTCTGTATATAAAACATGGCATTTCTAGCCATATTAATTTTAAGGGTTTAGTTCTACTTTATGCAATTGGTAGCAAAAGCAATCTTAAAAATCTTAAAAATTAATTAGTTTCTACATATTAAAAAGTTACACAAGACACTTGTACATCCTACAGTGACTGTTAATTTTTTTTCTTCTACAGTTTAATAAGAAAAACCATTAAATAAATAGAAATGAATTATTAAAAACAAAAAACAGTTAAAATGAGCAGTAGTGAGTCAAGCCCGTGTTGTATTAAGCCTATTTAATGCATAATATACAGAAAACAAATTAATAAGTACCTCAATGTTTGTTGCATTCAGCTTCTCCTCCATCACTTGCTTCAGAATGGTGAGGGAAGATTTAATGGCCTCCTTCAGTGTCATGGACTGTGAAGAAGAATAGAAAAATGTACAGTTAAGCAGTTAAATTCTTTACTATACACCTAGGGGCAGATTTATCAAGGGTCGCATTTCGAAGTGGAAAAAACTTCTAAATTTGACCATCGAATTGGATTACTTCGACTTCGAGTGTTAAAGTCGAAGTTTTTTTGTATCGAATTTGCCCGTTTTCAGTCACAAGAAGATCGTTCGATCGTACAATGAAATCCTTCGAATCGAACGATTTCATTGATCGATCGATTTTCCTTCTAAAGACTTGAATTTGCTTCTTGACTTCTAAAGACTTGAATTTGACTATGTGTTAGAAGAGGTCCCCATAGGCTAACATAGCAATTCGGCAGGTTTAAGATGGCGAAGTGTCGAAGTCGAACTTTTTAAAGAAACAGTACTTCGATTTTCGAAGTCGAACTTTTTTACTTCGAACTGAAGTCGAAGTCGAATTTAGGCCTATTCGATGGTCGAAGTACCAAAAAAATAGTTCGAAATTCGAAGTTTTTAACTTCGAAAATTCACTTCGACCCTTAGTAAATCTGCCCCTTAATGGCAATAGTGGTCCCAAGTATTTCAAATAATATCCATATATCTCATACTTGTATTTTTTCCACTGATCTACTACAGACTAAATACTACCAAAAATCACTTGGGACGGGCAAGATAGTCTTCATTACCCATTCTATTCTTTGTGTCAGTGATGGTTATTTTAAATGTTAGCTCTTACACACTGTACACCAGTTTTGTCCAACTGGCAGCCCACGGCCCCCCTTCTATGGCTCTCCTTTGAAATATGGCAACTGTGACTGTTTACCCTTGTCCAAGTTTTAAAAGGTATCAGAACTCAGATCAACTGGCCCCTGCATTGTTCACACCAAAGATCAGGCTTGTGTTCTTTACAATTGTAATCCCATGTACTGTTCATGCCTGTAAAATCCTGTATTGTTAAGCCTTGTAAGGGCCTGCACTGTTCATACCTGTAAAACCCTGTACTGCTCACTCAGACTGTCAGAGCCCACATTGTTCACACCTCCTGCAGACTGTAGAAGCAGCACTGTCACTGTAAACAGTTCAGTAAAGTACATGGTCCTTACTTGCATGGTTCTGATAAGAATTATTGTCTCCTACCCTGCTCTTCCTATGCCTGCTCTACCCTAACTGTGTGCCCAGCTCTGCCTGTCCAGCTCTGCCTGTGTGCGCGCCCTACTCTGCTTGTGTGTATGTGCACGCCCTACTCTGCCTGTGTGGGTGTGCGCCCTAATATGCCTGTCCAACTTTGCCCGTGGGTGTGTGCCCTGCTCTGCCTGTCCAACTTTGCCCATTTGTGTGCACCCCGCTCTGCCTGTCCAACTTTGCCCGTATGTGTGCGCCCCACTCTGTCTGTCCAACTTTGCCCATGTGTGTGCGCCCCGCTTTGCCTGTCCAACTTTGCCCGTGTGTGCGTGCCCTGCTCTGTCTGTGTGCCCTGCCCATGTGTCTGCCCCTGTGCGTGCAACCTGCTTGTGTGTGCGCACCCTGCTCTGCCCGTGTGTGCACACGCCCTACTCTGCCAGTCCAACTCTGCCCATTTGTGCGCCCTGCTCTGCCTGTGTGTTTGCGCCCTGCTATGCCTGTGTGTGCCCTGCCTGTCCAACTTTGCCAGTGTGTGTGCCCTGCTCTGCCTGTCCAACTTTGCCAGAGTGTGTGTGCGCCCTGCTCTGCCTATGCACGTGCCCTGCTCTGACCGTGTGTGTGAGTGCCCTACTCTGCATGTATAACTTTGCCAGAGTGTGTGTGGGTGCGCCCTGCTCTGCCTGTCCAACTTTGCCAGAGTGTGTGTGGGTGCGCCCTGCTCTGCCTGTCCAACTTTGCCAGAGTGTGTGTGGGTGCGCCCTGCTCTGCCTGTCCAACTTTGCCAGAGTGTGTGGGTGCGCCCTGCTCTGCCTGTCCAACTTTGCCAGAGTGTGTGGGTGCGCCCTGCTCTGCCTGTCCAACTTTGCCAGAGTGTGTGGGTGCGCCCTGCTCTGCCTGTCCAACTTTGCCAGAGTGTGTGGGTGCGCCCTGCTCTGCCTGTCCAACTTTGCCAGAGTGTGTGGGTGCGCCCTGCTCTGCCTGTCCAACTTTGCCAGAGTGTGTGGGTGCGCCCTGCTCTGCCTGTCCAACTTTGCCAGAGTGTGTGGGTGCGCCCTGCTCTGCCTGTCCAACTTTGCCAGAGTGTGTGGGTGCGCCCTGCTCTGCCTGTCCAACTTTGCCAGAGTGTGTGTCTGTGTGTGTACTGCTCTGCCTGTCCAACTTTGCCAGAGTGTGCGCGCCCCCCGCTCTGCCTGTCCAACTTTGCCAGAGTGTGCGCGCCCCCCGCTCTGCCTGTCCAACTCTGCCAGAGTGTGCGCGCGCCCCGCTCTGCCTGTCCAACTCTGCCAGAGTGTGCGCGCGCCCCGCTCTGCCTGTCCTACTCTGCCAGTGTGTGCGCGCGCCCTACTCTGCCAGTGTGTGCGCGCGCCCTACTCTGCCAGTGTGCGCGCGCCCTACTCTGCCAGTGTGCGCGCGCGCCCTACTCTGCCAGTGTGGGCGCGCGCCCTACTCTGCCAGTGTGGGCGCGCGCCCTACTCTGCCAGTGTGGGCGCGCGCCCTACTCTGCCAGTGTGGGCGCGCGCCCTCCTCTGCCAGTGTGCGCGCGCGCCCTCCTCTGCCAGTGTGCGCGCGCGCCCTACTCTGCCAGTGTGCGCGCGCGCCCTACTCTGCCCGTGTGCGCGCGCGCCCTACTCTGCCCGTGTGCGCGCGCGCCCTACTCTGCCAGTGTGCGCGCGCGCCCTACTCTGCCAGTGTGCGCGCGCGCCCTACTCTGCCAGTGTGCGCGCGCGCCCTACTCTGCCAGTGTGCGCGCGCGCCCTCCTCTGCCAGTGTGCGCGCGCCCTACTCTGCCAGTGTGTGCACGCGCCCTACTCTGCCAGTGTTTTTTATTGAGGATTAAGTAAATGCTGATTTCTTTTTATAAAAATGAATGTTCAAACAGGACACTAAAGTAAATGACAATACCAAATTTCTATGCTTTCTGAATAATGTATTTCTAGATAATGTATCCCATACCTTATTCTTTAGATACCAGTACTCTTACCTTGTGATATACCTCCTGCAAAGAACTCTGAGCACCCTCTGATGCAGAGCCAATGGCACGGGCATCACACTGAACAAAAGTCCCTGACGGGTCCATGTGGAATCTACAACACAAATGCATAATGCAATGACAGTTCACCATGGTACCAAAGTGAAAGGGTAAATATACATATATTAAAAGCCATTAAAAGCCATTTTCTAAACAGAACACTCACAGTTGAGGTCCTTTCTCATCTGCTCCTCCAAAAAGCAATGCCACACCAAACGGACGGCTCTAAAATTCAGTACATGAGAGAGAGAACAGTATAAGGAAACATTATTAAATAGGATGCACCGAATCCAGTATTTTGGATTCGGCCGAACCCCGAATCCTTCGTGAAAGATTTGGCCGAATACTAAACTGAATCCAAACCTAATTAGTGGAAGGGGAAAATATTTTTTACTTCCTTGTTTTGTGACAAAAATATGCAAATTAGGATTCGAATCGGGCAGAATTATTTGGCTGAATCCGAATCCTGCTGAAAAAGGCAGAATCCTGCCTGAATCCTGGATTTGGTGCATCCCTATTATTAAACATTATCGTGCAAATACACTACTACAGAGGGGAAATAATTGTGCACAAAACAAGAAGATATTCAAAGAAAAAAAATAAAAGAAGAAAAAGTAGTGTCAAGGGAAATAGGAAATTCTACAGTGAAGAAGTGCATATACACAGACTATGGGATAGTGTATTTAGTAAATGCAAAGAGAAAACAATAGTAACATTAAAGTAAATTATCACAAGACAGCAGCATATAAATTGATTTGGGAAGGATTTGAATTCATATATGTCACTTGCAAAGCTTACCATTGCCCCAGGGTCAGCATCCTCCTCTCCAAACTGCAGAGCTAGGTTGGAAACAGCTTGTGTAACACTTTTAACCGTCATGGTCTCATTGTATGTAAACCAATGATTCTGCATGAAGCAACATGAAAGATTTTCATTGCTTTTCAACCCACACCCCCAAAGAAATCATAAAAATATCACATAATATATTGATGATTAACCAAAATTAAGTTCTTTTTTTTTGAGTACCTGTGTCTCCACCCGGGCTTTATCAATCAAAGTCTTTGCATCTGCTATTAATCCACTCATGGCGCAACCTATGAATTGGAATGGAGATTAATAGAATATATTTCCCATTTATTTTCTGAACGGCCCGATTAAAATTAACTATCAGCATGGTGTAGGAAATTATATTAGGAGACGTTTAAAATGACATATGGATGTTGGGCACCACCAACTAGATTAATCCCAAAGATAGATTTTTGTTCATTTTTTATCAGATGCATTTCTGCTTGTACCCTCTTCCTCTTTCACTATGCCAATCAAGTCAAGCCTCCTAGGTTGCTAGAAAATGGGTTTCCAAAATCAGATTTTATTTTAAACTGGAGATCAAGAATATGTGTTAGCTTTGTTTTCTCATTGTAAAGTGAACACACCCTTGTATCTTATAATGCACACTAAATGTTTAAATTAGCAGATTGTGTAGTAAATCTATCCTTTATCACCTTTTGTTCTGTGTTGTCAAAGCTAAACAATGCCATCTCTATGCAGTCCGCATATCGTCGGTGTCTTACATCTGCCACCGTGTCAAATATTACTTTCCAATACTCTTTTATGAAGTCACAAGAGAACCAGATATGGCTGAATGAGCCTTCCGACCTATCACATCTCCAGCAATTAGCTGACACATTCTGATACATTTTATGTAGACTCTGGGGCGTTCTATACCATCGGCTGATTAATTTGTAATTTGCCTCCTGCGCTCTCGTCGATTTAGCACCTTTGTGCGCTCTCTCCATTATCTTATTCTAGGTGGCGTAATGTAAGTCTATGCTGAGTTCTTGTTCCCATTGCCGCATTCCCATTACTATACATATGTTCCAGGCAGCAAGAATGTTGATTCCAAAATATTGGAAGAGTCAGCAGGTGCCAAATAAAACTGAATGGATAAAAGAAATGGAAAATACTAGGCTGATGGAGGAACTACTGGCAATCAAGCATGGAACGTCTCAAGCGTTTAGACATACTTGGGCAGAGTGGATTCATTATATAGATTCTAATCAGGACCTATAATGTAGATCGGATATGACGAATGTGGATACAAATACAAGACTACAGAGGGAGAGATAGTCAACTAAAACTAGTCAATTAAAACTAACTCTAGACCTGCTTCCACAACCCTTTCTTCCTATATTCCCCTTTCCCAACCACGCTTTTATCTCTCTGACCTGCTCACTCTTTTCTTTTCTTCCCCATTTACTACCCTACCCAGTACACGATAGAAGGATGGTAATATGCAAAACCAGAAGTCAGGTGTTTAAGACTCAATGGTTAAACAATGCCAGTTAGCAAAGTAGCAGTGATGTATTGTAATCAGTTGAAGATTATTGTTGGAATTGTGATGACTTCTGTACAGATCTGATCCCCCCCTTCTTTTTCTTTTTCTGTACCCCAAGTTTATGTGAAAAAGTAAAATAAAGACTTACAAAAAATAAATTAGCAGATTGTGTCCCCTGTAAGAAAATACTTTTTCTTTATAAACATTAAATTTACTGCAGTAAAGCAGTTCTGACACCATACTTTCTTTCAGTAGTGCAAGTTGGGCTGCTGGGGAAAGCAGTGAAATTTCCACTTGTTTCTAAGGGGGGCAGTTGTTGAAACAGCTTTACTATAACAAATATACTGTAGATTATTTTATTGAGAAAAAGCACAATCGTCCTGGGGTAGCCACAGGCACTATCTGCTTAGAAGGCTCCTAAGGTGAAGTTTTCATTTAAAGGAATAGTTCAGTGTAAAAATATAAACTGGCTAAATAGATTTTAGAGGTTGTGAAAAATAGAAAATGTTTCTAATACAGTTAGCCAAAAATGGAATCTAAAAGCGAGTAGCGAGTAGCTGTCTAACATAACAGAACAGAACCCAACTTCCTGCTTTTCAGCATCCTGAGTTAGTCAGCGACTTTAATGAGACATAACTGTTCATAGAGTTTGCCATTTATTCTTAGCGTGCAGGGCAGATTCAAAAGCAAACAGTTATAACCTATGTGCCCCCCTCAAGTCACTGATTGGTTACTGCCTGGTAATCAGTGGAAACCAAGAGAGCTGCAAAGCAGGAAGTAGTGTTTTGGCTATTATGTTAGACATCCAGTCACTCCAGCCTTTATACATTACTTTTTTTGCCAAACTTTTTTTTTTACTAATTATATTGAAAACATTTTTTATTTTGCACAGCCTACCTATATATACTAATTATTTAGTAACACCTCCATAAAGAACTATTTTAATGCTTTATTTAAAAATACCATAATAAATATCTGGTTCCCATTGTAGGGATACAGCGATATGCCGACATGCCTTCTACCACGGCAAAGTGCACGCTCCACGTTTCCTAGCTCGACTGGAAGTAAGTTGAAGCAGTGCTAGAGATTTTTTCAGCCTGCCTGCATTATCATTTAGTCTGATTTGTGCTGTGAGCAGTGAAGGCAGCACCAGGTCAGCTATAAATCTTAAAGTCACAAAAGACCCTCATCATCTCCCTCTCATGCCTTCACGCAGCTCTAAAGGTGGCCATACACAGGGAGATCCGCCATGTCATGGTCCGATTGTGGGACCACATCAACGAAAAGATGCGGCCGCAATCCGATGGGATTTTTAAACCTGCACGATCAGCATCTGCCCGACTTTCGGCCAGATATTGATCAGGGACACGGTCGTATGGCCCCACACCGACTTGGTCTGTCTGCAGCTTTTATCGGCCTGTGTATGGGGGCCATAACTGAAATAAGTCAGGACGGCAAAGAGATATGACTGCACACACATCTCCTCTCCCCAAAACCTAAATGAAAGTAATTTAAAACAAGGGGCAGAACAATAAACAAAGCAGGCTAAAGATTGCTCTTACGGCTGCTGCAACTGGCTTCCGGTTTTATAAGATATCGGGAGATGTGGACTCGCATGTGTCTGCAGCTTAGGGCATGTCGTCATATTGCCTTACTCCAGAAGACACTGCACAACTGGAAGTATACTTTTATTATGGTATTTGTGAATAAACCATAAGAAATAGTTAGCTTTGTGCATGATAGACATATTATTGGAGGGGGCTATAAAGGATTTTTAATAGTAAACATTTTCATGTTACTGTTCCGGTAACTCATAGATAGACCAAGATCTAAGCAACTTATCAATTGATAGGTTATGGTGTGAACAAGCAGTAATTGTGAATGCCAAAATATAAAGTTACATGACAAAGGTAATGCCCACCAATTTTTGCAGAAATTTAGGTGAAACCTAACTTTTTAAAAAGAAACAACTTTTTTCACTACTTAAGAAATTATAAACCATACTAAATAATAAATATTCAGATAAAATATCACCATTTTACATATAACGTATAGTTTTAAAGGGGCAGTATAGTACCTTTATTAATGTGAGTTTGATGAATTTTGTTTTTGAGGAATTTTTTTGTTTATTTTTTTAAAACAAGAAATATCTATAGTTTTTGTTATTTTTTTACACCATTTAGAGCAAAGACTGAAAATGAAATCAATATCCCTTACCGGTTCTGCTGAAACACTGTTTAAGGAATAGTAAGTAATAGTAATATTTGGTAAAACAAAATAAATCACAGATAAATCCTTTGTATAATGAGGGGAAAGCAAAGGCTGCACCTCAAGGCTAACATCAGACTACTGGTGAAGAAAAGGAAACTTCTCAATGCCACCCATGTCTCTTAGCAGTGACAGCTATGGCATACACCTGTCACTTTACACACAGGTTGATTTTATCCCAAAACTCATGTGTCCACTCTGCTGGTCTGGCATTATATAATGGCACATGACATTTTCTTAGTTGGAAGAAGAAACAGTAATTTATCCCATATAACCATTTTCTGCCTGAAATATGTCCCATGTGCACAGTGACAGGAGAATTCTACACCCATCAGTGAATGAACAGATTCTGTGGTAGGGGGTCAAATCAGTTTGGGAGGAAATGCAGTGTGTGAAATAAGCCTAAGCAAGGGATGGGTATGTTGAGTTTCCATGATTTCCTTTTTTTATTTAAAAGAATAGGTGGATTACATTTATAAGGAGACTTGCAATGTTACCTATGTGTGCATCAATTTCTACAATTTTTTCAATGCTACTAGGCTCCATCAGGGGGGAAGTAATCCTCTTCTCAACTGCTAGACATACCCCCTCTGAAGTCTGGATCCCAATTGCTGTTGAACCAAGCTGAAGAAAACAAATGATAATAGCAAAATGTACTGCAAAAATTGTTCCTACAGAATAGGTGATGTTTTGAGAAATAAAACATGTGAACATGAGAAGCATACAGGAACACAAAACTTTTTTTTAAAGGAGAAGGAAAGTAATTTTTACTTGGGGTTGCCAAAGTTAGGCACCTCCAAGTGATCGCATTTACTTACCTGACACCCTGGGCGGGTGCACCTATCAGGAGAAAACTGCACTGGCCTGGGGTTATGCCAGTGAGAACCATGATGGGTGTAAAAATGTCAAACAACTCAAGACGTTACTTTTTTTGGCATTGACCAAAAAACACCATTAACTTTCCATGTGTTTTGACTGCAATACTATGTTAACTATTACACATGGCTGAAATATGCTGTGTTTTCAAGATGAGACCAGCATTTCTCACGAAAATGTGTCACTGCGTCATTACGTGGATCACAGCACCTCATCATTAGTGGTGCCTGACATAATTACATTATGTAATTATGCCAATGTAATGATGTAAAAATCATTAAGGAAATGAGAACATAATCACAATGGAGTATAGGAAGTTAAAACAAAACACCTGGCTGAAATTAGCTTGAACCTGCTTGTGTTTATGCATTAACTTAATTACAATGCTAAGGGGATTATTAAAACATAGTGAAAACCACCATTTGTCTATGTTCAGAAATGTTTGCCTTGGCTAGATACTAAAGGTCTGGCTTAATTTGAATCTTACAAACAGAGAAGGCATTCAACCACCTTAGAACCAAACATTCATTCAGGACATCACTTAAAGGGATACTGTCATGGGAAAACATGTTTTTTTCAAAACGCATCAGTTAATAGTGCTGCTCCAGCAGACTTCTGGACTGAAATCCAATTCTCAAAAGAGCAAACAGATTTTTTTTATATTCAATTTTGAAATCTGACATGGGGCTAGACATTTTGTCAATTTCCCAGCTGCCCCATGTCATGTGACTTGTGCCTGCACTTTAGGAGAGAAATGCTTTCTGGCAGGCTGCTGTTTTTCCTTCTCAATGTAACTGAATGTGTCTCAGTGGGACATGGGTTTTTACTATTGAGTGTTGTTCTTACATCTACTAGGAAGCTGTAATCTTGTGTTAGGGAGCTGTTATCTGGTTACCTTCCCATTGTTCTTTTGTTTGCTGCTGGGGGGGGGGGAGGGGGGTGATATCACTTCAACTTGCAGTACAGCAGTAAAGAGTGATTGAAGTTTATCAGAGCACAAGTCACATGACTTGGGGCAGCTGGGAAATTTACAATATGTCTAGCCCCCATGTCAGATTTCAAAATTGTATATAAAAAAATCTGTTTGCTCTTTTGAGAAATGGATTTCAGAGCAGAATTCTGCTGGAGCAGCACTATTAACTGATTCATTTTGAAAAAAAATGTTTTTTCCCATGACAGTATCCCTTTAAGAATACATGCGTCCTATTTATCATGTGTATAACAATTAACACAAGAAAAATTTGGTAAAAGCTTTGTAAAATAAATGGCCAATATATCAACTGCATGGATATGATGCCATTATTTTGCACCATTTACACTGGATTACACAGAGATTTGCAATTGCTAAGATTCCACAGATACATAAATATGCCATTTTTTTTACAAGGATATCTGGTAATGAGTGGTGTATTTTGTTGCAGGGTGTATTTTAAAAGCAGGGTTCTACTTTATTTTTTTTATTGCATAAGGTTGCAGTTGTGATTGCTCTTTGTAGTGCTAACAAAAGTTATAACAACAACAACAACAAAAAAAAATATGTATTTTATTCTGATTAGAATCTGTATATGGTTTTGCATAATGTATGATTTTTGGATATGGTTAAATACTGTATCCTTCATAAAAGATTTGGCAGAATGCCTAAATGAATCTAACCCCTAGTTTTCATATTCACATTTCAGGAAAATAAAAAAAAAAGTAATATAAAAAAATAATTATATGCAAAAATGTAAGTAATTCATTTAACATGCAGGAGCAGTGAACGGCCTACATTCGAAAGCTTTATTCTACACAGGAAAATCTTTAATGCAGCTTTTACTTGTGTAGGCCACGTACATACTTTCACTTTCTGTTGTATGTACCAGAATTACCTTTATGGCTTCGATTGCGTACTCAACTTGAAAAAGTCGGCCCTCAGGAGAGAATGTGTTGACCCCTCTGAAAAAAGATCATTTGTTGCAAATAAATGACACCTGTCATTGATACTTTTACCATTTAATACTCTCATATATAAATTTAATCTGAATTAAAACAAAATACAGAGTTCAGAGGGCCCACCAGGTTGCTCCCATCCCATGATTTGTACCCATGAGTGATGCTGCACATTCACATGCATAATACAATTTTACATTGCTTTATACATTTTACAGTAGTAATACATATTGAGGTAAGCTTGTCACAACTTTAAAGTATTTTACAAAACAACCTATGTGCTGATCATTTTTTCTGCAGCCTTTTGTCATGACATGGTGAATTTACTGTGTATATAGCAAAGAAAGAAACAAGAAAACAGCATGACATGAAAACATTCTGGACGACCTATTTTACCTCATTTAAGCAGTTAACGCTGTAAAAGCGATTAGACTTTACATGTGAGGTCTCCAGGTCATAACATGGCAGAACACAATATTATTGAAAAAATCCTAAACAAGGCCCAGTGTTTCCACATGACTCAGCACAGCAATCGTTTTTTTTTTCTTTTCCATTCTGCAAACTCTCACCTGTCATATTCGGAGCGGGTTAAGAACATGGTTCCAGACACAATCAACGATATCAAGCTCTTCAATTAAAGACAGCTAGAACTGGCAAACCACAGCAAATTGGCAAATCTACCGGGATAACAATTACCGGCTCACACCGCGCATGCGCCACATCTGGTCGCCCATTGGCTAAACGCAGTGGGTGGAGTCAGAGAAATGAAGACAATGCGGAGCATACTTGGAAATGTAGTTCGTACCGGTGAGGAAGGTGCTTTCCGGGTTAGGATGCGTTGTTCTAGTTTCGTCGGAAACGTATTTCTATTGCAATCTCTAGAGTAGCAAATAAAGGTTTTCAAAGGCTCTGACAAGACTTTTGTTTATTTTTTTCAGCTGTGGTTAAAGTGGGAGGCTTCGATAAAATTTGGAACTTGGACCCCATTCTTGTTACCCTCACACGCGCCTGCGTTACGTACGGTTACGTATCCATATTTTAGTTGATTCATTCATTTGTGACTAATGTGTATGCTGCGTGTTTTGTTGACTGTTGTGTTCAGTTGAACTGCAGGCAATTTAATATACACGTGTCAGTTTATCTGATCTAAGGGACACAATATACAGTATACATCCTATATAATAAAGTTGAAGTGTCTCTGCGTCTAGTCCCTGTGTCGGTGGAATTGCGCTACTGCGCATGTGCCCCACAGACCGTCTCTGGTGAATTTACGCTAGCGTCTCTGGCGAATTTACGCTAGCGGAGTAGATAGACGCTGACCAGAGCGTAAATTCGCCTGGCGAAGTGCGGCGAACGCTCGCGAAGCCTGCGCTAGCGATCTTTCGGCACCATGTGACAGGAGTAGCTGCTGGAACTGCGCATGTGCCCCACGGACCGTTAGCTGCTGGAATTACCTGTCCGAAGAGAGGATCTGCCGCCTGCCACCTGAAGAGGATCCGCCGTCTGAAGAGGATCCACCGCCGCCTGAAGAGGATCCACCGCCGCCTGAAGAGAGGATCCACCGCCGCCTGAAGAGAGGATCCACCGCCGGCGTCTGAAGAGAGGATCCACCGCCGCCGCCTGAAGAGAGGATCCACCGCCGGCGTCTGAAGAGAGGATCCACCGCCGGCGTCTGAAGAGAGGATCCACCGCCGTCTGAAGAGAAGATCCACCGCCGTCTGAAGAGAGGATCCACAGCCGCCAAAGGAGAAGAAGAAGCCACCGCCGAGGAAGAAGACGTCACTATGGAGAAACTGCGTGAAAGGGCCCCGGCGAACTTGACAGGTAAGTCCCACTGGCCACCAATGTTAACCCCCCTGGCCACCAATGTTAACACCCCCTGGCCACCAATGTTAACCCCCCTTGGCCACCAATGTTAACCCCATCTGGCCACCAATGTTAACCCCACCTGGCCACCAATGTTAACCCCCTCTGGCCACCAATGTTAACCCCCCTGGCCACCAATGTTAACCCCCTCTGCCCACCAATGTTAACCCCCCCTGGCCACCAATGTTAACCCCCCCTGGCCACCAATGTTAACACCCCCCTGGCCACCAGCATTAACCCCCTGGCCACCAGTGCTACAAAGGGAGCCCTGCCTACTAATGTTACCCACTCTGAAATGTTGGGAGGTATGTGACGACATATGTTCTAGCGCCCCGTTAATTTAACGGTCTTAATGTCTAGTAGAATATAATTTGCAATACAATACTGGCTGCTCATTCAGGTTCACACTAAATCACAGTGTGGAAACTGTACTTTTAATATCACAATTCATTAATGATCAGCACTGCAGCCTGCCCTTTGCTTCTATTACAGATCTATCCACACAGCTACATTTATGAATTTAGATTATGCCAGAGCATGTTGCAGTGCCACTGACACTCCTTAACAAGAGCAGAAGATGGGAAACTGCTGGGGACAACTTTGAAGGCATGGATTACTGTTTTAGGGCTGATGAACCTCTGGGATGGAACTGTAAATTCAATATGTAAAATAATATCCAGTGTTTGTAGCTAGGGTTGCCACCTGGCCGGTATGTTACCTGCCTGGCCGGTAAAAATTATAGTTGATCCCAATGTTATTAATAGGGAAAAAGATAAATGTATAGTAAGACCGTTATTTTTTCCCGGAAAAGGTGGCAACCCTATTTGTAGCCTGTTTCTTTAAAACAACACCTTGTAACAAAGTTATGGAAACTATAGGCTTCTTGCTCGGCTTTGCAAAAAAATTAATTTCCTACAAATCATCTTTCTGACCTGATATTACCTTAATATATACATCTAGTTACTGTATTCAGGTGTAGTGTAGAAAAACAGGTTAATTTTGGTTCCCCTGGCAAATGTTATGTGGACACCCATGCTTAGACACATCCTCTCAACTGGTATTGTTATTCCTCTGAGCACCTACATCTTATGTTCAGAATTATGCTGTAAATGACAAAATATTTTTGTGACTTTTTATTATGTGGTCAGTATGCCATTGAGGGGACAGCTGGGAATGCTGTAGGGACCGCAGTGAACTGTATACTCCATTTATTATAAGCGCCAAATTATACTGCTGTTCAATAGAAGAGTGTATGTGTCAAACATGCCTATTCAAACTGATACAGGAGGTCCTGTAGGATTGAGCTTACAATTAGTGATGATCTAAATTTATCGACAAGTTTCGCCACAAAAATGATGCCCCTAGACTTCAATGCATCTCTACATACAATTGAATTTTATGAGTTAAGCAAGAGCTTAGCTTGTGATATTCTATCAATTATATATATTAAAGGTATCTAATGTATCAGCCTATCAGGTAGAGAAATCCACATCTTCACAGCTCTCACTGTAAAAAACCCTTCCGAAAATGTATATGTTATACATCATTTAATCACACATTCATATACATGCAGATTTAGACAGTACTGTATTTACACTGACAAGCCCAGTAATCCCCCCCCCCCACCTCGCTAGGCTACCTACAGGGGTTTAGGTGTGTAGCAGTGAGAATCCAAAAAATGAAAATATAGATCAGCGCCTACGGCAACAGAAAAAGAAACAGAAACAAAAAATAGTGTAGTATGTCTTAGTTCTTTTCTGCGGTGTATTGCCCTTTAAACTTCCAATCTTATTGGTAACATGCAAAAATTCCTCCAGTTTCCTCCACATTTAGTATGAAGGAACAATCACACATAGGGATATATTTTTGCACAGGCTGTAATCTCTGTCAAGGGGCCCGCAGCCTGTGACACACATACATACAGTGGCACACATACACACACAGTGACACACATACAGACAGATACACACACACACACACAGTGAAACACATACATATAGTGACACACACACACATACAGACAGATACACACACACACAAACAGACAGATACACACACACACACATACAGTGACACACACACAATGACACGCACACACACAGTGACACACATAGACAGATACACGCACACACACAGTGACACACACACACACACAGTGACACACATACATACAGTGAGACACACACACAGTGAAACACATACATACAGTGACACACACACACACACACAGTGAAACACATACAGACAGATACACACATACACATACAATGACACACACACAGTGGCACACATACAGACAGACACACACACACAGTAACTCACACACTCGATCTGTAACTGACTCCCTTGCCCGGCTGCAGCCTCACTAAATCCACCCCTCCCCCAAGCCAAGCACCTAGCAGTTACTCACAGTTCATCAGATGCACGAAATCCAGCCATGCTTTCAGTTGTTTACCGGCACCCGCTTCCCTCCCCGCACTACACTAAACTCCAGTCACGGGGAGGGGAGGGCGGAGTTTAGGACAAGCTTCCTCGAGTCTACACTGAAGCACTGTAGGTTCCGCCCCTCAATGACGCCGTGGTAGGAAACTTTGACACTAGGTGTCGGTATGATGCTAAGACATACTACACTATTTTTTGATTCTTATTTCTGTTGCCGTAGGCGCTGATCTATATTTTCATTTTTTGGATTCCTTTTTGTGCAGCTGAGAGACTTTGGGAAGATCGGCAAGAAAACGTTTTTTTTAAAGGACTTTGTTTATTTTTCCTAAATATACCTTTGTGCTATTTGTGTGCAGCAGTGAGTCCCCAGTGCTTCCAACAAAATTGGAATGCGGTTGGGCGGCACCTAGTCCAAAGGTGTTATAACAGGCTGTAATCTCTGTCAAGGGGCCCGCAGCCTGTGCAAAGATATATCCCTATGTGTGATTGTTCCTTCATACTAAATGTGAGTGCAAATTTGTTTTAAAAATCTTTTTTATATTTTTAATAAACGTTGTTACACTATCCTGGATTTATATCTCTCTATGGGGACATGAGGAGCTGACAGGAGAAGGAGGGAGAGATCTGCTACATACTACGGGCCATATACCCTACCTACAGTTTGTAAGTAGGCATTTTAGCCAAACGGTGGTGGAAAAATACTGGAGGAATTTTTGCATGTCACCAATAAGAGTGGAAGTTCAACGGGGAAATACACCTCAGAAAAGAACTTTGAGACTAGGTGGTGGTGTGATGCTAAGACATACTACACTATTTTTTGTTTCTTTTTCTGTTGCCGTAGGCGCTGATCTATATTTTCATTTTTTGGATACCTTTTTGTGCATCTGAGAGACTTTGGGAAGATCGGCAAGAAATAAATATACCTTTGTGCTATTTGTGTGCAGCAGTGAGTCCCCAGTGCTTCCAACAAAATTGGAATGCGGTTGGGTGGCACCTAGTCCAAAGGTGTTATAATGTTATAAAATTTGCCTACATTCTTTCATAACACAATTGTGGTTATAAGCTATAAATGAATGGGAACATGCAGTTAGGTTGGCAAATGAAGGAGAAAACAAGATTTGGTATGTGATAATTAAGTATGCACCAAATTCACTATCTTAGGATTCGCCAGAATCCTGAATCCTTTTTGAAAGATTCGCCAAATACTGAACGGAATCCGGACCCTAATTTGCATATGTAAATAAAAAAAGAGTAAAAAAAGAAGAAAACACTTTTGACCTTCTTGTTTGTGTGATGAAAAGTTATGTTTTTCTGGAATGGATTTGGTTCAACCAGGCACTTGTGTAAGTTTCTATAGTTTCTATAGTATATTATATCATTATTAATAATATACCTCAACCCACTTACTAGGGTTTCTGGTTCTTTTGAGCAAGCAGACAATGAATCCACACCAATGAGCGTATATTAAAGTGATATATTGTAAAATAAATCAATTGATTGTTCTACATAAATGATTACACTTAGACTAAACAATAATTACAATATTTACAGTTACACATTACACAAGTCTACATTGATGTTACCAAAAAGGTAGGGGAATAGAGTTCAGCTTCAACTCTGTCTTCCCCTCTGGTCTTCATTCCTCACATGTTGTTTTGTCCCAGGCTCCTCCAGCTCTCTAGCTGCCTCCTCTCAGCTGCCCAGCTCTCTTCACATTTGTCCAGTGTTCTTTTATCCTGGGTTCTCACCTGCCCCCACAGAAACCCTCCCAACTGCCAAGTTGCTGTGATAAACCCCCAACTTGCCTGCATCCTGTGCATCCTACACAACCAGTTTTATGGTCCCACAGCAGACATAGGCCTTAGTAATGACAGGAAAACCTTTGTTATGATAATCAGGGCTTCATGTATGTTCCCTGAACAACAGCTTTCATATTAAATAACAAAATCAAGATGGCAATTTCTTACAAATCCCCACCTAGAGGGCGAAGGACTTCAAAAGGAAAGAGCCCTCTAAATTAACAAAAAGCATAACATTGCCAATGCAGGTACACCCATTAATACACTGTTATTGTATATATTGGAGCTGAAAGTGATAGGATTATTGAGACCCAAATGATTTAACACTCACAAATATTTTAAATTTGGGATACTGTGAGTTCAATTTTAACCTAATTACACAAACACTCACAGTTGTTCATACTCATAATGTATAACCCTTCAGCCAGTTATGAGCCCACACACCCCAACTTTTAGAGGTGTAATATCCAGCTTATTGCGCTGCTTTGTCTGTGCCCCACTTACCACCTGACCCTGCTCCACCCAGGTCTGGGCTGGATCCCATCTTAGGCCTCTACCTTTAGAAAACCATGGTCTTTGCACTTTGGTGTTTGCAACACCCGACACATTTCTGCTTACCACAGTTTTCATATTAAAGAGACCACACAGGAAAAACAATTTATTATTTTAGGGTAGGGTGTAAATGTCTGTGGCACATTTTATTAATCAGCATCGCTGGAATGAGCATTTCAATTCAGCAATAGGTGTGAACGTAATACCAAGACTGGCCTCAGGAAATTCAGAAGATACACTACACTAAAGTGTGCAGCACTATCTTGTTCCAAATCACTAGTGAGATGTTTCTCGCCTTTGTCTCAGTATTTCCATATCAGTTTCATGCCTGATTATCACAACCCAACAAAACAGAAATTAGCATTATTATCAGAAGAGAGATCATTTGGGACAGAACCCACACAAGAGTTATTTAACAACAAAAGAACAACACAAGAAGTAAACTACTGTCTCTCGCAGATCTGTTATGTAAATAACCCCATGCATATCAATGTAAGACACTTGTACATTTGCATTTGCTGAAGGCTCTGGTAACTTTTACCATGTAGACTGTATATTGGAGTGTCTTTTTGTTTTTTTAAACACCCCACCTTGAGAACTGCAAATAATTATAAACTACAAATACAAACCACGACAGGCAAACTTTGGAAAAAAGAAGTCAAAAGAAAAAAAATATAGAGTGAATACTGCTTTGATTAAGAAACACATACTGATGTTATCAAGCAGCATGCAGTCTATGTAAAAAATGTTCATAACCTGTTGCTGCTGAAACAAGAGGAAAAAAAAATGTCACTCAGGCAAAAATACACCAAAAATAACAATTCAAAATATGCCCCAGTGCTTTTTACTCTGCTGTAGACTAAAGCAGCAACTATATTCAAAACTCCAAAGTGCAGGCAATTCTAACTATTGTAAACAAAAATATTTTAGAATTTGTTCAATCTGACTGTACCATATCAATTTAGAGGCTTTTCCTTAAGTACAAAAAGTAAAAAAAAAACAAATAGGTAAGGTCCTCTATAACTCTTTTTTTTCCATGAGATAAAGGGAGAAGGGAAATTCTTCTTTTTGTGAATTGCCATCCTGTTACCTGGAAAACAAACTCATAGAAGACATTAGCAACAATTTACATCCTCTTTTGTTCTTTTCATTTGAGCAATCTTTATCATGAGACTCTCCAATTCATTGTTAAATTTTCCCCATACATTTTTCAGACTTGAGTTCTCTTCACTTAGCCTTTCATTTTGAGTTTTAAGAACATTGTAGGGAATCAATGTATTCCAACTCTTGCTTTTATTTTGGAATCCCCACCTAGAGGACTTCCAGCTTTCATTTCCATTGTACATATTCTTATGATTGTACGTGTTGTTAAAAAGCATGGTACAATTTCTTGCTATGTGCCCAACTCTGGAACATGTATAGCATCTAAACACTTTCTTTTGTGTACATTTTTTATCTGTACTATACACACTTTGTTTCTCAGGGTGGGTAGCCTTTATGGCAAACACCCTTTCACTGCCAGGCTGCTTCCTGGGTTGAATAGGTTTGTAAACCTGTACTTTAGGAACGTCCTGCTTTTGTAACGCAGTTCTATTTTCTGTACATTTCAATGTCACTATAGGAGGCTTGGCCTGTCTACAACAATCCACCTTTAGCATTTTACTTTTGACTGCTAATTCACAATTCATATTGCTGTCTTTCATAATTTTTAGCAGTGTTCTCTACTTTAACTGCAGAAACTACACAATCTCTTGCTCCTAACTGAGCCTTTAACTGTTTAAGCTCATATTTGCAATTAGATTGATCAGCCCCTGCTTTTCTAAAGGTTCAAACTTTCTGCATCCCTCAGCCTTTGTTTGAGCTGCTCATTCTCTATGCAAACCTGCTTGTATTCTGCAGTAGTGTGCTGGTTGCTAACTGTAATTAGCAGCGGCATTTTCTACAGAAAATTTTAGAGAATCTACTAACACATTTAAGCAATGAACCTTTTCTTCAAGATTCCATTTTTGCACAGATAAGATTTTATACTGCTCTGCTATCCAACAGGCAGCATAAACCAGTGCACCTTTACCCTTTGACTTAAGGTGGCCATACACGGATAGATCCGCTCGTTTGGCGATGTCGCCAAACGAGCGGATCTCCCTCCGATATGCCCACCTTGAGGTGGGCAATATTGGGCTGATCCGATCGTGGGCCCTAGGGCCCAACGATCGGATCCTAGCGTTCGCCAAACGGGCGGTCGGATCGCGGGACCGCATCAACGAACAGATGCGCCCGCGATCCGACGGGATTTTTAATCCCATCCGATCGAGATCTGGCCGACTTTCGGCCAGATCTCGATCGGGGAAGCCCGTCGGGGGCCCCCATACACGGGCCAATAAGCTGCCGACTCGGTCTGTCGGCAGCTTTTATCGGCCCGTGTATGGCCACCTTTAGGCAGAAATTTGTCATGAATTGCCTTGGACACATAATCTTGAGCCTTAGCCCATGGATCTGGAGATCCTTGCATACATTTAACAATCTCTCCTATGCATTTGACCATGGCCATCTTTTTAGCTAAAACCTCCATGATTATTTTAACAACAATTAAAACAACACAAAACAATCAATTAATTTAATACACAATATTACACACTCATAAATATGGATTAAATGCCATGCATTGAACTCCTGCCTGGCTCGCCATTTGTTAGTTTCTATAGTATATTATATCATTATTAATAATATACCTCAACCCACTTACTAGGGTTTCTGGTTCTTTTGAGCAAGCAGACAATGAATCCACACCAATGAGCGTATATTAAAGTGATATATTGTAAAATAAATCAATTGATTGTTCTACATAAATGATTACACTTAGACTAAACAATAATTACAATATTTACAGTTACACATTACACAAGTCTACATTGATGTTACCAAAAAGGTAGGGGAATAGAGTTCAGCTTCATCTCTGTCTTCCCCTCTGGTCTTCATTCCTCACATGTTGTCTTGTCCCACGCTTCTCCAGCTTTCTAACTGCCTCCTCTCAGCTGCCCAGCTCTCTTCATATTTGTCCAGTGTTCTTTTAGCCTGGGTTCTCACCTGCCCCCACAGAAACCCTCCCAACTGCCAAGATGCTGTGATAAACCCCCAACTTGTCTGCATCCTGTTGAGCAAGTTTTCTCGCATACACCAGTTTTATGGTCCCACCGCAGACAAAGGCCTTAGTAATCACAGGAAAACCTTTGTTATGATAATCAGGGCTTCATGTATGTTCCCTGAACAACAGCTTTCATATTAAATAACAAAATCAAGATGGCAATTTCTTACACTTGGATTCATCAGAATTCTTCTGAAAAAAGCAGAAACTTGGTCAAATCCTAAATCGAATCCTGGATTTGGTGCATCCCTAGTTATTCTATGCCTGACTGCCCTTCGTGTTAGCTTTACCAGTTCCTGGCATTTACCAAAACTGTACTTATTCATAATGTTCATATAAAAGTCTCTATCTTTTCTCTTTTAGGTATATTTGGATTATAACCCATCCCCCAAAGCTGCTCCAATTACTCCTCTTAGAAAGACAGACATATACCCTGTATATTTATATATAAGAAAAGTCTATACATAATTTGATAATGATACTGCTGATCAAGATTGTAGGTGGTTGATCAATGAAAAAAATCATTCCAAAATATATTATTTATTCAAAGAAACTCTTAACACTGACTGTTCTGATCACTGAATTGTGATTCTTGTTGGTGTGTTTACATTTAATGCCCACAGATCTCTAGTTATTTATTCAATGTTATTATTATTAAATTATATATAAATTATTAATAAAAGAAATGCTTGTAAGTTCCTGTAGTTTGTTTGGGTTCATTATTTGTAGCCTAGAAATAGTCCTATGTGACACCACCCAACATCTCCCTATCTTAGGACTGGTTTCTTCTTATGCCTTGTTTTGGGATGGGGTGTGTAAGTGAGGATCAGGTGTCCTTTGCATTCACACTGTCCCTCTCTCTATTAGGATTTTTTGATCAGAGATCAGAAAGAGAGGGAGTGAGGAGGTGACAGTGGGAGAATGGAGGGAGGAGGCAGAAAGGGCAGAAAGCCAGGGGCTGAGTGAGTCTGGGGCACAGGAAAGAGAAGACATATACAACTACTTTGGCAGATTGAATGTGACTTAATTAAGTAGTAGGAAATATTTTAAAATAGGTAATAATCAAACTTTCAGTAAATAACAGGATTTTTAGCCATATTTACAGAATATAAACTGGAACAGTGATATCACTTTACAGCAAGCAGTTATATAAGGACCTTTCTGCCTAAAACAAATACTATATACATTTAAGGAACTGGATTTATAGATTGACTTGTGCCATGCTGTAAGAGAGAGAAAATGGTAGGTACAGGAAAAAGTAACAGGTTTATAGAATCTGGTCAAGAGGAGCAGACACACTCCTGTCACTTAGATAATTGAGCCTTTCTGTTCAGATGACTGGGTTCCAGCCACTTACCCTTGGGCACCCTTAAATAAGGACCATGTCAACAGCAGTTTCCTCCTCATCAATGGACAGAGAGGGGGGCCTTGCAGGACTTGGCAAGAAGGTAGCAAGAAGGGGTTGATTATGTGACGTTTGGTGTAGTTTTCAGTATGAATTGGGCAAATACTGATCTCTCCTCCCTCCCATTAGAACCCATTTGCCGGACTATGCTGGAGGAGGTTAGAGGAGCCATTAGGATTTATTAAGTTGCTGGAATGGGTAAGTGTTACAAAGTTTCTGTTTTAAGTTTGGAGTGCTAATTTGTATTACACAATTACCTCTGCACTCCTTAACACTATGGGGGCACATTTACTTAGTTCGAGTGAAGGAATAGAATAAAAAAAACTTCAAATTTCAAATGATTTTTTTGGCTACTTCGACTTCGAATCGAACGATTCGAACTGAAAATCATTTGACTATTCGACCATTTGATAGTCGAAGTACTGTCTCTTTAAAAAAAACTTCAACCCCCTACTTCGCCAAGTAAAACCTACCGAACCTCAATGTTAGCCTAGGTCCCCATAGGCTTCCTAACAATTTTCTGATAAAAGGAAAATCATTCGATCGATGGATTAAAATCCTTCGAATCGTTCGAGTCGAAGGATTTAATCATTTGATCGAACGATTTTTCCTTCCATCATACGATCGTAGGAAATGCGGTAAATCCTTCGACTTCGATATTCGAAGTCGAAGGATTTTACTTCGACAGTCGAATATCGAGGGTTAATGTATTTTTCTTGTATGTAAATTTTCACATATTTGTGTTTCCTAGATATTGAAAACTGTTCTGTTTCAATAATTATAAAGCTACAAAAAAAAAAAACAGGGAGGGAACTCCTGGTTCGACCGACCATGTTGAGGCACACACATGTGCATAATGATTTGAAACCTTAACCTTGTGAATTCAAAGCGAGTGTGGCATGTGATCTAAGTGTTGCAGGCTCGCAGAGCTGTAAAAAGCCACCCTAAATATCGGGTTTCCGACTATAACCTGTCAGGCTTTCCCTTTACTATGAACCACTACAGTATATAAAGCCCCCCTTAATACTGGGTTTGCGACTATAACCTGTCAGGCTTTCACTTAACTCTGGACCATATATTTCTATACTTGTGACAACATATGAGGACTTTGGTAACTTATGGACATAAGAGTTTATTCATCCTACAATTAACTACTACAATTACAACAAGTTACAAGTTATCATAATGTAAATCAAATCTCATAATGAAGGAAGCATACAACATACAAGGCTTATTTATATGGTATGTTTTAACTATTCTAACCTAATGACTTTGTGTGTGCATATTGTGTTATGTCTAGATGGCTTCAGATACACCACCTATTCCTCATTCCTTGGTTTCTTCTTCTCTGTGTGTAGACCAAATGGAGGAGCTTCCAGTTACTGTTTATCCCTTTGCTCTCCATGACAAGCAGGCTGTAGCCCACTACAGTTTGTTTGTACACATCCTGTAACCAGGATGAAACACTGTCCAGTAATAGTCGCTGTAGACCATGAGATACTTCAAGTCCCATAGGCATCTATTGAATTACAGTAATGTACTATACTGAACACCATCCATTAGGTGCCGCTGTACACTGTGTTCCATGGATATTTCCGGTAAACTCAATTTCTATTAAACTAGTTTTCCTTGGAGATTGTCAACACTTTTTACATGGATTCAGTCTGGGAAGATAACTCTCTTCTTAGTTTGTTTTAGTAACACCAACTGTCTTCCAAACCTTTCTTTTGTTTAGCATAACCATGTTTACAAAGGCTTGCTTGGATAACTATTAGAGTCTCTTTCACTAATATTATTTTCTCATGAAGTCCATTATAACAAGAGCAACCACTGGCAGGGGCTAGTGGAGTGGGGGGAGGAGAATGGGCAGTGAAGGCTAATGAGGGAGGAAGGTTTGTGACAGTCAAGAGGGGAAGTAGGGGACAGAAGAGTAGGGGGGCTGGCCACAGTTTGTCCAATACAGCAAATTCGCCGTTTTGGCTGAAGATGCTGGGGAGGAAAACTCCGAACTGGTGTGTATGGAGCAGGCTGACTCTCGGAGCACCCCGGGAGGCAGTGGCTCTAATATGGGTGGTGGGGGGAGTGCAAGGAAGGAAAGGCAGGTTCTAGTTATAGGGCATTAAATTATTAGAAAGGTGGATAGGGTAATCTGTCGCAAGGCCCCTACATGCCGAACAGTCTGCTGCTTGCCTGGTGCTAGAGTTCGGCATGTGGTGGAACGAGTGGACAGATTATTGGGAGGGGCTGGGGAAGACCCAGCGGTCTTGGTACACATAGGTACCAATGACAAAGTTAGAGGAGGTGGTGAAGTCCTCAAAAATGATTTTAAAAAACTAGGTGCAAAGCTGAAGCTTCCAAGGTAATTTTCTCCGAGATATTACCTGAGCCACGAGCAACACTAAGCAGGAGCATAGGGAGATTAATGCGTGGCTGAAAGATTGGTGTAGAGAGGAGGGTTTTGGGTTTTTGGAGAACTGGGCTGATTTTTCAGTCGGCTACAGGCTCTTTGCTAGGGATGGGCTGCACCTCAATGATGATGGGGCAGCTGTTTTGGGAGAGAAGATGGCTAGAGGGTTGGAGGAGATTTTAAACTAGGTGTGGGAAGGGGGGGTTCAGTAAAAGATTCAGTGGAAGGCAGGTTAGATGAGATAGTGGGCAAAGAAAGGGAAAATGGGGGAGGAGATTTGGCTGGGGATACTGTTAAGGATAGGGAGGACCACATGTCATATGTTCAATATTGTACCAGTATTAAATGTATGTTTACAAATGCAAGAAGTCTGACTGGTAAAATGGGAGAGCTGGAGCTGCTGGTGTTGGAAGGAAAATATGATGTGATTGGTGTGGCCGAAACATGGCTGAATGAGTCGCATGACTGGGCAGTAAATATCAGTGGCTATACTTTGTTTCGGAGGGACAGAGGCAATAGAAAAGGAGGAGGGGTATGTCTGTATGTTAGGCAGGATTTAAAAGCTCATATAAAGGAGGAGGTTATGTTAGAAAATGTGGGGGCAGAAGTCGTATGGGTGGAGTTCTTCACCAATTGTAAAGAATCCAGCAAATTAATTGTAGGAGTATGTTATAGACCCCCTTATGTAAGTGAGGAGGAAGAGACAAAGCTCCTAATGCAAATAGAAAAGGCTGCTAGTTTAGGTAAAGTAATGATAATGGGGGATTTTAATTACCCAGATATTGACTGGAGCAACGGTACTGCCAGATCAGTTAATGGGAACAAGTTTATAAACTTATTGCACGACAATTTTTTAGCACAGGTTGTTGAGGAGCCTACCAGAAAAAATGCTATTCTTGATTTAGTGATCTCAAATGACCCAGAACTTATAGCAAATGTATAAAAAGAACAGAGGCGCCAAAAGAATAAAAGGATATAAACGAGTTTAAAAACCAAAACTTGGTAATCAGAGGAGGCAGTAGTGGACTTACCTCCTCCAAGCAGACACAAAACGAGTGTAATTAAGCAGTCAAAATTTATTAACGAACTCCAATCAGTGCAACGCGTTTCACGGGCTCAGACCCGCTTCTTCAGGCAATAAACATAGGAGTTATAGCTGTGAATTTCAGAGACCAAAGTGACAAATAGTATGCTGTATGCTTATTCATCAAAACAAAAGCTTTTTTAGTATTACAAAAATATGTATGGTAGTCATTATTCTGGGATAAAGGTATGGTGCAGGGATTGGTTAGCTATTAAAAAATGTGGGGGTTTTGGGATATACCAACGTAAAGGTTGATAGGTATTAAAGGATACAACAATTATACAGGTGAAGTGCAGTAAATAGGGTAAAAAGGAAGTGCAGTGAGCAAAAACATAGTGGGGCTGCAAAGTTAATATAAAGTCATAACTAACAAAACAGATAAGGCATAGAGTGGTGTGTGGTAATAAATAAGACTCACCATCTGGCAGTAGTATACACACTTAGCGCCTCTGTGCCGGCGAAGGACGCCTGAGTGTCTTTTATAGTGAGAGTTTGGAGGGAAACCAGCATCTTACAAACAGGAAGTGCATCATAGGGAGTGCATCATAGGGGGGCGGGGGTTAAGGCAAAAGGTTCAATACTATAGTATAGGAAGTAAATAGTCACCATGTTGGGAGGGGCAGTGTGGGGGTTACTTAGCCGCCATGTTGGATGGGGCAGAGTAGTGAAATAGGTACATAAAAGTGTGTGAGGGTACACATATAAGAAATAGGGGAGTGTTGATCATATTGATGTGGGCAAGCGGCTATAAAATCAGGGCAGGTTATTAAAATAGAGTGCCATAGTGCATGATGCCTGAATAATAACCATATGGAGCAAAAACAGGTTGCTTATACAGAATAATAAAAACATGATCTAAAACATATATTAAAAATTGTAATCAAAAACATACATCCATAAAGTATCAGATACTGTGATCAAATATAGTACATTGATATATAGAATATACCATATGCCACCTTATTTATTATTCCAATGTTCTAAAACATTGGAAGTTTGAATCAAAAATAAAATATATGTTGTTTATTCACAGTAAAAACATGAGACTGTAGGTCGTAAATACGTAAAAAATTCGTTAAAAATATATATAAAAGAACCATAAAAGAGAGGACTGACTAAAAGTGTTAACGGAACAGAACGGATATGATTATGGGGGTTAATATTTAATAAATTTTCTCTAAGACCTCGTTGAGTCCTTCAGGAACGAGTGTCTTTAGGGTTTGGATCCAATACATCTCAAGTTTTTTAAGTTTTTCAAATGCCGCCGGTTCTGTCTCATTGATATTATCTATAAGGGTGATGGAGAAAGTGTCGGGATTGCTCTGGTGTGCTGAGTGAAAGTGACGTGAAACACTGTGCATGGGGAATTTGTTCAAAATATTCCTTTTATGTTGACCTATCCGGCTCCGGGCCTCTTGTGTGGTTCTGCCAACATATTGGAAATGACAGGCACAGGTGATAACGTAAATTACAAATTTAGACTGACAGGATATGTGTTTTTTATGGAGTACTGGATATTGGTAACCGTGGACATGAAATTGGAGGTATTGGAAACAAAAGAACAGGCTAAACAGCGGGGGCGGTGGCAGGACCAGGAGCCCAATGTCAGTGGTACTTGATCAGGTGTGTTATTGTTGGTCTTGGGATTGCGGAGCCTGCTGGGAGCTAATAAATTCCTAAGGTTTGGTGCTCTCCTGTATGTGATTAATGGTTTGTCGGGTAGTAGGGGTCTTAAGTATGGGTCCTGAAGTAGAATTTCCCATCTTTTGTTAAGTATGGATCTGATTCCCTGGTGTTCTTTACTGTATTGAGTAATGAACCGGGGTGGATTGAATTGGGTATTGATTATGGTAGTGGTATTCTGATCAAGGGGTTGTTGTTTTGCTTGATGACAGGCGTCTTTGATTAATTTTCTCGGGTATTTTCTTGCTAAGAATTTTTTCGTGAGTATTTGGGATTGTGTGGTATAATCGTGGTGATCGGAACAGTTACTATAAATGCGTCTAAACTGACTGTAAGGTGTATTCTGAGTCCAGGGTCGATGATGGAAGCTTTTGAAGTGGATGAAGTTGTTGGAATCTACAGATTTAAAAAAAGTTTTGGTTTTTATCTGATCATGTTCTGTGAAGATAGTGAGGTCTAAAAAATCAATGGATGTGGGATGGTGTTGCGAGGTGAATTGAAGGCCGGCTCTATTAGTATTAAGGAAGTGTATAAAGGATGTGTGATGTCCCCCTTCCAAATGAAGAAGAGATCATCAATATAGCATGGGAAATGTAGTTTTTCCTGTTTTTTTCATAAAAAACTTTCAGTTCATATATTTTTTCATTGATCTCTCCTACATGTATTCACCTTATGTTATTATTTTGCTTTTCTATTCCCTGTTTACATTTTGTTTGTTTTTATATTAAGTATCTTTCATAAAAAAGCTCTTAAGTTAATATCTATATTTAACCCTTGTGGTATGAATGTGTGCATTTTGTAGATCCATTTGCTTTCTTCTTGTAATGTTTTCCTTGTTAAGTCTTCCCCTCTCCAATCTTTTTGTACTATGCTTACACCCCAAAATTTCAAATCTTTGGCTTTCTGATTATGACACTCTTTAAAGTGCTTTGACACACTGTGATTCATGACTCCCTTTTCTATATTTCTTATGTGTTCGTTAATTCTTTCCCCTTAATTTCCTGTTAGTTTTGCCAATGTATTGAAGGCCGCAAGGGCATTCTAAACAATATATCACATTTTGTGTTGTGCATTTAATACAGTGATCAATGGTGTGTTCTTTTTTTGTCACATTGGATATAAATTGTGTCCTTTTCTTCCCGTACTTACAGGCTTTACAGAGTGCACACGGAAAGAAACCTTTCCACTCCTCCTTTGGTTTTTTAATTTGTGTTCTCTCTGTAGGAATGAAATTACGTACTATTATTTGACTTAAGTTGTTTGCCCTTTTATATATTACGCTTGGCTTTTGGGGGATTTTCCCTTTTAGGAGTTCATCTCCCTCCAGGATGTTCCAATGTCGATTTAAAATCCTCTTTATTTCTTGTGCCCCCGGGGTGTAAGAAGTGATGAACGATAAACTTAGTTGTTCATTAATTGGTTCCTTTTTCTTTTTCTCTTTCAATAAATCTACTCTATCTATTCCTCTTAGTTGTTTTCTCGCTTCTTGGATAAGTTTATTTTTGTACCCCCTCTGTTTAAACCGTTCTGACACATAATTCAGTTGGCCTTCTAGCTCTATTGGATTGGAGCAGTTTTTCTTTAGATGACAGAATTGTCCATACGGAATATTCTGGAGCCATGTGGGATTGTGGTTACTGGTGCTTAATACATAGTTGCAGACATCTACCTTTTTGAAATAGGTTTTAAAATCCAGGAAATCATTGTTTTTATTCTTCCTTATTTCTAGATCCAAGAAGTTTATTGTCTCCTGGCTATAGATTAAGGTGAATTCTAAATTTTGATCATTTTTATTAATGTCATTGACAAATTTTAGCATTTCTTCTTCCGACCCTTGCCACAAAAACACTATGTCGTCTATGAAGCGCCGCCATAGGACCAGATCACCCCCCAGCTTAGATGTTACATTATACTGCTCCCAGTGTCCCAGGAACAGATTTGCATAGCTGGGGGCGAATCTCGTTCCCATGGCGGTGCCCCATATCTGTAAATAGTATTTATCCCCAAACCAGAAGTAGTTGTGGTTTAGTATATAGGAAATGGCCTCTATTATGAATTCCTTTTGGTTAGTCGGCATATTTAGGTCTTTTTCCAAATAGTGTGTTACGGCCCTTATTCCTAATTCGTGTTGAATTGAAGTATATAAAGATTTAACATCCAAAGTGCATAAAAATGTTCCTTGTTTTAATTTTACGTTCTGTAAATCTCTGATCACTTGAGTTGAGTCCTTTAAGTAGCTAGGCAAACTTAATACATAGTTTTGTAGTATTTTATCTACGTATTCTGACATATTACATGATATTGAATTTATGCCGGACACGATGGGTCTGCCTGGTGGATTTTTTATATTCTTATGTATTTTAGGCAGACAGTAAAGGACCGGGATTTTGGGATTTTTCATATACAGATATTCTTTCTCCTTCTGATCTAGGATTTCTTCTTGTGCTGCCTTATCAATTATTATTTTTATTTTTCTATTGAAAGTCTCTGTGGGATCCCCCACTAATAATCGATATGTATTACTATCTGAAATGAGATCCATGCACATTGTTTTATAATTTTCTGTGTCCATCACTACCAAGCCGCCCCCCTTATCCGCCGGCTTGATAGTGATGTCCCTATTATTTTGTAGGCCCTTTAGGGCTTCTTTCTCTTTTTTCGTGATATTGTGTTTCATCGGTTTTTTTGCCCACTTTTTTTGTAATATGTCTAAGTCTTGTTTTACCAATTTTTCGTATATTTGAATATAAGGGCCTTTTTCGTCCTTTGGAATATATTCTGACTTCTTTTTTAAACCCGTATGATAGTATCGGGGTTTTTCTTGTGTATTTTGTGGAGGGGGATTTCTATTTATGATCTCACTATTATTAAAGGCTCTCTTTAGTCTCAATTTTCTAATGTGTTTTTCTGCATCCACGAATAGATCAAAACCATTGAGCCTGTTGGTGGGTGCAAACGTTAGTCCTTTACTCAAAACATTCTGTTCGGGTTCTGATAATTTAATGCTGCTTAGATTAAATATTCCTAATAAGTTCCCCTCCTTACTTCTTGTCTTGGGATTCTTTGATTTTGTGCCCCCCTTTTTTCCTCTCCTCCTTGTTTCCACCTCCATGTTTCCCTTTCTTGGTGTGTCTGTGTTATCCATTCCTCTGGTTCCTCCCTCCTCCTGAAATTCTGTGTTGCCCATGAGTTTTCCTGGTGTCTGTCCTTTCCCCTTTCCCTCCTTTCCTGTGTATGCCAGTGATTCTGTTCCTTCCAAGGTGTCTGTTTTTTTCTTTCCCCAAGTGCTTGTGTGTTCTGATGTGTTTTTCCTTTTGTGGTTGTCTCCCACCTTTCTTGGTTTTGTGACATTCCCTTCTTTATTTTGTTTTCTTTCCCTGTTGTGTCCTTGTCGTTGTGATACATTTTGTTCTTGGTGTCTCTTTCCCTGGTGTAACCTAAAAAATGTTTCTCCCCTGGGGCTTGGTTTGCCCTTTGTGTATCTTTTTCTACATTCGTGCCTCCCCTTTGTGACCACACCCTTATTTGTCCACTATTATAATCATATTTATCCCTTTTGAACTTGTGTTGTTTGATACCTATTATCTTTTTCTCTTCTTCACCTAATTTCTTCACTATTCCTTGTTCCAACACTTCATATTCCCGTGTATTTTCATATATATTCATTTTCTTTTGCAATTCACTGATCTCTTTATCATATTTTATCAGTTCCAAGTTCCTTTGTTTAACAATGAGTTTAATTAGATTATTTGTGCAATTTTCCAGGATTTCTTCCCACTCTTTTTGGAATTCTGTGTTATCAGTTCCAAAAGTGGCATTCTTTTTAATTCGTAAACCCCTTGGGGTGATTTTATGTTCTAAATATTTTTGTAAAGTAGTTTTATCCCACCATGCACCATGCAACATTAGTTTTTCCAGGTCTTGGAACTGATCTACTAGTTCTATATCAACCAGCTCCGATGGATCGCTGGTATCTGTATTTATGGTTTGGAAGATTTCTTCCAAATCATAATTTCTGCTGTTCCTAAAAGCTAACATTTTTATGAGAGAATAAAACAGTAAAAACAATATATAGCTTACAAAATGCAGCCCAATATAAAATGTCAGTCTCTTAGAATATTTCTTGCCGACCCCTCCACAGTCTCTCAACTGTATATGAATCCAAAATCGAACATATATATACCCCCCAAAAGGGATATGTATAAGAAGTGATCAGCGCCTGTGGCAACAGAAATAAAAAACAGACATAGCGCAATATGTTCACAAATGTGAAATATCACCCCGTGCGTGCACTGGATGTTAAGTGGATGTGTTCTCCCCTTCTTCTTTAAATGGCTATTAACGAGGGTATAGAGTGGCAATACAGGTGGACAGAAGAAAAGAAAAGTGCTTTTCCTGTGAAATAAAATATATTCCAAAGATGCAGATGCCTCCACCTTCTGTATAAAATGCCTACTTACAAACCACTGCCGTGGTATGGTGTATTTAACATGAATCTCTTTCGGGTTCCTCCTTCAGCGCTCACCACTCCTTCCGAGTTCCCAAGCAGGAATACAAATCGATGATAGTGTAACACCGTTTATTTAAAACATAATTAAAAACAATTAAAATTCACACTCACATTTCCCTTGCGGGTTTTTGCGCATTGAGTCCAAACAACAGTCTTTCTGGGGTCCCCAGGGGCAATCCTGTTAGCTCACTCCAAGCTCTTGTCAGCTCACTTCAGGTGCCTTGATCTAGGTTGTTGTGTCCCCCAAACTATGCCTAACGCGTTTCGCTGGGTGTTACCAGCTTCCTCAGAGGCGTCTCTGCCATATTTGTTTGTATCCTTCCTTTTAAAGGCCTTTCCAGCGTGTTCGTTCCGTTTCTGCCTTCACTTCCGGTTTGTGCGTTCCAGCTTGCGTTCCAGCTTGCGTTCCAGCGTCTTCACTTCTGGTTTGGCTAACTCTCAGTCTTCTCAACATTATAATAAAGGCAGTATATCTCTCTCCTGCACCTCCTTTTCATCACCCCTCTGGCTAAAAACCCCCATTAAGCCACAATACAACAATCCAGCCCAAAGTATATATACAAAAAAAGGCACATTTTTAGCATTGTATAAGGATAATGATCAGAGGGGATCATGGGAGATGTAGTTCCCCCTTTTTTTTTTCTAAATCAATAAGCTTTGTTTTCATACACATATATATATACAAATGATGCATATCTTTTGGCAACATATAAAGGCAACAATTAAGGAGAATCATGGGAAATGTAGTTTTTCCTGTTTTTTTCATAAAAAACTTTCAGTTCATATATTTTTTCATTGATCTCTCCTACATGTATTCACCTTATGTTATTATTTTGCTTTTCTATTCCCTGTTTACATTTTGTTTGTTTTTATATTAAGTATCTTTCATAAAAAAGCTCTTAAGTTAATATCTATATTTAACCCTTGTGGTATGAATGTGTGCATTTTGTAGATCCATTTGCTTTCTTCTTGTAATGTTTTCCTTGTTAAGTCTCCCCCTCTCCAATCTTTTTGTACTATGCTTACACCCCAAAATTTCAAATCTTTGGCTTTCTGATTATGACACTCTTTAAAGTGCTTTGACACACTGTGATTCATGACTCCCTTTTCTATATTTCTTATGTGTTCGTTAATTCTTTCCCTTAATTTCCTGTTAGTTTTGCCAATGTATTGAAGGCCGCAAGGGCATTCTAAACAATATATCACATTTTGTGTTGTGCATTTAATACAGTGATCAATGGTGTGTTCTTTTTTTGTCACATTGGATATAAATTGTGTCCTTTTCTTCCCGTACTTACAGGCTT
This sequence comes from Xenopus laevis, assembly GCF_017654675.1. Classification (NCBI taxonomy): domain Eukaryota; kingdom Metazoa; phylum Chordata; class Amphibia; order Anura; family Pipidae; genus Xenopus; species Xenopus laevis. The sequence continues at coordinate 69,293,473 of NC_054373.1, forward strand.
TACAGAGTGCACACGGAAAGAAACCTTTCCACTCCTCCTTTGGTTTTTTAATTTGTGTTCTCTCTGTAGGGATGAAATTACGTACTATTATTTGACTTAAGTTGTTTGCCCTTTTATATATTACCCTTGGCTTTTGGGGGATTTTCCCTTTTAGGAGTTCATCTCCCTCCAGGATGTTCCAATGTCGATTTAAAATCCTCTTTATTTCTTGTGCCCCCGGGGTGTAAGAAGTGATGAACGATAAACTTAGTTGTTCATTAATTGGTTCCTTTTTCTTTTTCTCTTTCAATAAATCTACTCTATCTATTCCTCTTAGTTGTTTTCTCGCTTCTTGGATAAGTTTATTTTTGTACCCCCTCTGTTTAAACCGTTCTGACACATAATTCATTTGGCCTTCTAGCTCTATTGGATTGGAGCAGTTTTTCTTTAGACGACAGAATTGTCCATACGGAATATTCTGGAGCCATGTGGGATTGTGGTTACTGGTGCTTAATACATAGTTGCAGACATCTACCTTTTTGAAATAGGTTTTAAAATCCAGGAAATCATTGTTTTTATTCTTCCTTATTTCTAGATCCAAGAAGTTTATTGTCTCCTGGCTATAGATTAAGGTGAATTCTAAATTTTGATCATTTTTATTAATGTCATTGACAAATTTTAGCATTTCTTCTTCCGACCCTTGCCACAAAAACACTATGTCGTCTATGAAGCGCCGCCATAGGACCAGATCACCCCCCAGCTTAGATGTTACATTATACTGCTCCCAGTGTCCCAGGAACAGATTTGCATAGCTGGGGGCGAATCTCGTTCCCATGGCGGTGCCCCATATCTGTAAATAGTATTTATCCCCAAACCAGAAGTAGTTGTGGTTTAGTATATAGGAAATGGCCTCTATTATGAATTCCTTTTGGTTAGTCGGCATATTTAGGTCTTTTTCCAAATAGTGTGTTACGGCCCTTATTCCTAATTCGTGTTGAATTGAAGTATATAAAGATTTAACATCCAAAGTGCATAAAAATGTTCCTTGTTTTAATTTTACATTCTGTAAATCTCTGATCACTTGAGTTGAGTCCTTTAAGTAGCTAGGCAAACTTAATACATAGTTTTGTAGTATTTTATCTACGTATTCTGACATATTACATGATATTGAATTTATGCCGGACACGATGGGTCTGCCTGGTGGATTTTTTATATTCTTATGTATTTTAGGCAGACAGTAAAGGACCAGGATTTTGGGATTTTTCATATACAGATATTCTTTCTCCTTCTGATCTAAGATTTCTTCTTATCCAAGAAGCGAGAAAACAACTAAGAGGAATAGATAGAGTAGATTTATTGAAAGAGAAAAAGAAAAAGGAACCAATTAATGAACAACTAAGTTTATCGTTCATCACTTCTTACACCCCGGGGGCACAAGAAATAAAGAGGATTTTAAATCGACATTGGAACATCCTGGAGGGAGATGAACTCCTAAAAGGGAAAATCCCCCAAAAGCCAAGGGTAATATATAAAAGGGCAAACAACTTAAGTCAAATAATAGTACGTAATTTCATCCCTACAGAGAGAACACAAATTAAAAAACCAAAGGAGGAGTGGAAAGGTTTCTTTCCGTGTGCACTCTGTAAAGCCTGTAAGTACGGGAAGAAAAGGACACAATTTATATCCAATGTGACAAAAAAAGAACACACCATTGATCACTGTATTAAATGCACAACACAAAATGTGATATATTGTTTAGAATGCCCTTGCGGCCTTCAATACATTGGCAAAACTAACAGGAAATTAAGGGAAAGAATTAACGAACACATAAGAAATATAGAAAAGGGAGTCATGAATCACAGTGTGTCAAAGCACTTTAAAGAGTGTCATAATCAGAAAGCCAAAGATTTGAAATTTTGGGGTGTAAGCATAGTACAAAAAGATTGGAGAGGGGGAGACTTAACAAGGAAAACATTACAAGAAGAAAGCAAATGGATCTACAAAATGCACACATTCATACCACAAGGGTTAAATATAGATGTTAACTTAAGAGCTTTTTTATGAAAGATACTTAATATAAAAACAAACAAAATGTAAACAGGGAATAGAAAAGCAAAATAATAACATAAGGTGAATACATGTAGGAGAGATCAATGAAAAAATATATGAACTGAAAGTTTTTTATGAAAAAAACAGGAAAAACTACATTTCCCATGATTCTCCTTAATTGTTGCCTTTATATGTTGCCAAAAGATATGCATCATTTGTATATATATGTGTATGAAAACAAAGCTTATTGATTTAGAAAAAAAAAAAAAAAAAGGGGGAACTACATCTCCCATGATCCCCTCTGATCATTATCCTTATACGATGCTAAAAATGTGCCTTTTTTTGTATATATACTTTGGGCTGGATTGTTGTATTGTGGCTTAATGGGGTTTTTTAGCCAGAGGGGTGATGAAAAGGAGGTGCAGGAGAGAGATATACTGCCTTTATTATAATGTTGAGAAGACTGAGAGTTCGCCAAACCGGAAGTGAAGACGCTGGAACGCAAGCTGGAACGCACAAACCGGAAGTGAAGGCAGAAACGGAACGAACACGCTGGAAAGGCCTTTAAAAGGAAGGATACAAACAAATATGGCAGAGACGCCTCTGAGGAAGCTGGTAACACCCAGCGAAACGCGTTAGGCATAGTTTGGGGGACACAACAACCTAGATCAAGGCACCTGAAGTGAGCTGACAAGAGCTTGGAGTGAGCTAACAGGATTGCCCCTGGGGACCCCAGAAAGACTGTTGTTTGGACTCAATGCGCAAAAACCCACAAGGGAAATGTGAGTGTGAATTTTAATTGTTTTTAATTATGTTTTAAATAAACGGTGTTACACTATCATCGATTTGTATTCCTGCTTGGGAACTCGGAAGGAGTGGTGAGCGCTGAAGGAGGAACCCGAAAGAGATTCATGTTAAATACACCATACCACGGCAGTGGTTTGTAAGTAGGCATTTTATACAGAAGGTGGAGGCATCTGCATCTTTGGAATATATTTTATTTCACAGGAAAAGCACTTTTCTTTTCTTCTGTCCACCTGTATTGCCACTGTATTGCCACTCTATACCCTCGTTAATAGCCATTTAAAGAAGAAGGGGAGAACACATCCACTTAACATCCAGTGCACGCACGGGGTGATATTTCACATTTGTGAACATATTGCGCTATGTCTGTTTTTTATTTCTGTTGCCACAGGCGCTGATCACTTCTTATACATATCCCTTTTGGGGGGTATATATATGTTCGATTTTGGATTCATATACAGTTGAGAGACTGTGGAGGGGTCGGCAAGAAATATTCTAAGAGACTGACATTTTATATTGGGCTGCATTTTGTAAGCTATATATTGTTTTTACAGTGTTTCACGTCACTTTCACTCAGCACACCAGAGCAATCCCGACACTTTCTCCATCACCCTTATAGATAATATCAATGAGACAGAACCGAAAAACTTAAAAAACTTGAGATGTATTGGATCCAAACCCTACAGACACTCGTTCCTGAAGGACTCAACGAGGTCTTAGAGAAAATTTATTAAATATTAACCCCCATAATCATATCCATTCTGTTCCGTTAACACTTTTAGTCAGTCCTCTCTTTTATGGTTCTTTTATATATTTTTTTAACGAATTTTTTACGTATTTACGACCTACAGTCTCATGTTTTTACTGTGAATAAACAACATATATTTTATTTTTGATTCAAACTTCCAATGTTTTAGAACATTGGAATAATAAATAAGGTGGCATATGGTATATTCTATATATCAATGTATTATATTTGATCACAGTATCTGATACTTTATGGATGTATGTTTTTGATTACAATTTTTAATATATGTTTTAGATAATGTTTTTATTATTCTGTTTAAGCAACCTGTTTTTGCTCCATATGGTTATTATTCAGGCATCATGCACTATGGCACTCTATTTTAATAACCTGCCCTGATTTTATAGCCGCTTGCCCACATCAATATGATCAACACTCCCCTATTTCTTATATGTGTACCCTCACGCACTTTTATGTACCTATTTCACTACTCTGCCCCATCCAACATGGCGGCTAAGTAACCCCCACACTGCCCCTCCCAACATGGTGACTATTTACTTCCTATACTATAGTATTGAACCTTTTGCCTTAACCCCGCCCCCCTATGATGCACTCCCTATGATGCACTTCCTGTTTGTAAGATGCTGGTTTCCCTCCAAACTCTCACTATAAAAGACACTCAGGCGTCCTTCGCCGGCACAGAGGCGCTAAGTGTGTATACTACTGCCAGATGGTGAGTCTTATTTATTACCACACACCACTCTATGCCTTATCTGTTTTGTTAGTTATGACTTTATATTAACTTTGCAGCCCCACTATGTTTTTGCTCACTGCACTTCCTTTTTACCCTATTTACTGCACTTCACCTGTATAATTGTTGTATCCTTTAATACCTATCAACCTTTACGTTGGTATATCCCAAAACCCCCCCATTTTTTAATAGCTAACCAATCCCTGCACCATACCTTTATCCCAGAATAATGACTACCATACATATTTTTGTAATACTAAAAAAGCTTTTGTTTTGATGAATAAGCATACAGCATACTATTTGTCACTTTGGTCTCAATTCACAGCTATAACTCCTATGTTTATTGCCTGAAGAAGTGGGTCTGAGCCCGTGAAACGCGTTGCACTGATTGGAGTTCGTTAATAAATTTTGACTGCTTAATTACACTCGTTTTGTGTCTGCTTGGAGGAGGTAAGTCCACTACTGCCTCCTCTGATTACCAAGTTTTGAAACTCGTTTATATCCTTTTATTCTTTTGGCGCCTCTGTTCTTTTTATACAATACTAAGTCCACCCTGGGTGGAGGGTTGATACCCTTTTTCTATCTACAGAGAGCGACTTCTTAATCCTGAGTGGGGTCAGGACAATCTCCCCACCTGCCTTTACAGTGGTTGCCTATTGGTAACCTTGGTTTGTGAGTATATGTTATCTACTCTTATTTCATTATCTCTTACCAATACATATTACACTATGGGGGCTCTTGGTGTTCCTTTTGTTTATAGCAAATGTGCAAGTCATTGAACTCCTGGGTAATAGTGACCATAATGTTATATCTTTTAATGTCTGGTGCAAAAAACAAAAATATACTGGGGCAACAAAAACCATGAATTTTGCCAAAGCTAATTTTAGTGCCTTGAGGGCTGCCCTACAGAGCATTGATTGGGGCATTAGGTTTTCAGCTAAAAACACAGAACAGAAATGGTTGTCCTTTAAAATGATATTAAATCATTACTGTTCTCAATTTATTCCCTTAAGGACTAAACGTAGAAGCTCTAAGAATCATCCTGTGTGGCTTAATACAGAGGTAAAGATGTTAATGGGAAAGAAGAGAAAGGCATTTAAAAACTACAAATCTGTAGGGACAGAAGCTGCATTTAATGAATATAAACACTGTAATAAATGTTGTAAATCAGCAATCCAGAAGGCTAAGAAAAGAAATGAAGAGTTAATTGCGGTGGAGGTGAAAACTAACCCTAAAAAGTTTTTTAAATATATTAATAGTAAAAAGATGCAGGTTGAGAGTGTTGCTCCATTAAATAATGGTACCAGTATGGTTGTAACAGATACAGATAAGGCAAATGTGTTAAATCAGTTCTTTTCTTCAGTGTATACAATAGAGTAGTCTGGGTTCATAGGCTCACATAATAACTGCACGAATGGTTCAGCTCAATCTAGTCAGTGGCTGACTCAGGATATGATTCAAAAAGCTTTAATACAAATTAATGTAAACAAGGCTCCAGGGCCTGATGGCATACACCCCTCGGGTTCTAAGAGAGCTTAGTTCAGTTATAGATCAGCCCTTATTTCTGATTTTCTCAGATTCACTGTCATCTGGTATGGTGCCTATGGATTGGAGAAAAGCTGATGTTATTCCAATATTTAAAAAGGGATTACGATCTCAGCCTGGCAATTATAGGCCAGTAAGCTTGACATCTGTGGTGGGCAAATTATTTGAAGGCTTGTTAAGGGATCACATTCAAAATTTTGTCCTAATGAATGGCATTATGTCAGGGCCCGAAGGCTCTGTTGTAGTGTGGACCAAGGAGGAGACAACAACACCAAGTTCGCGGTACAAAAGGATTTATCAGGAGAATAGTCGTAAGCAGGCAAATGGTCAATACAGGCAGCAAGGATCAGAATCGTTAAACAGGCAAGAAGTCGGTACACGGATAATCAGAATAGCAAGAAATCACACCCAGGAACTATACAAGATAGACCTATAATTGGGCAAAGACAGAAAGGGCAATTGGGAATAAATAGTCCAAGGTTGGCGCCAAAACCTGACGCGGTGACGTCATGACGCCGACGCCGGCGTCCTCACGTTGACGTCCTGACACCGACGCACATTCTGATGCCGGCGTCCATTCCGTCGCCGGCGACCAATCCTGAGGCGACACGTTTCTGACGCAGTCATATTACGACCAGGAAGAGCCGCATGGTGGGGCAGGAGGTCGCCATCTTGGATGTCCCGTGGGGTAAGTTCTACACTTTCCATTACAGTACCCCCCTCCTTAGGGGGGGCCTCAGGACCACCGAGGCTAGGGGAAGAAGGAAAAAGTCTGTGGAACTTACGAACCAGGACAGGTGCATGTACGTCAGAGCTTCTCACCCAAGAACACTCCTCTGTACCGAACCCCTTCCACTCGATAAGATATTGAAGAAAGCCCCTGGAAATACGAGAGTCCAAGATTCTTTTGACTTCAAATTCCTTATGATCGTCAACCAAAACAGGAGCTAGAGAGGAAGAAGAAGAGGGGCAAGACATAGCAGGTTTAAGCAGGGAAACATGAAAAACATTGGGTATCCGCAGCTCAGGAGGAAGTTGAAGACGAACAGCCACAGGGTTGATGATTTCGATGATAGGGAAGGGGCTGATGAATTTAGGACCAAGCTTGGGTGTAGGAATCTTGAGACGAATGTTGTGTGTGGAAAGAAAAACTTTATCACCAGGAATATATGGAGGGGAAGAAATCCTTCTTTTATCAGCAAACTTTTTCTGCACCAGGGAACTCTTCTCTAAGTTTGCCGCAGTAGCATGCCAAATAGCCAACATGTGAGCAGCTTGGTCATTGGCCGCAGGCACATTGGTAAGAAGAAAATCCTGGGAAAAAGCCAAAGGATTGAGACCATAAACACAGAAGAAAGGAGACTTCTGGGAAGAAGAGTGCAGAGCGTTGTTGTGGGCAAATTCAGCCCAGGGAAGAAGATCCGACCAATCATCCTGGCACAAGGACACATGACAACGAAGAAACTGTTCCAAGGCCTGATTGACCCGTTCTGCGGCTCCATTAGACTGTGGGTGGTAGGCAGAAGAAAATTGAAGAGAAATGTTAAGAGCTTTGCAAAGAGATCTCCAGAACTTGGAAATAAACTGGGAACCCCGATCAGACACAATCTCGGCAGGAAAACCATGGAGACTAAATATATGTTTGATGAAAAGTTCAGAGAGTTCGGGAGCAGAAGGCAGTTTCCGAAGAGGCGTGAAGTGAGCCATTTTGCTGAATCTGTCGATCACCACCCAGATGACAGTGTGACCAGACGAAACAGGGAGATCGACAATGAAATCCATCGCCAAGTGAGTCCAAGGTCGAGATGGAATGGGAAGTGGCAAGAGTAAACCCTTGGGGGGGAATGTCCAGACTTAGAAACAGCACAAGTGGAACAGGACAAAACAAAGTCTTTGACATCTTTCCTTAGGGTCGGCCACCAGACCAAACGAGACAGGAGCTCGGTTGTCTTCTTAATCCCTGGATGACCGGCCTGTTTGGAACTGTGAGATTGGGATAAAATGGCATGACGAAATTCCGGAGGGACAAAGGCAACACCAAGAGGAGTCTCTACAGGAGCCGAAGACTGAGCAGAAAGTAACTGAGAGGCACATGAGGGAAACAAGGCAGCAATAATCTTGGTAGAGGGCACAATGGGTACAGGATCTTCGGGGCAGGAATCTTCAGGAGCAAAGCTTCTGGACAAAGCGTCAGCCTTCCTGTTTCTGGAGCCAGGACGAAAGGTGATAATAAAATTAAAACGAGAAAAGAAAAGTGACCACCTGGCTTGCCGGGGATTGAGGCGCTTGAGGGATTGAATAAATTCAAGGTTCTTGTGGTCGGTAAAGATTGTCACCGGAATAGATGAACCTTCAAGCAAATGTCTCCATTCTTCCAAGGCCAACTTAACGGCAAGTAGCTCCCGATTGCCCACATCGTAGTTCTGCTCAGGGGAAGAAAATTTTTTGGAAAAAAAAGCACAAGGGTGGAGTTTACCGTCAGAAGAAGATCTTTGAGACAGAACTGCTCCAGCTCCTACATCAGAGGCATCGACTTCAATGAAGAAGGGGTTCAGGGTGTCTAAGAATTGGAGCAGAAGAAAAGGCTTCCTTGAGGGTCTTGAAGGCTTCGAGAGCTTGAGGAGGCCAGAGTTGAGGTTTACTCCCTTTACGGATCAGGGCAAGAATTGGATGGATCTTGGAAGAAAAGTTTTTGATAAATTGTCTATAATAGTTGGCGAAGCCAATAAATCTCTGAACTGCCTTGACGCTCGTAGGAAGGGGCCAATCCAAAATTGCAGAAACTTTGGCGGGATCCATCTTAAAACCTTGTGGAGAAATGATGTAGCCAAGAAAAGGAATGGAAGAAACTTCGAAGGTGCATTTTTCCAATTTGGCAAAGAGATTGTTTTTCCTCAACCTGGAAAGAACTTCACGCACTTGGCAACGATGATCAAAAAGGTTTTTGGAAAAAATAAGAATGTCGTCTAAGTACACGACCACACACTGTCCCAAAAGATCACGAAAAATGTCATTGACTAATTCTTGGAAGACCGCAGGAGCATTGCAAAGACCGAATGGCATGACGAGATACTCGTAATGGCCATCACGAGTATTGAAAGCGGTCTTCCATTCGTCTCCCTCACGAATCCGAATAAGATTGTAGGCCCCACGTAGATCCAGCTTAGTAAAGAAACTAGCCCCCTTGAGCTGATCAAAAAGTTCAGAGATGAGAGGAAGAGGATATCTGTTCTTTACGGTGATTTTATTTAACCCCCTGTAGTCAATGCAGGGCCGCAAACTACCGTCTTTCTTTTCAACAAAGAAGAACCCTGCTCCAGCAGGGGAGGTAGAAGGACGAATAAAACCTCTTTGAAGATTCTCCTGGATATAAGACTTCATAGCAGAAGTTTCGGAGGGAGAAAGCGGATAAGTGCGGCCTCGGGGAGGCATAGAGCCGGGTAAAAGTTCGATAGGACAATCATAGGGACGATGAGGTGGGAGAGTCTCAGCGGACTTCTTATCAAAGACATCGGAAAAGGCTTGGTACACAGGAGGGAGAGAAGAACTTGAAGACACTGAAGAAACTTTGACAACAGGAACAGCAGGTAAACAGTTGTGTACACAAAATGGACTCCAACGGGAAATTTGTGAGAAGGACCAGTCAATGACCGGATTATGAACACACAGCCAAGGCAATCCCAGGACAACGGGAGTTGAAGGGCAATCGATAAGAAGAAAAGACAGTCTTTCCAAATGCATAGTGCCCACCTTGAAGGAAAGTTCCTGAGTAGACTGCGAGATGATGGCAGAAGAAAGAGGACGATCATCAATCGCCAGGACTCGAAGAGGGGTTGCCAAGGGTTGGAGCGGAATGGCATGGTTATCAGCAAAGGCACGATCCATGAAGTTGCCTGCAGCACCAGAATCGAGGAAGGCCTGAGAAGAGATCTTCTTGGAGCCGAACTGGATTTTAACAGGAAGAAGAAAACGTTGAGCAGAGGAATGGGGAGGAGAACAAATTCCACCCAGGTAAGTCTCCCCAAGCTTACCTAGGTTTTGGAGTTTCCCGGCTTCACTGGGCATTCCTGGGCGAAGTGGGCTTTTCCCCCACAGTAGAGGCATAACCCAGCAGCCCTTCTCCGGAGCTTCTCCTGTTCGGAAAGGCGTGCCCGACCGATCTGCATTGGTTCTTCAGGTGGTAAAGAAGAAGTAGCAGGTGCCGCAGGAGGAGGAGGAAAAAGGTTGGAAGCCGGACTGGGGAGTAAGGGTCTTTGGAAGCGTGGAGCCAGGGTGGGTTGGAACCTGGAAAACTTCCTAGCACGTTCCCAGTCAAGTTCGACTTGGAACTCCCTCTGTCGGGTGTCAACCTTCACAGCCAACGCAACAAGGTCCTCCCATCGAGAAGGAATCTCACGAGATACAAGATCATTCTTGATGCGCATCGCCAGACCGTTGTAGAAGGCAGCATGGTATCCATCATTATTCCACAAAGTTTCTGCCACGAGAGTTCGGAATTCGATGGCATATTCAGGAACAGAACGAGTCCCTTGCTGCAGCTGGAATAAACGAGCCGAGGCAGAAGTAGCCCGACCTGGAGCATCGAACACTGTGCGAAGGTCCCGGATGAAGGCTTTGGCATCGTCGATTACCGGATCCTCCTTCTCCCAAAGAGGAGAAGCCCACTCCAGAGCTTTCCCTTGCAGGCGGGTGATAATATAGCCCACTTTTGCTCGCTCCGAGACAAACTGACCTGGAAGCAGGGTGAATTGGATCTCACACTGGTTGATGAAACCACGGCATGATTCCGGATCACCGCTATACAGAGGAGGTGCAGGGATGCGAGGCTCGGAAACCTGGAGCGGAGTTGCAGGAACCGGCATAGGGACTGGAGCCACAGGAGATAAAGCAGATAATTTCTCCAGGATTGCTTCAAGTGCCTGGCCGAAGTGGGTTTGCTGGGCTTCATAGGTGTGCATGCGGGAAGCCAATCCACGATCGGCTCTGTCGACATCAGTAGGAACTTGAGGCTCCACAGAGGGGTCCATGGCCCAATTATACTGTCAGGGCCCGAAGGCTCTGTTGTAGTGTGGACCAAGGAGGAGACAACAACACCAAGTTCGCGGTACAAAAGGATTTATCAGGAGAATAGTCGTAAGCAGGCAAATGGTCAATACAGGCAGCAAGGATCAGAATCGTTAAACAGGCAAGAAGTCGGTACACGGATAATCAGAATAGCAAGAAATCACACCCAGGAACTATACAAGATAGACCTATAATTGGGCAAAGACAGAAAGGGCAATTGGGAATAAATAGTCCAAGGTCGGCGCCAAAACTTGACGCGGTGACGTCATGACGCCGACGCCGGCGTCCTCACGTTGACGTCCTGACGCTGACGCACATTCTGACGCCGTCGTCCATTCCGTCGCCGGCGACCAATCCTGAGGCGACACGTTTCTGACGCAGTCATATTACGACCAGGAAGAGCCGCATGGTGGGGCAGGAGGTCGCCATCTTGGATGTCCCGTGGGGTAAGTTCTACACTTTCCATTACACATTGTGAGCAACAATCAGCAGGGCTTTATGAAGGATAGGTCATGTCAGACGAATTTGATTGCATTTTATGATGTGGTAAGTAAGATTCTGGACAGTGGGGGGGCAGTAGATGTGATCTATTTGGATTTTGCCAAAGCGTTTGATACTGTGCCCCACAAACGACTGCTTTCTAAACTTAGGTCTGTTGGGCTTAATGAAGTCGTTTGCACGTGGATAGGAAACTGGCTACAGGATCGGGTACAGAGGGTGGTTATTAATGGGACATTCTCTGCTTGGAGTAAGGTTCTTAGTGGGGTCCCCCCGGGCTCAGTATTGGGTCCACTTTTATTTAACTTGTTCATTAATGATTTAGGGGAGGGTGTTGTAAGTAATGTATCAGTGTTTGCAGATGACACAAAATTATCCAGCCCAATTAATTCCATCCAGGATGTGGCATCCTTGCAACATGATCTTGACAAACAATCTGGGCAGCTAAGTGGCAAATGAGATTCAATGTTGATTAATGTAAAGTCATGCACCTGGGATGTAAAAATATCCAAGCCACTTATACCCTTAATGGGACTGCACTAGGCAAATCCATTATGGAAAAGGACCTTGGAGTCCTTGTAGATGATAAACTTGGCTGTAGCAAGCAATGCCAGTCAGCAGCATCAAGGGCAAATAAGGTCTTGAGCTGTATTAAAAGGGGCATAGAGTCAAGGGAGGAGGGGGTCATTCTTCCACTGTATAGAGCACTTGCAAGGCCCCATCCAGAATATGCCGTACAGTTTTGGTCTCCCTCACTCAAACAGGACATTATTGTATAAAGAGGGTACAGAGAAGGGCAACTAAGTTGGTAAAAGGTATGGAAAATATTAGCTATGAGGAAAGACTGGCCAAATTGGGGATGTTCACGCTGGAGAAGAGGTGCTTAAGGGGTGATATGATGACTATGTATAAATATATAAGGGGATCATATAATAATCTCTCTAATGCTTTATTTACCAGTAGGTCTTTCCAGCTGACACAAGGTCACCCATTCCGATAAGAAGAAAAGAGGTTCCGCCTAAATATTCGGAAGGGGTTTTTTACAGTGAGAGCTGTGAAGATGTGGAATTCTCTCCCTGAATCAGTTGTACAGGCTGATACATTAGATAGCTTTAAGAAGGGGTTATATGGCTTTTTAACAAGTGAGGGAATACAGGGTTATGGGAAATAGCACATAGTCCAAGTTGATCCAGGGACTAGTCCGAATTTTTCCCCCTCTAAGGCAAATTGGAGAGGCTTCAGATGGGTTTTTTTTGCCTTCCTCTGGATCAACTGGCAGATAGGTCGTTAATTTAAAAAAAAAAAAAAAAAAAGGTTGAACTCGATGGACATGTGTCTTTTTCAACCTTACTTACTTACTATGTTACCTTTTGTGTAAACTTTTGCCCAATTTCAGTTAATTCACTAGCTGACCATGACCGAGTATCCTCAGTTAACTGTTGCTCAGCTGACATATCACCTCCCGAATATGGGAATATCTGCCTGCTGTCTACTTTTCTCCCTCACCTCTCTCTTTTGTCTATGAGTTACAATGGGTCTGACCTCACAAATGTCATCATCCATCCCCTCTTTAGACCCTGACCATTCATTCACCCCCTCCCAATCCTCAGAGGTTATCAAAGCCCGCACTTCTACGTGATTTCTAACGAGCTTCTGCTTCTTTCTCCTCCTTTTCCTATTAACAGTCTTTATAATATACTGTTCAAACTTGTTCCTTTTCTTGCTCTGCATTCTGACTGCATAACCATAACAGTTGCAATTGGACTTTGACAGTTTGAAGTTTTAACTCTAAATCCTGTATCTGCTTAGTCTGTTGCTCTAACACTTGAAAACACAACCAACCCACCTCTGCAGCAGCTCTACTTTCCCTCTTATCATACTTTGAGAAGTCAAGATTTGCTACTACATACTTTGGGTTTGCCACCTCAATGGCGGGGAGTACTTAGCACATTCCCGGGCTACTGATATCCACTGTCCTGTGACAAACACCCAACTGGGCAATATCCCTGTTCTCTCACTAGTGCTTTTCCCCACCCCTTTCAGCCTTTTTATCCACGACATTTTTTAGAATGTCTCTTATTCAAATACACAATACACCAACAGTATCTACTATCCCCAGACCTAATACAAAAAATACAATTTGTAGATAGACAAGGAAAAGAGGTAGATAGACATACAGACACCGTCAGAAATCAAATTACAGACCCTGCTCCTGGTACCAAATGTATTGAGAAGGGCTGTTGTTCAGTCTGTAGAGTGATTAAACTGACACCCAGGAGCCTCCCCCCAAATGAAGCTTTATATATGTTTCCCCCACACAGGATATAAGAAGATTTATACATTTTAGCAGCTAGCCTACTATATATGGTAAAAACTACACTTAGCATACTATATATGGTGAAAATCAAGCATTAACCAGTGTCACATTCCTTGAATTGCCAAAAGCTCTAGATGCCATCTTTAAGGTGTTGTTCTATTCTCTCTATCTTCTGCTCTGTGAATCACTAATTTTCCTTACACTCCCTGAATCAGTTGTGCAGGGTGATAAATTAGATAGCTTTAAGAAGGGGTTGGATAGCTTATTAGCAAGTGAGGGAATACAGGGTTATGGGCTCATAGTACAAGTTGATCCAGGGACTAGTCCAATTGCCATTTTGGAGTCAGGAAGGAAATTTTTCCCCCTCTGAGGCAAATTGGTGAGGCTTCAGATGGGTTTTTTTTGCCTTCCTCTGGATCAACTTGCAGTTAGGCAGATTTAAAAAATAAAAGGTTGAACTTGATGGACGTGTGTCTTTTTTCAACCTTACTTACTATGTTACTATGGTTGAATGCTGCAGCTTCTCATATGCACGTATGCATGCTTTTTGCACAACATGGCCAGGAGCTTCCTTAGTGTGGGCTCTATAAAAAAAGTTTTTGCCCGACAGGCACCCTTTAATAGATATATAGCTAAATGGAGTTCATACAGCTCAATAAATAAAATCTTGAAGTCGTCACTGCAAATGAAAGTCCTGTTTCAAGAGCTATCTCCCCAAAAACTTTGTACCTATGCATAACAGCAGATTATTCATCCAAAAGATTGCTTTGTGTTCCCCTCTCAAGCCTTCAGTTGTATACCACAGACCTTGCCCCCCAACCAACTGTTACAGTTAGCTGTTCTCATATTGCACTGCAGAGTAGGAATCTCTCCCAGTCAGTAACCTTTCAACCACTGTCATACGCCACATACCTGGGATCTCACAGCACTCACAGTGTGTCAGGTTCCACTCTTACCACTCTAAATACTAGAGATTTGTGGACCTTATTAGTTCTAAAAGCCTCAAATGAGGTAAATCTCTATTTTTTTATGCTGGCTCATTTCTGTCAGTGTTATGAGCCAAAAATGTTATATACAGTAGATCCCCAATTTTATGTTTTTAATAAAACTAGAAAGAAATTGTGGGAAATCCAGGAAAAAAATAAACCAGGGCATTGCATTGTGCATTATATATTGGTGGGACCACAAAAAATGGTGTCAAATTAGGTAAACCCTAAAATCAGGGGATGTAAAATTGAGGTTTCACTGTACAATATACTGCAATTAAATTCAAAACCACTACATAACCATCTATGGTTATGTGTAATATCTGTTATCTGGAAAGCTCAGAATTACATAAAGGTCATCTCCCACAGATTCCAATTTTAAAACATATTTCCTTTTTCTATTTAAAAAAATGACAGTACTTTGTACTTCCTCAGCTAAAATGAATCCTTATTGGAGGCAAAACAATCTTATTGGGTTTAGTTAATGTTTAAATAATTTTTGAGTAGACTAGGGAGACACAAATTACAGAATTACCCCTTATCTGGAAAACCCCAGGTCCTGAGCATTTTGGATAACAGGACCCATATTTGGAGTTCTATTTGTTGCAATTGTAAGATGATCTCCTGGGGGGGTATCATGCTGTGTCTGATGTGTGTTGCATCTGCCACAACAAAAACATTTACTATATCGTGCCTTTTTCAAAAATCACACACTCCTATACCCCCATCCAGTTCTGACACATATGAGCTCTTCCAATAGCTTTCAGCACAAATGCTGCCACTTTCAGGGAAAGTTTATGTCATATTCATAATATGCACAGACATACTAAAACATTGATAAAAAAAAACTTACCTTCCATAAAGACAAAAGACAAGTGAGGAGTACATTTTACTGCTTCCTTAAATGTATAATTTACCTTGGTCAAGTACAGATGTACTACATTTTTTATTATCAGAAAATAGATGCAAAACATTGTGTTCTAGGTGAAAGAACAAAGGGTTCCTAGTATACTGTAATTATTTTTCATTGTTTTGAGTGACTGTATAAATAGGGTCAACTCCTGAGAATAGTGTTGCAGCTGTAGAAATTTTTAGGGGGTTGTGTGAAGTAATAATTGCCAGAGAACAACTGTAGGAAGGGCCCTGGGGGTTAGATCTGAGACATGAGGTCTAGTCTAGTACAGTGCAGTTCTCTCTGTTAAAGTTAACTATATCTAAACGTAACCAAGTGTAATATTGCCCCCCAAAGATCTACAGTTATGCATTTTAAAAGTAATATTCACTGTTTAATTGGGAATGCAATGAGTTTATAAGGCAAAAATGTGGGAATAAGGCATTTAGAAGTGTACGTTAGAGAGTGCAGGTTAGCAGACACCCTAGGCAACCTGGCCGATTGCTGCGGCACACATGCATGCGCAGAGGCGCAATTACACAGAGAAATAGCAACGGGAGCCGGGGAGAGAGGGTACCGGACTTGGGGTAGGCGACAGAGAAGGTACGTGCCTGGTGCCCCCCCGGTTTTGCTCCCTAGGCACGTGCCTACCCTGCCTACCCCTAGTTCAGGCCCTGGGGGCAGGCCAATCCGACCAGGTGCCCTAGGCAACCCAGCTGGCCACCACACTGTCACTCTTCCCCCCCTTGTGCGCACACCCATGAGCTGTGACAGCTGCAGTGAGAGCGGCAGAGGGGAGGTTGGCAGAGGGGAAGGGAGAGCAGCAGAGGGAGCAAACATTGACTGGGGTAGGCATAAGACCCTTTAATAGGTACTTTTCCAATGCTCCCCTATTGTTGCTCCATAGACAGATGCCTCTTCTGCCAGCCCCTTGTTCCTGCCGGTGGCCATAGGCTGCAATCTATCCTTACCACTTGCCATAGGGCAGTTACTAAATACAAGACTGCCTTATGCCCACCAATGCTGCTTTCTGTACATTGCACCAAAGTTTTTTATCTGGGGCAAGGTACAGAGTGCACTTAAACCTCCGACAGAAATTCTCTTTGATTGTGGTGTGCTTTTTTTCTAGGGTTTAGGTAAATGATACTTGTGGGCAGATGTATCAAGGGTCAAAGTGAAAATTAGAATTTTCGAGTTTTTTATGGCCAAAACTGTCAAATTCGACTAGGGAATTATTAAAATTTGATTTGTCTTTTTTTAAAAATTCAAATGTGATATTTTCGAGATTTATTATACACTGGCCCTTTGTTTTAGCCAATGGAATACTTCCTGGGATCAATTTGGAGTTGTTTGCAGCCTACATGACATTTGAGTTTTTTTCAGAGAAAAAAACTTGAATCAAGTTTTTAAAACTCAAAGTAAATTAGATTCAAATTTGATTCGAGTTTTCGGGTCGATCCTATTCACCCGAGTTTTAAAAATTCAATTTCTTTTAATACATTTCGATTGGTCGAATTTTGAGTTCATGGGAGTTTTAAAAAACTCCCATGAATTCAAAATTTGACCCTTGCTAAATCTGCCCCTAAAAGGTGGAACCTGGTAGAACATGATATTACTCTATGCTGCCATTTAGATTATATCTGAGACAGGGGCATAGACGAATGAACCCAGAATAACAGTTAAAAAACTGTAAATAATAATCAGTCATTGAAACATGACAGGACTCATTTGAAAAGATTTTCAGTGGAGATAGGAAAAAATAACTTCTCTAGTTTTTCACAGGATAATAATAGAGACCTCTTCAGCTGATTTTTCCTGCAGTTTCTCCACAATAGTGCTATAAACATCTGCACAATACACAGGCATTGGTATTTGACTGAAGTAACAAAATATCTCTCAGAAATGGAAGACTAATGGGCAAGTTAAGCAAAAGTAGAGGTGTCAATTTTAATTATTCTCCCTGAGAAAGGTTTTTGTCCCATAGATCTTTTTTCTCTATGTATAAATTTCTCTTGTGTTGTCTTAATGCCATTGTTTTAAACAAAGAATTCTGACACTCCACATACTCAATAATTATCAACAGCTGTCAATAATTCTTGATATGCTTTATCATTTAAAAGAACAGCATACATACAAAATACATTCTGTCTTCTTTTTATAAAAAAAAATATTTTCCTATGTTTTTACCATTATGATATACTATTTGGAAATAGTTTTTTTTGTTTTTTTTACTGAATGCCCTTCCCACACTCATATTATAAATAGGGCAATTTGTTCAGAGTGCCTTATCTGCCTTGGAACAAACAAAGCTCTCCGCTACTGCCTTTGAGCAGGCTTCTCAGTGCACTGTTAATTAGTTTTATCAGCTTCTCCGCAACTCATCAGAATTACAGGAAGTGCCAAAGTGAAACAGGTTTAATTTTTTTCTTTAGTGCCAAAAATAACAAAAAACATAGATATTTCTTAATTAAAAATAAGCAAAAAGTATGTTCAGCACAAGCCCTATCACTTTAAAGGAACATTGACACCAAAAAATTATAGTGTTTTAAAGTAATGAAAATATCATTTACTGTTGCCCTGGACTGGTAAAACTGATCTGTTTGCTTCAGAAACTCTACTATAGTTCATATAAACAAGCTGCTGTGTAGCTGTGACGGAAATTGAAAAAAGGCTATATGGCACAGGTTAAATAGTGGATAACAGATAACACTATTATGTGCTACAGAGCTTATCTGCTATCTGCTGTGTAACCTGAGACTCTTCTCTTTTGAATTGCTGTCCCCATTGCTACACAGAAGCTTATTTATAAAAACAATAGCAGGGTTTTGTGTTGTATGCTTTAATAACCAGATTCTGAGTTTGCAACAGCAACTTATTTATTCAAATACAGTGCATAAAGGAAGCATATTTCTCTATCCAGCTCCCTCTCATCTCCTGTGTGCTGGCCCCACCTCCCTGCTTCCTTGTTATGACAAACTTTATTAACAGTTATCAACACATCCTTCCCTTTTTAACATTTTAACATCAATGGTGGTAATAAAAACAACCCATTGAAATAGCTGAAACTTAGTACAGGTGGTTTGCTACACTTACCGTATATACTCGAGAATAAGCCGAGTTTTTCAGCATCCAAAATGTGCTGAAAAAGTCTACCTGTGCTTATACTCAAGTCAGTGGCCAGTAGCTGAGATTGCAGTCACTTTTAATCATTCCTATACCAACAGTTCACTTGGGGAGATACTGCAATATCACACAGCGCCCTCTGTTGGTTATATGAAAGAATAACAGTGCCCCCTTTGTTGGTTATATGAAAGAATAACAGTGACTGCAGTATCACACAGCGCCATCTGTTGGTTATATGAAAGAATAACAGTGACTGCAATATTACACAGCACCTTCTGTTGGTTATATGAAAGAATAACAGTGCGCCCTCTGTTGGTTATATGAAAGAATAACAGTGACTGCAATATTATACAGCACCCTCTGTTGGTTATATGAAAGAATAACAGTGCACCCTCTGTTGGTTATATGAAAGAATAACAGTGCGCCCTCTGTTGGTTATATGAAAGATTAACAGTGACTGCAATATCACACAGCGCCCTCTGTTGGTTATATGAAAGATTAACAGTGACTGCAATATCACACAGCACCCTCTGTTGGTTATATGAGGGGGTCGATTTGGCGGAATGTGCGCTGCTGGGAGACAGGGCTGTAGTTGTGTCTAGGCTTATACTCAAGTCAATAAGTTTTGCCAGTTTTCGTAGGTAAAATTAGGTACCTCGGCTTATACTCGGGTCGGCTTATACTCAAGTATTTACGGTATATTGCTGTAGCAACAGACCATGTGACTTTAACACTGTTCAACTTGTCTTGATGGTTTCTTGATAATATGGCCATAACGTGTTTGTACACCATTAGTAAGTGTTTGTGCCTAGTTATTGTCAGTTGTATTTTGTGTATTAATTGTGGACTGATCTGAGTTTCGTGTTCCTTGAATGGGTGAAGTATCTCTCAGAAAAGATTCTGATATGTCCATCTGGTTGTCCTTCTCAGTGTTATCCACTGACACCTGCTTATTTCCATTGGCATATTTTCCTTGTATGTCCTCTGGACAGTAAGCATCCCTGGAAGATGCTGTTCCATGTGAATCCAATCCTGATCCTGTGCTTCCTCTGACTAATGACAGTGCTGTCCACCTGAATGAGTCACGCTTGGTATTTTGGGGATTTTATATAAATGTCGTCTATTTCGCCTTAAAATTTTCCCATCACTTGTTTTAACCTCATAAGAATGAGGTGCGACTAGGCGTAGCACTTGAGCTTTTTCATACCAGGTAGATCCATTCCAGATTCTGACCTCATATCCAATGTGTAAATATTGTACTTTTATCAAGTTTTGTACTTTTATCATAATTTTTCTTTTGTCTCTCACGCATGTTTTGTTTCTGTTGTCTGTACCGTTTATGAAGGGTCTTATCATTGTGGTAACACTTAAGCTCCAATGCAGGTAATTTTGTCTGTATTTGTCTTGCAAGGAATAACTCTGCTGGAGATTTGCCTCCTTCCAGGGATGTTGCTCTGTAGTTTAAAAGTGCCACTTCTGGGTCCTGCTCTGAATGAACAGCTTTTTTCATCAATTATTTTATAATCTTTACACCGCAAGTCCATTACTCTGTGGGAATCTAGGGCTTGAAGTGATATGATTGAATCCAAACTCTTCTGTGTGTCTTTTCCTATAAATTGAGGACCATTGTCCATTCTTACTTCTCTTGGTATTCCATATCTGTGTTTTAAGTATTTTGCATATTTCATATGATGTGCTATTTTTTAATTTTCGAACTTCTGGATAATTAGAGTATGCGTCCAATATTGCCAAATGCTCCTTTCCATTCAACATGAATATGTCAACTCCAATTGTATCCCAGGGACCAAATGGCATGTCTCTCTGTATTAAAGGCTCCCTTGGAAGTGCTGGAGCAAAAGTTTGGCAAGTTGTGCAGCTTGTTATTATTTGAGCAATATCCTCATTTATAGAGGGCCAAAATAAAGATTATTTTGCTCAAACAGCATTTTTGAATTCCAAGATGTCCTTTGTGTATTATTCTTAGCATGTCCATTCGCAGCGATGAAGGCACAACAAGTTGAGATCCTTTGAGCAATACTCCATCCCATGTAGAAAATTCATCACAATATTGCCGATATGAATTTGGAAGATATTTTTTTGATTGTTTGAATGTAATGCTGTTATCATTTCTTGTAGATGATCATCAGAGGCAGTGCTTGTTTTAAATTTCTTCCACATTTCTTCTGATGCAAAAGTGTCCTCATTCCATGTCCCTGATAAAGCATCTGCAACTAGAATGAATCGGCCTGGTGTATATTTTACTTTGTAATCATATTTCTGCAATTTCAATAACAAACGCTGAATGCGTGGAGGAGCTTTCTGCAGTTCTTTCTGTGTGATGGTAAGAAGTGGCTTGTGATCTGTTTCAACAATAAATTTTGTCCCATACACAAAGTTGTGGAAGGCTTCACATCCAAAAGCAATATCAAGAGTCTTTTTTTCTATTTGTGCATATTTGTGCTCTGTGTGTTTGAATGGGCGTGATGCATATGCAACTGGCTTCCATTCCATACCATATTGTTGTAGTAGAACTGCACCTATTCCATCTTTTGATGCATCTGTTGATATTTTTGAAAGCCGGCGTATGTCAAAATATTGCAGCGTCTGTGCACAACAAAGAATGTCTTTGAGTGATATGAACTCCTGTTCCTGTTTCTCTGTATGAGGAGTCTTGTCTGCCAGATTGGGAATATAATTGCTAAGATAGTTTAACATACATATGAACCGCTGCAGTTCTTTTTTATTACTGGGGCTGGCCATTCATTTAATTGCTAGAACTTTTGCAGGATCTGGTTTCACTCCACTGTGAGAAATTATTTCACCAAGATACAAAATTTCTGTTTTCTTAAACTGACATTTAGGGGCACATTTACAAAGCTCGAGTGAAGGATTCGAATTAAAAAAACTTAGAATTTCGAAGTGTTTTTTGGGCTACTTCGACCATCGAATGGGCTAGTTCGACCTTCGACTACGACTTCGACTACGAATCGAACGATTCGAACTAAAAATCGTTCGACTATTCGACCATTCGATAATCGAAGTACTGTCTCTTTAAGAAAAACTTCGACCCCCTAGTTCGGCAGCTAAAAGCTACCGAACTCAATGTTAGCCTATGGGGAAGGTCCCCATAGGCTTGCCTGTGTTTTTTTTTAATCGAAGGATATTCCTTCGATCGTTGTATTAAAATCCTTCGAATCGTTCGATTCGAAGGATTTAATCGTTCGATCGAACGAATAATCCTTCGATCGTTCGATCGTAGGATTAGCGCTAAATCGTTCGACTTCGATATTCGAAGTCGAACGATTTTAGTTCCTAGTCGAATATCGAGGGTTAATTAACCCTCGATATTCGACCCTTAGTAAATCTGCCCCTTAGCGTGATTCAGTTTAAGTCCATTTTCTTTTGCTATCTGTAAGACTTGCTTTAGTCTTTTGTCATGCTCTGTGAAGGGGACAACGAACCGACTGCTACTGGAACCTTTGGATTTCGTCTGACCAACAATGCCTAGTATTCCGGATCCGGGGAACTTGCACAAAGAAACACCAACGAGTGGATCAGAATAACAAGTTCCGTTTAATGAAGGTCAAACATAGGCTTATATAGGTTATAAGTAAAGACGTCCCAATATAGTGACGTATCAGCATAGTTATTAGCATAGTATATGTCTGTAATTAGTATATGTCTGTAATAGGTATAGCATTCAGGATGGAGAAGATAGACAAATATGTGCATTCGAGTTAGCTAAGATATTTTGTCTGAGGCAAGCTGATAATATTGTTTTTAGTACATGATGATACTTATGCAAGGTTGTCTAAGAAGAGACAGTACAGGGTCGTACAGGAAAACAAGTACAGAGGCCTACAATGGCCCTTCACTCTGCTTCTGTGGTGCCCCAAATTAAAATATCATCTATATAGACTTTAACTCCTTCAACCCCTTCCAAGAGTTGCTGCATTGTTCTGTGAAAAATCTCTGGGGCTGAATCACCCAGGATTTCATTCCGAGTGGGTATGTGAAAATGTTCTCTCCTTATGGTTTTATTTAACTCTTTGGGATCCAAGCACAATCTTAGGGACCCGTATTTTTTCTCTATAATGACTAAAGCTGGCCATAGATGCAAAGATCCGATCGTACGAATCAATGTACGATTGGACTTTCCCATCTCCCAACCCTCCACTAACCATTCAGATCAAAGTCTTACCATTCCGATCAAATAAAGTAGTAAAAGAACAGATCAGCTAATGTTCTGCCCCTGACAGCAATCGTACGATAGTTATGTCTGACAAAGCTAGTGACAGTCTCCCACTGAAAAGCGTACAATCAGCAATACATGCAGAGATATTATCGGCAGACGACAGAAATGTTCTAACCTGTCCGATCGACCAAACGACCGATCTCCGCCGAACGAAAAATGTCGGGACTCTCCACACACGGTCTGAAAATTGTACGAATCCACGATTCATACAATCGGATTGTTGTGCCTATGGCCAGCTTAAGGAATGCACCCAAGCTCAAGGTTCACTGATAGGCAGGGCCGCCATCAGGGGGTCACAGAGGGGAAAGTCCTCCCGGTCCCCGGTGGATTTGAAGCTTCCCAGGGGGCCCGGCCACGCCGCTCCTCACTCTGTGTATCTCAATAGTGCACTGAGCTGCGTCCCGTGCATACTCGTGACGTCAGAAGAAGAGGATGCGGCTGGAGGAGGACGTGTTTCCTGGAGACGGCGAACGGACGGTAAAGACAGCGAAGACCCTCCTGGAGGAAGAAGACGCCAGCACAAGAGAACATGCAGGTAAGTACCCCTGAACCACCAATGCGGGCCCCCTGAACCACCAATGCGGGCCCCTGAACCACCAATGAGGGCCCCTGATCCCCATACGGCCCCTGATCCCCATACGGCCCCTGAACCACCAATGTGGGCCTCTGGACCCCAATGCGGGCCCCTGATCCCCATATGGCCCCTGAACCACCAATGCAGGCTCCTGATCCCCATACTGCCCCTGAACTACCAATGAGGGCCCCTGAACCACCAATGAGGGCCCCTGAACCACCAATGCAGGCCCCTGATCCCCATACGGCCCCTGAACCACCAATGAGAGCCCCTGAGCCCCCAATGCAGGCCCCTGATCCCCATATGGCCCCTGAACCACCAATGCATGGCCCCTAATGCCCATGCAGGCCCCTGAACCACCAATGAGGGCCCCTGAACCACCAATGCAGGCCCCTGAACCACCAATGAGAGCCCCTGAGTCCATAATGCGGGCCACTGAATCCCCTGCAGGCCCCTGAATCCCCAGTGCAGGGCCCCATATCCCCCAATGCGGCCCCCTGATCCCCAAGTAGGGGCCCCATATCCCCCAATGCAGGGCCCCTGATCCACCAATACATGGCCATTGACTTGCAGAGGGACCTGGCCACCAGTGTTTTTTTAAAAAAAATTCTGTGAGAAATCTTCCAGTCATTGTTTTTTAATGCCTGTTATGATACTCCTCGACACTTATTGTTTTTTCTTTTTTAATCCTGTAAAAAATCTTCCAGTCACCAATTGTTTGTTAATCACTGTTATGAAACTCCTCGATACTTAATGTGTTTTCTTTTTTAATCCTGTGAGAAGTCTTCCAGTCACCAATTGTTTTTTAATCACTGTTATGAAACTCCTCGACACTTAATGTGTTTTTTTTTAATCCTGTGAGAAGTCTTCCAGTCACCCAATTGTTTTTTAATCCTGTTATGAAACTCTTGCCCACCAATTTTTTCACCCTGTTAGGAATCTGGCCACCAATTGTGCATGTATGTGATTACCTTTGATTTTAAGTTGTACTGAGACATAATGTGAATTCTTTTTTTTTCCTTCCTTTTTAAACAGCTAAACTGTATCACAGCTGCAAAATAATAGGAACTGTGGGTATTTAGCGGGAGTGGCCCAGCTGTTTGCATGACGTCATTCTCAGCCTTGAAACCCTCCTACTGAACGGAGGTGAAGACAACAGGTAAGTATTGCACTTGCTGTTGTTGTTTTACATCTGTTGTCACTTGGCTTTATTAATAAAAGTTTATGGTTTTGGTGGTGTTTCCTTTGTATAATTCTGCACTTTACGTGTTTTATTAGTTGTATGCTGGAGGTTTATTAGCATTATTTTTATACTGATTCCAATACCTCCTATGATGTAGATTTATTTGCATTTTGGTTTTTTCTGACATCTCATAGGACTTTAAATTTGCTTGCAATCATCTTTGCAGTTGTTTTTGTTTTTTTTTATATATATATATATATATATATATATATATATATATATATATATATATATATATATATATATTTTGCATTTACAGGCCTAGCTGCTTTTTGGTGCCTTGTGCTTAGCTGTTTTTTTTTATTATTATTATTATTTTAACTTTTTCTGCTGTGGGTTTACTGTAGAGCTTTATTTTTTGTAAACTTGTACTTTATTTATTTTGTTGTGGGTTTTGGTACTTTTTCCTAGGATTGTGGTCCCTAGTGTGATACATTGAGACTTTTGCACTTGTGTTTGTTTGCATTACTTTTTCATTTTGCCTTGGGTTTTGGTAATTTTGCTAGGATTTTGGTCCCTAGTGTGATACGTTTGCATCTGTTTGCACTATTTTTCAGTTTGCACTTTTTACATTTTGCACTTTATCTGCTGTTTTTGTAATTGCCCTTGTGTCCTTAATCTGTGCATAACTTTTTTGTAACAAGTGGGCTCCATCTTATTCATCTTGCATAAAAAAGTTAAGATTTTAAAGGGCCTTCAACACAGCTACAAGAATGTATCACCATAGGTCTGGATCTCAGAAACGAAAGGAGAAGCGAGGGAGAGAGCATGAAGATGAAAAAATCAAAAATAAGAAAACTTTGCTCCAATACTTAAAAAAATCTAACACTGGCAAGTCAAGATGCAAGAGAAGATTGTATGGATGCTGGCTAAGTCATTGGGCCAATTGTCAGCACATCTTTAAACAATGTGCAAGAGGAGCCAGTTTCCTGCAGCGAGAATTGCATTTTGCCTACACGTGACATCTCCTTGCCCAGTACAGAAATCGAAGATAATGCTTCCTGCAGCATGTCTGCTGTTCCCAATGGCACACTGATGGAAGAACATAGGTAATGCAGTTTGTCAAGCATCAATGCCTCTGAAGATTTCTTGAGTGAGGCATTTGAAAGTCATGCAGGTTTATCAGGTGTAAACTGGAAAGACCCAGCATTATGGCCAGACAGTCTAAGAGGTAAAGCTAGAGAGTATATAGTTCTTGCTGGATTGATGAGTGAACAAGATCTATTGAAAATTGTACAGTCTTTGCCCAAGGATTGTGATGGCCAGGCCTTTAGTGAATTCCACTTGTATTCAAAATCACCGAATGGACGTGAAAAGATCCTAAGGGATTGGCTTAGATTGAGCGATAGCAAGAAAGTCTTGTACTGTACAACTTGCCTTGCTTTTTCAACAGACTCTGCCAATAAAACAGGAAGTTCTCTTTGCAGAAAGGAAGGGTTTGATCCACTGAAGTCAAAGTGGCACAAATTGTACAAAAAATTGCCAGAGCATGAACATTCAGCACAGCACAGGAAGAACTACTGGAGCTAGCGATGCCTTCAGAAATCTGTTGGTGGACAGGGTGTAGACCATGACATTCAAAGAACTTTGGCAGTGGAAGCAGAGAAATTCACTGTGCTCCTGGAGAGGCTTCTTGATGTAACTTTGTTTCTTGCTTCAAGAAATTTGGCATTCAGAGGGAGTTCACAAAGAGTTGGAGACATTCAGAATGGGAATTTTCTCGGTATCTTAGAGCTCATGGCCCATTATGATGCTGTCCTAAAGGAGCACCTGGACAAAGTGAAGAGAAGCCAAGAAAAAGGGAAAAAGCTTCCAGCTCATTATTTATCATGGGGAACCCAGAATGAATTCATCAATCTGTGTGGACCGCATGTTCTCAATGCAATACTTTCCGAAAGGCAAGAGGCTATCTATTTTACAGTGACATGCGATGCTTCCCCGGATATTTCCCATACTAAGCAGAATGTCATTGTTTTACGTTATGTGCACAGATGTTCACAGACAGGTAAGTGGTGCATTCAAGAGAGATTTCTTGAATTTTTTGATTTTTTTCAGAAGACTGGTGAGGAAATTGCTGAGATGCTAACATCAAGATTGCGTGAGCACAATATCGACCTCAAAGATTGCAGAGGGCAAGGGTATGATAATGGAGCCAACATGGCTGGAAGAATTAAAGGAGTAAAATCCAGAATCCTGGAGAAGTATCCACAAGCCATTTTTTGCCCCTGTGCTGCACACGCTTTAAACCTTGTTGGTGTGCATGCAGCATCCAGCTGTCCTGAAGAGAAGACATTTTTTTGAAGTGTGAATAGACTGTATGTCCTGTTTAGCAACAGTCCTGAGAGGTGGCATACCCTATTTGAGGAAATTGCTGGTTCACTGCATGGTCTAAGTGACACTAGGTGGAGTTCAAGAGTTGAAGCAATTCGGCCTGTTGCCAAGAAGCTGCCAAGCATTCTCCAAGCACTTGAGAAGATCATTTCCTCTAGAAGGCTTACAAGTGATGCACAGTCAGAAGCTGTGGGGCTGTATAATTATTTTTCTTTTTTCCGTGCAATTCTACTGGCAACTTTTTGGCTAAAAGTTCTACAGTGTTTTGATGAGAGGAACAAAATTCTGCAGGCACGGTCAGTTTCCATGGAGATTGGAGTCGCAAATATAAGAGCATTGGCAGAAGAAATGAAATCTCTTAGAGAAAAGTGGCCTGCTCTACTCTCAGAGGCTAGATTGGTTGCTGATGGCATGGAGATTCTGGCTGAACTTATGAACACACAACAGATTCGCCAAAAGAAGTCACAAACTCCGGTCAACTGGACACTATTATTTCTGACCTAGATCAGAGATTTAAATAAATGGAGGAAATATGCAATTTATTTGCTCCAATATTGAAGTTGAGGAAGCTAACAAATGAAGATCTAGAAGCATCCACCAAGTTGCTGGTTGCCAAATACCCTCAAGATCTTACAGACTCGTTACTGGATGTGTTACAACATCTTCGTAAGGTCTACAATGAAACATTTGAAGGGTCTCTTGGTCAACTGGAATTATTAAATTGTATCTATGACCTGCAGCTTGAAGGCATATTTGGACAGGTGTGTGTTGCCCTTCGTATCTTCATCACACTTCCTCTGTCAGTGGCTGAAGGAGAGAGAGTGTTCAGCAAACTGTCCTTGATTAAAAACTATCTACGGTCAACAATGAGTGAACAGAGACTGAATAGCCTGGCAATGCTTTCTATTGAACATGAACTTGCAAATCACCTGGAACTTATCAAAGATTTTGCAAGCAGTAAAGTGAGGAGACTTTGAGCCCTGTGTATAACACTATTTGCAATAAGCTTCAGGTTCAGTCATATATTTTTGAGTATCCTGGTTACTTCTAGGGGTGTAGCGAACGGCGGAAAAAATGTTCGCGAACATATTCGCGAACTTGCGTCAAAAATGCGAACGGTTCGCGAACGTCGCGAACCCCATAGACTTCAATGGGAAGGCGAATTTTAAAAGCTAGAAAAGACATTTCTGGCCAGAAAAATGATTTTAAAGTTGTTTAAAGGGTGCAACGACCTGGACAGTGGCATGCCAGAGGGGGGATCAAGGGCAAAAATGTATCTGAAAAATACATTGTTGACACAGCGCTGCGTTTTGTGCTGTAAAGGGCAGAAATCACACTACGTCACTCAGGTGATGTTTCTGGACACGGAATGTGAAAAAGCTCACACAGCTAGGTGGCACTTGGTTAAAGACTGGGCAAACAATGCCTCCAAGGGCAACGTATACAGTAGTGGATACGGAATATATTATTGCTGCTGTAAAAACATCACTCAGGTGATGTTTACGGACACGGAATTATTATTGTTATTTAGACAGAATGTGAAAAAGCTCACACAGCTAGGTGGCACTTGCATACCTCCCAACTGTCCCTCTTTTGACCACTCAACCCCCAGTCCCTCTTTTGTACTGGCTCTTTTCTCTGCACTGAACAGCCAGA